>NW_006256547.1:11316775-11546258 GCF_000478725.1 Eutrema salsugineum | reverse complement strand
GTTCTTTACCAAGCACAATGATGGAGTGGTGCATCTAGCTGACATGGAGCTACTGGGCATGGGTCTTCATCCTCTCATCAGTCACTTGAAGAGCAAGAGAGAGTTTCGCCTTCCACATTACATCCCTTCTAGTGGTGCATTCTTGGCACGCCAAATGCTGATTTACAAGGACATTGCTTGGAGTGAGGGTAAAAGAAAGAAGCTCACTAAGTTACACAATGGATGGCTAGTGACAAGGATTAAGCAAGAGGTTTTGTCTTTGATAATGTTGCAGTCAGACCTGGGTTGATTGATGAAGTTACCCTCACCAAGGTTGGGTTTCTAAAAGAAAGCAATGGTGAACACTTCTTGTACACCTTCAAGCTCTTGCAAGATGAAAAAGTTCATGTTCTGTTGCCAAACCCATCCATCACCACTCTCACAGAAAGGCACAATGTCTCCTTTATTGTCCTAAAAGATCAGCTCTACAACTCAGCCATTCACCCTCCAATTCCCAAATGTAAGAAGCCAATTAGTTCTAAGGGTAAAGAGCCAGTTGAAGAGGAGGACATAACTAGGACCGCTGGTTGTGAGACTGAGGAGCCAAGAGATTTTGAAAGAAGGATGGGAGCAGGAAGGTATCACTTTGATCCTTACTTTTGGGGTGAGCCTGACTATCACACAAGGAAGCTGTATTCCAGAGTTAACACCCTTCAGAAATGGTGCAAATGGCAAGACAAAACGATCAACAAGCTGGTTGATTGTGTTAGGCAGCTTAAGAAGAAGGTTAAAAAGCTCACAGCTCCAGCCACCTCACCCAAACGAGATACAAGAGAAGAAGTGGGAGAAAGCTCAGCTGCCAATGACCTTGTGCTACCACCAGGAAAAGAAGATTGGGTGAATCCGGCCACAGCGTTCCAACCAGACTCACCTGAGAGCAGCCCACTTAGATATTCCACCCCATCATGTTCAAACTCCAATCCATCCCATTACTTGGGATCAGACCTCAGCGATTGAGGTAAACACTCAAAACCTTGTAAATAGCATGTAGACTTTCTTTTTCTTTTGCATTTTGCCTGTTTGCTTTGGTTTCACTTCTTTCTCATACTTTTATAACACAAGGGACTGTGTTATTTAAGTGTGGGGGAGGAGTTTTATCCTTTACTAATCATGTTTTCTATTTTCTTATTTTACACTTTGAGTCTTGAGTCACATTCTAGTTGCATATTCATCTAAGTGCATATAAAAACAAAAAAAATGGAAAAATCTGAAAAATTTACACAAAAAAATGATCATGTAGTTGCGTTCTCATTTTTAGGATTGAGTCTAGATTGCATTTGCATGTAGGTTGCATCTTGCAGGGAGTAATGATAGGTTTTCTAGAGAGTACATCACTCTGAGAACTTGAACTGAATATGCTTGTGAATCTTTTTCTGTGCTTGCAAAGTCTGGAATGATTTGAATCTGTGAAGCAAGTTTGAATTGAACTCAACTCTAATTAAGTGGGAACCTTGAACTTGACTTGAAAAATATCTTGTGATACATTGTTTGAAAAAGCTTGTGGATACCAATATACATACTTGAGCTAGAACCACTGTTTTTACCACTCTTTTCCTTAGCTCAAGTAGCTGAATCCACATCATGGATCAGTTCCCATACCTTGAACCCATCCTTCTTTTAAGCCAATGTTTGTGTGTGAATTGAAAGGCCACCTTGGATCAAACTTAGCAGAAAGTGTTAGGTTTAGAGCGACAAGGGCAGGTCTCATTGAGTGCTGTGTTCCAACATCAAGGAACTGAGAGTTTTGGCGAGGAATAAGTGTGGGGAAAAAGACTTTGTGGTGAGTGGAAAAAAATAGCTAGGGGAAAGAAAGAAAAAGAAATCAGTCTTGGTGTTTTGAGAAAGTGAGCTCTGGTTTGTTGAAAAGAAAGAGTATAGCCTCTAAGTAAAAAAAAAAAAAAAAAAAAAAAAAGAAGAAAAGAAGTCAAAAGGCTCAAATGTTTTGTTAAGAAAGAAAGAAGAGGCTAGAAGTTGTAAAAGAAAAAGAGCTGTGTAAAGTTTGAGTTCCAAGACTTGAGATGAAAAGTGAAAAGTAAATCCCCTAGTGAGAGGAAAATGAGAGTGAAAAGTGAGGATTTTTGAGCAAGTGAGGAAGCTTTGAGTAGAGGGTGGGGTGTGATGAGTCTTTGCCCTTGTATGCATAGGTTGCTTTTTACCTTTAGCATTCTGCCAAAGTTTGATCATTCATAGAGAGATCCCTTTGCTGTATTTAACCCACTTGAACACTGATGAGATCATTTTAATCTCATAGCCTCTCCCTAGCCAAGCCAGCTTGTTTAAACATTGCATCATGAGGTTCACCTGATAAAAGCTTAATAAATGTGAAAGAGTTGAGAGAGAGAATAACTTGTGGAGATTCTTTGCTGAGTTGACATATATCTGAGTATGGCTTTGCATTGCATAATTGAGCATGAACTTGAATTCTCATTGTGATCACTTCTCTCAAAAAGAAAATGTGAACTCCCATTGCATACAACCTCTTTCTCTCATTTGCTCTTTTTGCTTGAGGACAAGCAAAGGACAAGTGTGGGGGAGTTGATATGTTCATAATTTGCATCATTTAGGTTGCATAAATCATTCCAAATCATGTTTTATTTCATGCATTTTAGGTCCTTAGGGTTTGTTTTAGAACTTAGGAGATGCATTAGGTCCCAATGAGTCTTTGCATGTTTTGAGTGTCTATCAGGTGAATATGGAGCTGAAAAGATGAATCCATGAGGTGGAATGGTGAGCAAAGCTTGAAAAAGTGGAAAAATTCGGTCTTGGGAGATTATCGGCCATTCTCGCTGGCCAGGAAGGTTTTACCGGCCATTTTCATGTACCGCGGGAAGCTTTACCGGCCATTTTCATGTACCGCGAATGAAGTGTATTGGCCAAAATCTCCGGGTGTGAACGTGCCTCAGAAATCGCCTGTCCGGGGAGCCTTCCGATCCGATTCAGACGGCGGGTGCTTCATAGAAGTTGGAAAGCATTGGAGCACGGTCTCATAGCAAGTGAAATCGTGAAATTCGGACGCGTGAGCAGAGAGATAAACTCGTCGGAAGGAACCCCTGTCTCGCAGGTATTCCGGACCGAGCAGATCAGTTCTGAAGGATGCGAAGGACGGTGCACTTCCAGGCCGATTCAGTTTCCGGGGCCTTCATGAGAATCAGAGACATTTGAGTCTTCTTTCCAGAACATCCGAGATCAGTCAATTCGGAGCTTTGAGCAGAAAGATACGGTCTCCGGAATGGACACATGTCTAGACGCCTTTCTCTGGTCGTGTAAATGCACTTCATAGATGTGCCCTCCAGGAAACCTTACACTTCCCAAGCACTGAAACTTCCTTCATCAAAGTTGGAGACAAATGAGTCCTCTGTCTTCTGCAACCGGAATCACTCAATTCGGACAAGGCTCTAGGAAGTTATACTCTCCGGAATGCGAGACGGTCCAGACAGCCCAGAGCGACTAAGTTAAGCATGCCGCGATGGAATGCCACGGTCCACACTTGGCCGTGGCAACTTTTGTGCACCCTCGGCAAATGACACGATCTTCATGCCACGGTCTACACTTGACCGTGGCAAACACACACTTGGCTGAGAGGAACTTCTTGCAACCTTCGGCGATTGACACGGCCTAAATGCCACGGTCTGAGGCTTGACCGTGGCAACTTCTTGCAACCTTCGGCGATTGGCACGAGCTGAATGCCACGGTCTGGGACTTGACCGTGGCAAATGAACAAGTGGCTGGAGACAACTTCTACACAGCTTCGGCTTTTGACACGATTTCAATGCCACGGCCTGAGACTTGGCCGTGGCAAGCATAGACTTGGCTGGGAAGGATTTCACATGCATGCGGGTTTTGGCACGGTCAGAATGCCACGGTCTGGGGGCTTGACCGTGGCAACTTTTACACATCTTCGGCGTTTGACACGGTAACTTGCCACGAGTTCCAGATGAAGCTTGATCAGACTGTGGCATCAAAAGGAACCAAGAACACAAGTAAAGACTTTGACACGGTCAGGATTACCACGGTCACTCCTAGAGCACACCAGACCGTGGCAAACCTACACTTACCCATCAAGGCCGGGTCAGTACCCGGTTTGTTCCGGGTTGACCCGGTTCGCCCAAGCCTCCTTTATAAGGTTTTTAGACCTAATTTGTAGAGAACACTTAATCTACTTTTAGTCTTCTTTCCCCTTTGGTGAAAAACATACTTAATACACTTTGTTTTAGAGAGTTTAAAATCGATTTGCAGTTTCTTTCCATCTTGTTCATCATTTCTTATCATCAAATCAAACTTCTAATCATGATTAACAACACATCTTGCAAAGGATCTAGTGTGTTGATCATGATTAGTGAGTAGTTACCTTAATGAGGTTCTAGATGTGTAGGTTAGGGTGCTAAAGTGTTAGATTAGGAATGCTTAGGGCTGGATTCATTGATTCATTTCTCTAAACAACTGTTCTCTATGCTAGATCCTTGATAATCACTTGAGATCTAGATTCTGAGAATTTCATGCACCAAAAGTGTTTGATGAAATTCCTGAAAGAGTTGTATTAGAGGTTTAAGCATTTTTCTGCATGGTGATGTATTGTTATTTGCTTGAATGATCATTGAGAACTGTTTATTAATGCATATTGATTCATATTTCACAAATGGGAATTTGGTTTGAAAATGGATTAGTGTAGGGGTTAATACCTTCATGAGAGGATTAACCTAGATTAGAGTTCTTAATCACTTGAATCATGTCTCATCATTGTCATTAGCAATTCTGGTTTAGCACCAAAGCACCCTAACCAACTATCATGTCTAGAATCTCATGCCTCCATCACATCATATTCACATCATTTGTCATTGTCATTTGTCTTTAAACCTGTTTAAGTTGTTAGTTGTCATTAGTTAATCAAAATCACTCTTGTTTGCTTGAATTAAGAACTTGATCACATAGTTTAGTGTCTAACACCACATCTGGATTGATAAACCTCTTTGTGCTACATTGACAAGGGGATTGATAGCCCTGAGACCCTAAAAAGTCTTGTCTATCACAGTTCAATCTCAGCAATCAATTGTTCTTTTGTTACCACACCTTTTCCACTAATATGAATTTGGCACTTCATCCATTGTTCTGTGCACATTAAGACCTCAATCATGTAGTGAGTTAAGCAACACCTAGATGGGCTTACAATACGGCCAGAAGTACTAAATGCCGACTCTGATGCAACAGAAGAAATCTGCATAGCAAGAACATCCCTTACAATCTCAGATAAAACAGGGAAATTTTGTTGGTTGAGCCTCCACCATCCCAAAATATCATACTCTGTACCAGCCATCGTTATAAATGGATTTTCCCTTTTCTCTTTCAGGTATAAATCCAGCTCATTACTTGCATCCTCAAACCCTGTCTCATTTGCCATCTCTTTGTATAAAGAATCCATTCTTTCATATCCTTGATCACTCTCTAGATCGAAATCATCTATAACTTAATCTTGTGACTCGTTTGCAGCCTCATATGACTTCCCTACGGATGGAAAAGATGTGGCATTCACAACTGGGGTGATACCTGAACTATATTCTTTGAATAATTCTTCAAAACAGAAATGACTGAATCATGAAGCAACACCGCATCAACACTATCTTTACCATAAAGCATCTCGAAACAAAGATCAGCAAAATGCATTTCGTTCCTTGGATCAAAAATACTAGCTAGTTCGAAAGCCTAATATCTTCGTTTGAACAAAAACAGGTATAAATTTCAGAGCTCGCAACAACATTAGATAGGTCGAATTCCATCTAGTTTTGCAGTCTAAACTTAAACTTCCCCTTGTCATATTTCCCTGATTCAACTCTTAGATCAAAAAATTGACTCTATTTGTAGAACCTCTAACATAGGAGATAGAATTACGAACATCACATACAGCTTTCTATACTTGATGCAAACCATCCTTCACAACTAGGTTAATTATGTGAGCAGTGATAACACCTGATTTTGACCACTTTTATGGATCACTTTCAATATCTTATAGAGGTGTTTTCACTCAGTTTTAAAGGTTTTATAATTTTTTACCATGTTTTGGAGTTTTAAAAGGCTTTTCAGGAAACTTGGAGTTTTGGAGTGCATTTTGGAGCAAAAGTACATTTTTGGATAAATTTAGACCGTCAGAAGTTTGGCAACCAATGAAGACCTTCTCACCGTCTGATCACCCCCAAATTGGAGACATTATATAGGAGACAACCAGATTTCCAACACACTTGGAATCAAAGCAATCCAACGGTTAGATCTCCAGATATCATCAATGCACTGAAGGCTGATCAACACAACTCTGGTCAAGCACAGGAGATTTCACCCGCGGCCAGACTTGTTCCCACCGCGGCTCAAGAGGTTTTACCCCCGGTGGACCTATGTCTGAACCTCAGGAGCCCAACTAAGGCCCAAGACACTTCCTGCGCCTATTTTACAAGCCCTAGAACCCCATTACTTGGAGAAACACTATAAATACTCATTTTTAGGTCTTTTGTAAAGGAGCCTCTTTCTTCTCTTAGAGAGAGAAATCATTTTTAGTTTTAGGTTTTATTTTTATGCATCTGTAGAAGCTTTTCATCGCCACTCTGTCTTCAATAAGAGAAGTTTTCTGCAACCTTTTTTTATTTCCTTTTCTTCATTCTAAGGTTTAAACTGATGATGATGATGTCTGTCTCAGCCATGTCTGAGTAGTCACCTAGTTGGGTGAAAGGGAATCCAAAGAGATCCCAATGTTCGAATGACATCTAGGTTTTTAAGAAAAAGGATTTCGATTTTTACATGATTCTCCCATTCATCCAAATCTCAAAGCGGTAATTCTGGAATGATCACCCAGAATCCGATCCTATGTTAAATCTGAGCCATGAGAATGTTGTATCTGGGTTGCCTGAACTTATGGACGTCACCGTGGTAGGAGACAAAAGCTACCTACGGAGGATACGTAAGCCGAGATGGATTCCGATCTACAATGCATGATCTTGTTCTGGCATGAGAGCGAGAGTTAATTTCCATTAATGAGTGATTAGATGATTAGGGTGACGAGAGTTGGCTAATCTTACATGTGTCTATCCTAGTTTCAGAGTAATAGAAAATCCTTGCCTAAATTTCTTGTGTTTTAGAATATGAACATGAAAACCTAGCTCCGTTTTTCTTATTTTTTTCAACCGATTTTTACTTACAGCTTTTTAATTCTCTGCTTAATTAGATTTAGTAACAAACCAAAACCCATTTTTTATTAGATTAGGTCTACGATTGTTTTTAGCATCAGTTAGAAGTCCGCAACACACAAATCCCTGTGGATTTGATCCCAAAGTACTACTGCGTTTTATGTGCACTTGCAGCTTGGCTATGGTAAAACTTGTGTTGCCCACTGCATCCACATCAAGTTTTTGGCGCCATTGCCAGGGATTTGTCGCTGTTGACTTGATTTGTTAATCTAATTTCAATCCTAGACCTCAAGATTTTTGAGTTCTGCTGGAGATTTTCTAACTCCTCTTTTTATCTTTGCATTTTTTGCTCTCATGATGTGCTTGAAAACTAAAATAAATCCTGACAACATTGTACCGCCCTTAGACGAGATTGACAAAAACGAAAGAGCACTTTGGAAATTCAGACGAAGAATGCTCAAGATGGCCAATCTCAATGCCCATCGCGAAGATCTTTTAAACCGTGATCAAGAAGATCACATTGGAGACGATGACAGTGATTCTATTCATGTTGATGACCTAGATGCTGCCCATGAAGAAGATTGCCAGCCACAACTCGATGAAGAGGGAAACCGAGTCCCTGTAAATGCTGCTCAAGCCGCTGATAACCGTAGGAGACAAGACCAAGTCGATCCTGAAGAAAGAAGGAATGATGAAAACATTGTTCTACCTAATTGTAGAGAGGCCAATCAACCCATACAGCTTGCCAATCCTGCGAGAAGACAGCGTTGAATAGACTCATTGCCGATTTTGATGCACCTCACCAACACCTCCCAAATATTCAGCTATTCAAGTTCCTGTTCCAACAAGAGGAGATCATGAGATAAAACCTCAGATTGTCTCTTTGGTGAAGTAGAATCAATTCCATGGAATCTCTACTGAGCATCCAATGGACCACATTGATTTTTTTGAGATAAAAATCTATGTGATTTCGATGCGAGAAGATCGCCTCGGAATAGACTCATTGCCGATTTTGATCCACCTCACCAGCACTTCCAAAATATATCAGCTATTCAAGTTCCTGTTCCAGCAAGAGGAGATCATGAGATAAAACCTCAGATTGTCTCTTTGGTGAAGCAGAATCAATTCCATGGAATCTCTACTGAGCATCCAATGGATCACATTGATTTTTTTGAAGAAATTTGTGGAATGGTGAGAATAACTCTAGAAACTGTGGACCACATTGATAAAGCTTTTAGATGGTTGAAATCTATGCCATGTGGTTCTATTACTTCATGGGAAGAATGCAAGTCAGCTTTCCTGAACCACTTCTATACTAAGTCAAGATTGAACCAGCTGCTAAACAAGATAAAAGTTTCCAACAATGCCCAGTATAATTATTCTATGAAGCCTGAGAGCGATTTAAAGAGTATGAGAGAGAATGCCCTCATCATGGTTTCTCAGGAGCAAACCAGCTAAACACCTTCTACAGAGGACTTCAGCAGAAATATCAACTTTCTCTTGACACTGCCAGCAATGGAGATTTCAGTTCAAAAACTATACCACAAGAGAGAGCACTCATCGAAAACCTAGCTGTAGCTAACAACAACAACAACCCTGAGTATGGCAGATAAAAGAAGACTATCATTAGTCATGAATCAAGAGAGATTGCTGAGCGAAAAAGCATGATACTGCTGCAGGAAATGAAGAAGATGGAAGATATGAAGATGATGGCATAAACCAAGAAGAAGAAATCAATTTCATGGGAGCTCAAGCATACCAGAATCGATTCAGCCCAGCTTTTAACTACAACTTCAGGAATGCCAACTTCAACAATCTTTCATACAGAAGCCAAGGAGCCGAGAACTCCCAGAACCAACCTTATCTGCAGTAGCAAAGGAGTTTTCCAAACCAGTTTCAAAATGGGAACTTTGGAGGAGGAAATTTCCAGCAAAGACCACCTTTCAATCCTCAACAAGCACAGACTACCTCATTAGAAACAACCCTTTCCCATCTAAGCAACCAGGTAAAATCGCTTGAACAAACTATGATGCAGACATCTCAAGGCAATCAGAAGTCGACACCTGAACCTCTCATGAAGGACTCTAAAACCGAGCATGAGAGAAGCCAAGTCATTCCGGTAAGGTACCAAAACGCTTGCCTGACCAAAGACTCAAAAAGTCTAAGGATCCAGGGCGTTTTTCTTTCACTTGTTCAATTTCAGGAATTGAACTTTCATATTGTTTATGTGATTCTGGTGCTAATGTGAATGTTATGTCAAAACCTTTTGCTGAGAGACTTGGCATAGGAACATTTGTCCCATCTCCAGTAAAGATAATCTTTGGTGATTCATCTCAAAAGAGGACAGAAGGAATGATCCAGCACTTGCCACTGGTCATTGGAAACAAAATCCTTCCAGCCGATTTCCAAGTTCTAGAGATGGACAAAGACAAAAAAGACCTTTGATATTTGGTCGCCCATTCTTAACAATTGTAGGTTATGTTATTGACCATGCAAATCGCTGTTTAGTTTTCTTAAATGTGGACAGGAAAAAGTTCTATAAGACCACACCAGATCAAGCTTCAAACCGCAAGGATAAGAGCAAAGAGAAGATGTTGGATGAAAAAAAGGAACTAAAAGCACTTGCATCCAGGCAATTTGAAAAGATCAAAATAGTGGTGCCACCAGACATCATCAAGGAGAAAGAGAAAAATCTTGAGAAATTGTTGAGAAGACAAAACATATCTTCAAAGATGCAAAAATCTTTAAGAAAGGAAAAGAGATTGTGATTCAAGATGAAGGAGATCTAAAGTTCAAGCTAAGGAGGATCCCAATGACTCTTACTTCAAGAGATCCTACCTCTTTTTCTCAATCTGAATCCTACAAAAATTCTAGCTAAAAGACTTTAAACAAAAGCGCTTGATGAGAGGCAACCCATTTGGTATGATTTTATTTTCTTTTTATTTATTTTTTTATTTTGATCTTTTTCTTTTTATGCATTTCAGACTTTCATAAAACCCAGAAAAACCAAAAACATTCAAAAAACCAGAAAATATAAAAAGAATGGAGGAGGAAACCAGAAAACGTGAGAAACCGGGAACACCCAGGAGCAATTTACCGCGACCGCGATCAATTCAGCCGCGGCCGGCCCATTATCCACCGCGGCTCGCTTCCCTCGCCCGCAGCCAAATGCTCCTCTGTCGCAGCCGCGCAAGCCTGGCCTATGGCCGGCTCCTGTTCAGTTTCCAGGCTTGTTTTCCCTATTTCCCGCGAACCGTAACTTTAAAATCCCGATTTATTCCGGAATTGAATCGGGAAGTTCCCAAAACATAATTTCCGTGTTAAACACGTCAAAATAATTCTTCTAAACTTTTAAAAATAAAATTTTCTTAGGAAAAACACATTTTTAAAAGAAAAAGAGGATTTAAAAGATCAAAAAGGTCTTTCTCTTCATCTTCCCCAACAAGTTTGGAGATTTTGAGAAAGAGACCAGATTTCAAACTTGACAAACTTGCTTCAAATTTTTGAACCTGTCTCATTCTTTTTCAAAGGAAATTCCAGATCTATCATCACATAACACTTTTATCAAGGCATGGATCCAAATTTCTCACTTTTTCTGAACTCAAATTTAAGGTTTTCTTAGAATGAGTAGAAATTCACCTTAGGTTGATTGGAGATTGTCTTTGAACTTCTGGGTAGTTTAATTGCATGATTAAACACTTAGACCATAGAGATTTGAAATTTTTGAAAATCCGAGATTTGAGACCTTGAGCAAATCGAAATTTGAAGATCTGTTTGATTCAGCCATGCAAATCTGGATTGTTTGGTCCTTGTTGATAGAAAACCAGATTAGAATACATATGAGTGAGCATTAACATCATCTTGATTTAGAAATCTCATGTATTGGACATCAATATATCGAACTTGACCAAGAATTTTCAGACTTTGCAATGTTTGATGCATTCACAGCTTGTTTGTCATATGAATATGTTTGTGATAGCTCTATAAACACCTTGCTCATAAAAATCGATACAAAAGCAGCTTCATTTACTCTTTGTCTCGAGAATCTCGTTTTGCAGGTCATGAATCTCTCTCAAGTTCGACTGATTCGAACCAAGACGAGTTCTCATGCAAAAATCTTCATTCGCAGGAGATATATGACGCATGAAACGAGACACAGCTGAGTGATGATGAACCCTTCTCCACCTTCATAGCCGCACAAAAGAGAATCTTTTCAGGAGAGATTGAGCGAGCTTCCACTCAAATATTTGTACCACGGAAAGCTAAGTCTTCCTCTAGGTCAAAAGTGAAGTTTGTTGGTAAAGCCATTGACCTAGACATCAACTACTTGGCACAGCCTGAGAAGCTGAAGATCAAGCCAACTCCAGCAATTGAGTACTCAATTCTTGAGATGTTTGGAATCAGAGAAGATGTGATATGGTATCTTGATAGGCTTGGAATGAGATCATTCATGGAGCAGAGTTTTCCAACCTATGAGAGCCACACCAAGGAGTTCCTTGCATCAGCAACTTTGTGCTGCAAGAAGAGAGCTACTCCTAGAGCTCTAGATGGCACACTCTCCTTCTCTATTGGAGCTCATCTCTATTCTCTTACCATTCTAGAGATGTGTGATGCTTTGAAGTTGCCTTATTGTGATGAGATTGCATTGGAGAAAGATCCAGATGAGGATCTTTGGAAACTGATGGATTGTGGAGTTTATGACAAAAGAAGGTCCAAGGCATCACTACTTTCTCACCCTGCTGTTCGCTATGTGCACAAGCTACAAGCACACACTGTGTTTTCTCAAGCCAACCAAGCGAATGTTTTCAAGCCAGAGTTGGTGACACTACATCTATCTTTCACAGATCACCCAAGGTTTCCTTGCTTTGCTTGCATCATTGCAAGGAATCAAGTGAAGGTTAAGCATGACATGCTTACATCTGATTGTCAGGACTACTCACCAGCTTTTGGGAGCATCATTACTTCGCTTATGGTAGGAGCATGAATTGATTTTTCAGCTGAGACACCTCTTAGGGTGGATTGGATTAATCTATCTCAGTTCTCTAGAGACAGGACTATCACTAGTGCCACGATGGACCCAATTGGATTCGCTTACAAGTTCTGCACTAATACCATCGAGTACAGGGTCCTTCTACCTTTGGATTCAATGGCCCATTTCCAAGATGGAGCAGGCCCAGGATGGAAACCAGCTATTAGCGACTTCCTACCATCTTTGCCACTCTTACCTCTAACCATGAAACAATTTCTGGCTGCAATAGCCAAGAGACAGGTAGCTGCAAACAGTAGGAGACTTCAGCCTGCACCATCTTCATCCCGAGCCAGTTCTTCTCAGATTAGAGCATCCACTAGGAGTGATGTAGACTTTTCAGCTTTTAAGAAGAATGTTGACAAGTAAGAGAAGATCAACAGGCGCATGAAGAAGTTACTGAAGAAGAACCACATGTTTGATGATGACTCCTCTGCCACAGAGACAAATGATAGCCATGAGACATATGCGCCTATCAATCACCACATCATACCCACAGTTCTATCACTATTTTTCTTTTCTTTTATTTTAGACTCTTTTGATTTTATTTACCATCTTCTCACCAATTTTTTCACATTGGGGACAGTGTGATTTAAGTCTGAGGAAAGATGTTTATCCGTACTAATCTATTTTTCTTTGTTTCTTATCCTTTTCCTAAAAAATTTCTAAGCCTATTAAAAGACCTGAAGTATTTTTCAGGAATGTTTGACACAAAACTATGATGTTAAAGACCCATGTGCTTCTAGACTTTTCATGCTAGTTTCTTTTGTGGTTAGTACCAGACTAGGCGGTAATTAGAGTACTTGCACTATGAACTCCCACCAGAGGATTTCTAATCATGGAGATCTTTTCTGCCAGGATGTACTAGCTTATTTCACTTGAACGTAATCTTGATATCTAATTTCCTCATCATTGGTTTTAGCAGGCATCATGATACACATCTAGGATATCTTCACCTTATTGTTATCACTCTTTGTTGTCCAAGATGGCCAGTTCATCTTTAGCTGGTACCACACCCTTTACCCAAACTTTTATGTTCAAACCTCATGCATTCTCATGGTCAGAGGTGAGAGTGGCAAAGATGGTAGGAAGTCGCCTATCTCTGGTTTCCATCTTGGGTCTGCTCCATCTCGGAGATGGGGCATTGAATCCAAAGGTAGAAGGACCCTGTACTCGGTGGTATTAGTGCAGAACTTGTAAGCGAATCCAATTGGGTCAATCGTGGCCCTAGTGATAGTCCTGTTTCTAGAGAACTGAGATAGATCAAACCTATCCTCCCTAAGAGGTATCTCAGCTGAAAAATCAACTTCTGCTGCTATCATAAGCGAAGTAATGATGCTCCCAAAAGCTGGTGAGTAGTCCTGACAATCAGATGTAAGCATCTCATGCTAAACCTTCACTAGGTTCCTTGCAATGATACAAGCAAAGCAAGGAAACTTGGGGTGACCTGCGAATGGTGACTGTAGTGTCACCAACTCCTGCTTGAGAACATTTGCTTGGTTGGCTAGAGAAAACACACTGTGTGCTAGTAGCTTATGCACATAGCAGACAGCAGGATGAGAAAGTAATGATGCCTTGGACCTTCCTTTGTCATAAACTCCATAACCCATCAGTTTCCAAAGATCCTCATATGGATCCTTCTCCAATGCAATTTCATCACAATAAGGTAACTTCAAAGCATCACACATCTCTAAGATGGTAAGAGAGTAGAGATGACCTCCAATAGAGAAGGAAAGTGTGCCATCTAGAGCTCTAGGAGTAGCTCTCTTCTTGTAGCTCAAAGTTGCTGATGCAAGGAACTCATTGGTGTGGCTCTCATAGGTCTGAAAATTCTGCTCCATGAATGATCTCATTCCAATCTTATCAAGATACCATATCACATCTTCTCTGATTCCAAGCATCTCAAAAGTTGAGTAGTCAATTGCTGGAGTTGGCTTGCTCTTCAGCTTCTCAAGCTGCGCCAAGTAGTTGATGTCTGGGTCAATGGCTTTACCAACAAACTTCACTTTCGGCCTTGAGATAGACTTGACTTTTCGAGGTACAGATAGCTGAGTGGAGGCTCTTTCAATCTCTCCTGAAAAGATTCTTCTTTGCGCGGTAATGAAAGTGGATAGAGGTTCATCATCACTCAGTTGTGTCTCGTTTAATGCGTCAAAAACCTTTTTTGATATTTTAAATCTTTTTTTGTTTCTTTTTAAAAAGGTGTTTTTCCTAAGAAAATTTTATTTTTAAAAGTTTAGAAGACTTATCTTGGCGTGTTTAACATGAAAATTACGCTTTGGAAACTTCACGGTTCAATTTTGGAATAAATCGGGATTTTGTAGTTCAGGTTTACAGGAAGTCGGAAAAAACTTGCCTGGGAACCGAACAAGGGCCGCGGGCGAGGGACGCGGGCCACAGTGAATGATGGTCCGGCTGCGGCTGAATTGATCGCGGGCGCGGCTGAATTGATCGCGGCCGGGGCAAATGCTTTCCAGGGGTTCCCAGTTTAGCCCTTTTTACTGTTCCTCCTCCTATCTTTTTGTATTTTCTGGTGTTTTGAATTATTTTGGTTTTTCTGTGTTTTATGAAAGCCTGAAATGCATAAAAAAAAGATAAAATAGAAAAGAAATAATAATAAAATCATACCAAATGGGTTGCCTCCCATTAAGCGCTTTTGTTTAAAGTCTTTTAGCTAGACTCTTGGCAGGATTAGGATTGAGAAAATTAAGTAGGATCTCTTGAAGTAAGAGTCCTTGGGATTCTCCTTAGTCTGAACTTTGGATCACCTTCATCTTGAATCACAATCTATTTTCCTTTCTTAAAGATTTTTGCATCTTTGAAGACATGTCTTGTCTTCTCAACAATATCTTCAAGATTTTTCTCCTTCTCCTTGATGATGTCTGGTGGCACCACTATTTTGATATTCTCAAATTGCCTGGATGCAGTGCTTTTAGTTCCTTTTTGTCTTCCAACATCTTCTCTTTGCTCTTATCCTTGCAGTTTGGAGCTCGATCCAGTGTGGTTTTATAGAACTTTTTCCCGTCTACATTTAAGAAAACTAAACAGCGATTTGCATGGTCAATAACAGCACCTACAGTAGCTAAGAATGGGCGACCAAATATCAAGGGTCTTTCTTTGTCTTTGTCCATCTCTAAGACTTGGAAATCGGCTGGGATAATTTTGTTTCTAATGGCCAGTGGCAAGTCCTGGATCATTCTTCTGTCCTCTTTTGGGATGAATCACCAAAGATTATCCGTACTGGAGATGGGACAAATGTACCTATACCGAGTTTCTCAGCAACAGATTTTGACATAACATTCATATTAGCACCAGAATCACATAAACAATCTGAAAATTCAATTCCAAAGATTGAACAAGTGAAGGAAAAATGCCCTGGATCCTTAGACTTTTTGAGTCTTTGGTCAGGCAAGCGTTTGGGTACCTTAACCGGAATGTCTTGACTTCTCTCATGCTCGGTTTTAGAGTCCTTCATGAGAGGTTCAGGTGTCGACTCTTCCTTAGACTCTGCGACGTGGTCTTCTTCCAAAATCACTGTCATAGCATTGCAGAACTTCTTTGGATCATCCTCCACTCTTCCTGGTAAGACTCCTTGTTGTCTCTTCATTGAATCTGCAGTCTGACCTATCTGATGTTCCAACTTCTTGGCATGGGTTGCAAGAGATTCAAACATCACATTCAAGTCATTGTACATACAATCGATCTTCACGCCCATTTTCTACATCATAGTTTGTTCAATCGATTTTACCTGGGTACTTAGCTGGGAAAGGGTTTCTTCTAATGAGCTGGTCTGTGCTTGTTGAGGGTTGAAAGGTGGTCTTTGTTGGAAGTTTCCTCCTCCATAGTTCCCATTTTGAAACTTTTTTTGAAAACTCCTTTACTGCTGCGGATAGGGCTGATTCTCGGCTCCTTGATTTCTGTATGAGTGATTGTTGAAGTTGGAACCAGAATTCCTGAAGTTGTTGTTGAAAGCTGGACTAAATCGGTTATGGTATGCTTGAGCTCCCATGAAATTGATTTTTTCCTCTTGGTACATCTTCTTCATATCTTCCATCTTCTTCATTTCCTGCAGCAGTATCACAAGCATGTATATTCTTATTTTGAGACTTAAGAAGTTGACTTACCATGCTTTTAAGCTCAGAAATCTCCTTTGATTCATGACTAGTGATAGCCTTCTTTGATCTGTCATACTCAGGGTTGTTGTTCCTGTTAGCTACAGCTAGATTTTCGATGGGTGCTCTCCCTTGTGGTATGGTTTTTGAACTGAAATCTCCATTGCTGGCAGTGTCAAGAGAAAGTTGATACTTCTGTTGTAGTCCTCTGTAGAAGGTGCTTAGCAGGTTTGCTTCAGAGAAACCATGATGAGGGTAGTCTCTCTCATACTCTTTGAATCGCTCTCGGGCTTCATAGAATGATACTATTGGGCCTTGTTGGAAACTTTGTATCTTGTTCCTCAGCTAGTTCGATCTTGACTTGGTGTAGAAGTGGTTCAGGAAAGCAGACCTGCATTCTTCCTATGAAGTAATAGAAGCAGATAGCATAGATTTTAACCAACTAAAAGCTTTATCACTTAGAGAGAAAGGAAAGAGCTTTCACTTCACATAGTCCACAGTTTCTAAGGATGTTCTCACCATTCTAGAGATTCCTTCAAAAAGATCAATGTGGTCCATTAGATGCTCAGTAGAGATTCCATGGAATTGGTTCTGCTTTACCAAAGAGACAATCTGAGGTTTTATCTCATGATCTCCTCTTGGAACAGGAATTTGAATAGCTGATCGATTTTGAAAGTGTTTGTGAGGTGTATCGAAATCGGCAATGAGTCTATTCCGAGGCTGTCTTCTCGCATGATTGGCAAGCTGTATGGGTTGATTGGCTTCTCTACCGTTAGGTGGAACAATGTTTTCATCATTCCTTTTTTCTTTAGGATCGACCTGGTCTTGTCTCCTTCGGTTATCAGTGGCTTAAGCAGGATTCAGAGGGACTCGGTTTCCCTCTTCATCGAGTTTTGGCCGGCCAACTTCTTTATGGGCAGCATCTAGGTCATCAACATGAATAGAATCACGGTCATCATCTCCAATGTGATCCTCCTGATCACGGTTTAAAAGATCTTCCCGATGGGCATTCAGATTGGCCATCTTGAGCAATCTTCGTATGAGTTTGTCAATCTTGTCTAAGGGCAATTCAATGTCGTCAGGATTTCTCCTAGTTTTCATTCTCCTGTGAGCAAAGAAAGCAAAGATAAAAAGAGGAGTTAGAAAATCTCCAGCAGAACTCAAAAATTTTGAGGTTAAGGATTGAGATTAGATTAAGAAATCAAATCAAGAGCAACAAATCGCCGGCAACGGCGCCAAAAACTTGATGTGAGTGCAGTGGGCAACACAAGTTTTACCCTAGACAAGCTGCAAGTGCACAGCAAACGCAGTAGTACTTAGGGATCGAATCCACATGGATTTGTGTGTTGAGGACCTCTAACTGATGCTAAAAACAATCGTAAATCTAATAAAATAAAATGGGGTTTTGGTTTGTCTCTAAATCTAAATATGCAGAGAATAAAAAAGCTGGAAATAAAAATTGGTTGAAAACTATTTGAAAAACGGCGATGGGTTCAAGGTTCATCTTTAGGGTTCACGTTCTAAAACACAAGGAATTTAGGCAATAATTTTCTATGACTCTGAAACTAGGATAGACACATGTAAGATTAGCCTACTCTCATCACCCTAATCATCTAATCACTTGTTCATGGCAATTAACTCTCACTCTCATGCCAGAATAAGATCATGTTTTGTAGATCGGAATCCATCTCGGCTTACGTATCCTCTGTAGGTAGCTTTCGTCTCCTACGACGGTGACGTCCATAAGATCCAGTTCAGGCAACCCAGATACAACACTCTCGTGGCTCGGATTTAACCTTGGATAATATTCTGGGTGATCAATCCAGAATTACCGCTTTGAGATTTGGATGAATGGGAGAATCATTTTAAAAATCAAAATCCTTTTTCCTAAAAACCTAGATGTCATTCAAACTTGGGGTCCCTTTGGATTACCCTTTCACCCAACTAGGCGACTACTCAGACATGGCTGACGTAGATATCATCATCGATTTAAAACTAAGAAGAAGAAAAGTAAAGAAACAAAAGTTGCAGAAAAAATTCTCTTATTGAAGACAGAGTGGCGATGGAGAGCTTCTAGAAATGCATAAAAATAAAACCTAAAACTACAAATGAGTTCTCTCTCAAAGAGAAGAAAGAGGCTCTCTTACAAAAGACCTAAAAATGAGTATTTATAGTGTTTCTCCAAGTCTTGGGCGTCTAGGGCTTGTAAATTGGGTGCAGGAAGTGTCTTGGGCCTTATTTGGGCTCCTGTGGTTCGGACATAAGTCCACCGGGGGTGAAACCTCCTGAGCCACGGTGGGAAGAAGGCTAGTCGCGGGTGAAAGCACCTGTTCTTGACTGGACTTACGTTGATCGGCCTTCAGTGCATTGATGATATATGGAGATCTATAATGTCTCCAAATTTGATTCCAAATGTTTTGGAAAGATGGTTGTCTCCTCTATAATGTCTCCAAATTTGGGGATGATCAGACGGTGAGAATGTCTTCAATGGTCTTCTGACGGTCTGAATTTATCCAAAAATGTACTTTTGCTCCAAAATGCACTCCAAAGTCCCAAGTTTGCTGAAAAGTATTTTAAAATCCCAAAACATGGAAAACTGAGTAAAAACACCTGCATAATATACTGAAACTGATCCATAAAAGTGGCCAAAATCAGGTGTTATCAACTTTTCTAAACCTGTTTTCCAGGTTCAGATCTTTGGTTTTGTTTGAGGACAAACAAAGGTTTAAGTCTGGGGGAGTTGATAACACCTGATTTTCTAAGAGACTCAAGGGTTACTTCTAGTTTCACGTTTTAATTTTGTAATCCTAAATATCTGCAAGTGCACAGATGTGCGTTGTAGTACTTACGGGTCGAACCATAGAGATTTTGAGCTTTCATTACGAATCAATCAAGACTTAAGACTAGTAGAACAAGCAAATGGGGGGGGGGGTTTGGTTTTGGTGTTACTAAATCTAAGTGCGAATCGAAATAACGAAGGTTGTAAAACAATAGGAACAAATCGCTGGGTCTAAAGGGTTTTCGCAGGGGTTCATGAATTGATCAAAAGACAAACAAATTGAAAAAGGTAATTATCTAGTAAGGATCCCGAACTCGAATAGACACATGTAAGATTAGCCAACTCTTGTCACCCTAATCATCTAATCACTCAGCACAGCAATTAACTCTTGCTCTCATGCTGCGAATAAGATCATGCCTTAAAAAAAGAATTTATTCACACGCGAGATTCTCTATACGTAGCTTTCGTCTCTTATAGAGATTTCGTTTGATCACTTCTAGGTCTGGTAATTCGATACAGCATTCTCGTGGCTCCAATTACTGAGATCAATTTCTAAGCGGTTAGCAACAGAAACAGCATAAGGAACAAGAATGAACAAAGGACTCCTAGAAGATTATGAACCCTAAATCGAAATGATGAGCATATGATCAAGACATGAAATTACATTTGAAAAATCCCTTAAAAACCCAACTAGGAAATTACTCAGACATAGCTGAGTTCAACATCACAAAAGTATTTAGAATAGCAGAGAATTGAAATAGACAAAGCTTAGAAACGAAGAACAGATTGAAGAAGGAGGGCCGATGGAGCCCCTCTCGGTGGCTCCTCCTTGCGGTGAGTCTTTCACTCTAGGGTTCTTGGTAAAAACGCAGCACACCCTTCTAAACGACTTAGAAGGAGTTTATATAGTGTCTTGAGTCCTCGGGAACGCCTAGGACTTGCAGGAATAATAACGGGAGTGACTTGGGCTTTAAAATGGGCTTCTTAGGCTCGGAGTTGAGCTCCCCGCGGTCTAAAATTTCGAACCCCGACGGATGACGTTTTGGCCGCGGGAGAGCTTCTGACTGTGATGATTCGCCTTAAGTGTATCAACCATATCTGGAGATCTAACCGTTGGATTGCTTTGATTCCACTTGTATTGGAACGCTGGTTGTCTCCTCTATTTTGTGTCACAATGTGGGGATGATCAGACGGTGGAAATGCCTCCGTTCAGTACCAAACTTTTGACGGTCTGAATTTATCCAAAGTTATGTTTTTTGCTCCCAAGTGCATTCCTTTTGTCAAAATATCCTGAAAACTCTTTTGAGATTCTAAAACATGGAAATAACTTAAAAACCTTTAAAACTGAGTGAAAACACCTGCATAAGATATTAAAAGTGATCCATAAATATGGTCAAAATCAGGTGTTATTAACTCCCCTAGACTTAAACCTTTGTTTGTCCTCAAACAAAACTAAAGATCTGAACCTGGAAAAGAGGTTTGAAAATCACAGGAACTAACAAAATCTCAGAGACCATGCTTCTAAACCATTATGCTCAGATCAGGTATAGTCTAGAAAATTCTCACCAAAATACAGGCATAACTAATCCGTTGATCAGTCATGCAAAATTCTAGACACTTAAACCTATCTTCCAGTCAATTAGCTCTTAACATTCATTCAAAAGTTCCAGTGGTTCTCATCAAAAGGATTTTAGAAAAGCAATCAAGGCTGGGTATTCAAAATGGCTCTTTAAGGGGTGAGGTTCTTTAGTGTTTATGGTTACTTTTTTCTGGAGAGACATGACATTATGCAAAACAACAAGAGAGGATGGAACTGTTGATGTCCCCACAGTTTCCAGTCACATTCTTCTTGGCTTAAGATTCTTGATCTCCTTTTTTCAGGTTCTCCTCATAACCCTCCCAGACTTAGATTTTTGTCCAGGTTTTTAAAACCAATAATCCACCAATGAATACTTGTAGCCTTTGCTTCAATTAATTTCATTTCGGCTATCCTAGACTGTTTAGGCTTTTGGTTTCCTTTCCTTTCATTCTTTTTCTTTTTTTTCGATTGTTTTTTTTTGTTTGTTTTTTTGGAAACGGGAAACCGCCTTTTGACATAGAGTCTTACGGAGCACGAAATTTACCCTTTATGAATCCACGTTTTGAGGCACCATTAAGCTTAATAGGATTGCTGATACCCCTCTTTCCCAAATTTCTTCAGTCTTCTTCTTTAGTGACTGAAAACTATGTTGTTCCTCCCTCTCCGGCGTTTTTGCACAGATCTGTCGATATAAACTAAAGAGAGAATGCATGAGGTTTGAACTTAAAGGTTTGGGTAAAGGGTGTGGTGCCAGCTAAAGATGAACTGGCCATTTAGGACAACAAAAAGTGGTAACAATAAGGTGAAGATATCCTAGATGTGTATCATGATGCCTGCTAAAACCAATGATGAGAAAATTATATGTCAAGATTATGTGCAAGTGAAATGAGCTAGTATATCCTGGCGGAAAGATCTCCATGAATAGAAATCCTCTGGTGGGAGTTCGTAGTTCAAGTACTCTAACTACCGCCTAGTGTAGTACTAACCACAAAAGAACTAACATGTAAAGCACATGATTTTGTTCCGGCGTTCCTGTTTTGAAAACCGTTTTGAAAACTTTTTATGAAACACAAACTCAAGACAAACCAAATTTCATTAGTAAAGGATGAACATCCTCCCCCAGACTTAAATCACACTGCTCCCAGTGTGAGAAATCTTTGAGAGGATGGGATAATGATGGACTGAAATTTTGAATGTCTAGGTGTACTTACGTGGTGATGTTTCGCAATTCTTGATGTGCTTTCTGGTTTCGTGATTTCTGTTTACCTCTTATTCGTTCTTCGCTTAAAAACTTGAAATCATAGAAAACAAAAACAAAGCAGCAAAAATAGAAAAAGGCAAATCAAAGGGAATAAGTAAAATACCAAGTGGGTTGTCTCCCACTAAGCGCTTGCTTAGAGTCATTAGCTTGACTTTGATGATGCTTTAGCCTGGCGGGTCTGCCAAGAGCATTGCTTCTCTTCCTTCTTCTTCTGCGAGGTATGGTTTTACACGCTGCCTGTTAGCGACAAATGTATCTCCTTTCTTACCCAAAAGAATGAGTACTCCATACGGTTTGACTTCCTTTACTTTGAAAGGTCTAGAACATCTAGATTGTAGTTTTCATGGAAATAGCTTAAGGTGAGAATTGAAAAGAAGAACTCTGTCATTTGGAGCAAAGGACCGATGTATGATCCTTCTATCGTGATATGCCTTCGTCTTCTAATTCGTGCATTTGAAGCATTCTTCTTTCTACAGCTGCCTTAAAGTCCATGTTCATCTCCTTAATAGCCCATTGTGCTTTATACTCCAGCTCTACAGGGAGGTGACATGCTTTTCCATAAACAAGATTGAAAGGCGTGGTCCCTAAAGGAGTTTTGTATGATGTCCGATAGGCCCAAAGTGCATTGTCGAGTTTTTCAGACCAATCCTTGCAATTCACACCAGTTGTCTTTTGCAAAATCGATTTGATATCTCTGTTAGAGATTTCCACTTGTCGACTTGTCTGAGGGTGATTTGGAGATGCAACTTTACGCGTAACTCCATTTTTCTTAAGCAGATTTTCAAAGACTCTGTTGATGAAATGGGACCCTCCATATCTTATCACAATTCCAAAGCAAGGGAAAATGATTGATTTAAATAGCTTTATAACCACTTTGCATCATTAGTAGGGCTGGCGATTGCTTTTACCCATTTAGAGACATAGTCTACCGCTACTAAGATGTATTGGTTTCCGAAAGAAGCTGGGAAAGGTCCCATGAAATAATTTTCCATACATCAAAGATCTTGACTTCAAGAATGAAGTTTTGAGGCATCTCATTCCTCTTGCTGATGTTGCCCATTCATTGGCATGAATCACAGCGTGAGATGTAGGCGTGAGTGTCTTTGAACATAGTAGGCCACCAAAATCCTGCTTGAAGGACCTTTGAAACCGTTTTGTAGGTTACAAAATGTCCTGCATATGATGAACTATGGTATCCAAACAGTATTCCTTCCATTTCTTCTTCAGCGACACACCTTCTGAATAAACCATCGACACATCTCCTATAGAGAAAAGGTTCATCCCAGAAATAATGTCGAATTTCCTCTAAGATTTTCTTCTTTTTATAGCCAAAGAATTGTGGAGGTTTGGTGTCAAAAGCATCTGACCGCCGTATAGGAGGTTGGGATGGCTTTTCTTGCACGGTAATAGGTATAGTCTCCATGACGTAAACATTTTCTTCTGGCAAACTATCATTCAAAGGGAGTTTCTCTTCTACTCGAATTCTAGAAAGGTGATATGCTACTCCATTATCTGCTCCTTTCCGATCTCGGATTTCAATATTAAACTTTTACAGCAGGAATATCCATCTGATCAGCCTCGGTTTGGCGTCTTTCTTAGACATGAGATACTTGATTGCAGCATGGTCGGTATGGATGATAACCTTAGATCCTACGAGATAAGATCGAAACTTCTCAAATGAAAAAACGACGGCTAAAAGCTCCTTCTCCGTAGTCGGGTAATTACATTGAGCTTCATCCAGAGTTCTTCTCCCATAGTAGATTGCGTGTAGTTTCTTTTCTTTCCGCTGACCAAGTACAGCTCCAACAGAAAAATCACTTGCATCACACATGATTTCAAATGGTTGTTCCGAATCAGGTGGTTGCACAACTGGAGCGGAAACAAGGACGTTTTTGATCTTATGAAATGCTGCCAAGCACTCATCATTGAATTCGAAGTTTGTTTCCTTGCAGAGCAGAGGTGTGAGAGGTCTAGCATGCCCAAGGAAACTTCGGATTCCCTTCACATTAGTTGGAGGTTGTAGGCTAGTCATGACTTCAATTTTTGCTTTATCAACTTCAATACATTTTCCAGATATTTTATGTCCAAGCACAATTCCTTCGCGGACCATGAAGTGACATTTTTCCCAGTTCAGGACAAGATGCTTGTCTTCACAGTGCTGCAAAACTTTTCCGAAGTTTGCCAAGGATTTTTCGAAAGAGGATCCATAGATGGAAAAATCATCAATGAAGACTTCCTTGAAATCTTCGATGAAATCAGTGAAAATAGACATCATGCATCGCTGAATGGTTGCAGGTGCATTCCACAATCTGAAAGGTATTCGCCGATAGGCAAAAGTTTCATATGGACAGGTGAATGTCGTCTTTTCTTGATTTTCCGGTCTAACTGGAATTTGGAAAAATCCGGAATAACCATCTAGAAAGCGGTAATATTCATTATTTGCCAATCTTTCTAGCATATAGTAAATGAAGGGTAAAGGAAAATGATATTTCCGAGTTACTGCATTCAGTTTTCGGTAATCGATGCACATTCGATGTCCTGTCACTCTTCTTGTAGCAATCATTTCATCATTGTCATTTTTGATAACAGTCACTCCTCCTTTCTTCGGGACAACATGCACCGGACTAACCCAAGTGCTGTCCGAGATAGGGAATATGATTCCTGCTTCCAAAAGTTTCATGATCTCCTTCTTTACAACTTCCATAAGGTTTGGATTCAACCTCCTTTGGCTTTCAATTGAATTCTTGGCATTGTCCTCAAGAGTTATCTTATGCATACAGAGGTCTGGGGAGATTCCTTGTATGTCATCAAGAGAATAACCTATGGCTTTCCTATACTTCCTTAACTCATTTAACAGCTTAGTAGTTTCAGCTCTACTTAAGCCAGAATTTATGATGACAGGGTAAGTTGAGTTTGGTCCAAGAAAAGCATACTTGAGCCCATCAGGAAGAGGTTTAAGCTCGACTTTTGGAGCTTTTAGCTCGCTTTATGGGTCGTTTACAGCTGCCAATGTATCTTTTGGAGGGGTAGGGATGTGTGTTTCCTCATTCAGGTCGAGATAGTTCACAAGTTTCGCATAATCCTCAGCTTTATCAAGCATTTGCGCACACCCTTTCGAAACTTCTTCAAGCAGGTCGCGATCATCATTTGTGGTGGTGAGGATGATTTTTAAAGGGTCGTCAAGAAGGATTTCTTCATAAACTTCTTCAGAAATTTCATCAAGCTCGTCAACCCAACAAATTCCGCCATCTAAAGTGGGTTTCTCAAGACTTTTGTTCATATCAAACAGCATAATCCGACTCCGTAGATGGAGGTCTATCTTTCCTTCCTGAACATTGATTATTGCTCCTGCAGTTGATAGTATAGGTCTACCAAGTATCAGACGATCCTTTGGTTATCTTTCTAATTCAAGCACTACAAAAACAGTCGGAATACAGTTTTCTCCAATCATGACTAATACATCAACCAAGAGTCCTTTTGGTCGTCTGACTGATAGATCGGCAAGAATCAGCGAGATTTTTGTGGGCTGGAAAGTATGATATCCTAAACGTTTTGCAACTGAGAGAGGCATCATGTTGATGCTTGATCCCAAATCACATAGCCAACGTTCAAAAGTCATATTCCTGATTGTGCAAGAGTGTACAAAACTTCCCGAATCTTCTTTCTTCTGGGGCACATGGTTTTGTAAGATGGAACTACATTCATGAGTTATCATCATAACGCCTTCTTCTAATGCTAAAGAGTTTGTTAGAATGCTCTTCATGTATTTCCTAAGAGCAGGTATCATTGCACAAGCTTCAATGAAAGGTAATCTCACATTTAACTGCTCGATTATCTCTTTCACCTTAGCTCTTTCTTTCTCCTTCTTTGGTCCTTTCAGAGCTCGTGGGTATGGTGGTTTGGGCTTGTACACACGAGTAAGAGGAGGCGGCATAGGTTCTTCTTCAGCAATTTCTTGAGGAGTGGCTTCCTTTTCCTTTTCTCCCTCTTACCCGACTACTGCATTTCCTTCTTTATTAGCCAAAATTTCTCCTTTTTCTCTTTCTTCGAAATCTTTTGGATACTCTGGCCCCTTGTAAGCTAAACCACTCCTGAGGGTAATTGCTTTTAAGTGATCAGAGGTCTCCATTTCATTTATTCTTTCAGAAAAAGGTTCATCAAGATCATTAACGGAGGAGTCCGTCTCCTTTGATTCATCACTGATCTGAAGAAGAAAAAGTGTGGAGAACTTATTTATAGAATCCTCATGTCTCTTTGATTGAGTCGCTATCTCCTTTTTGAGTCTATTAACCTCTTTTTCAAGCTCTTGAATCTTGGAGAAAGGATAATAATGAGGTATTGTGGGATTGGATTGATCAGATTGGGTTTGCTTGAAAGGGAGTTGGAAAGGAGGTTGAAAACTAGGCTGGCCGGGGGTGAAGTGCTCTGACCCGCGGTGAAACTCAACTTGGCCGCGGCCAAAAGCTTCCCACCCGCGGTGGATGCTAGTTTTTGCCGCGGATGAGAGGCTCCCACCCCTGGTGGAGTTGATTCTGCTCAGCCTATTCAATCTGGTAAACATCAGCGGTTTGCATCATCTCCTGATTTTGGAAGTTCCTCTCCACCTCAAAGTTGTTCATCTTCTCAATGTAGGGCTTGCTATGTTTGTTTCCCTCATCAGAGTTATGAATAGGACCAATCACACTAAGAATCTTCTGGATGTCTTCCCTAATCTGATCTAGGTATTCTTTACTAACAGATGATTATTTTTCCTCAACCTTAGGACATATAGGTTGGGTTAGAAGTCTCCTATTTCTGATACTCCCAGCTAGATTAGTGATATAGGCGTGAGCCTCATCTACAGTTCTAGTGGAAAAGTCTCCATTGCTAGAGGTATCAAAAGAAAATTTCAGATCTTCATTAACTCCATGGTAGAAGATGGCCATCAGGCGCTCCCCGGAGAAACCATGGTGTGGACAATGTCTTTGGTAATCTCTGAATCTTTCCCAGGCGTCATAGATGTCTTTTGTGTCCTCCTGCTGGAATTTTTGGTTCTTGTCCCTTAAGAGATTGGAACGATCTCTGGTGTAAAAGTGACTTAGGAAAGCCTCTCTACACTCTTTCCATGTCTTTAAGGACGTAGGTGGCAAAGTTTTAAGCCATTTGCTAGCTCTACCAGTTAGAGAGAGTGGAAAAAGGACACACATATGGTAATCGGTATTTTTCATTATGGTTGAACACAGCTCTTCGAAATTTTCAATATGATCTATTTGATGTTTAGTAGAAAAACCGTTATACTTTTTGAGATAGCTAATGTAA
This sequence comes from Eutrema salsugineum, assembly GCF_000478725.1. Classification (NCBI taxonomy): domain Eukaryota; kingdom Viridiplantae; phylum Streptophyta; class Magnoliopsida; order Brassicales; family Brassicaceae; genus Eutrema; species Eutrema salsugineum. The sequence goes on along the minus strand of NW_006256547.1, from coordinate 11,518,998 downwards.
TGTACCTTAGCTTTAGAGTCGCTGATAACTCCGTATTTTGACCACTTTTATGGATTGTTTTGAAATACTTTTTCTATGTTTTTTATTGCTTTCAAGTACTTTTATTACATTTTTCTAGTATTTGTAGTTCCAAGACTCTTTTCAGGAAACTTAGGGAAAAGCTTAACAAAATGGATAAAAGACCAGATTTTTAGCTCAGAGTCAAACCACCAGAAGTTCACCCCCGATTGAAGGCCTTCTCCCTGTCTCATCCAGCTAAAATTTGGAGATCAAAAAGATGGAACTATCAGCTTTCCAGCACACTTTACAGTTTGGCAATCCAACGGTTTAACCAAAAGATACGCGAAGAGCAAGATGTCCCGTAAACCAGCCGACAAACATTTCCACCCGCGGCCAACAGCCGTTTCACCACGGTCAGAGGCTACCCTACCGCGGCCAATCATCCATTCCCCGCGGCCACGCACTTCCCGACCGTGGCCAGCCAACTCTGAACTAGAAGGCCCATTTCTGAAGCCCAAAATGATTCCCTCATTTGGAGAAACATTAAGTGACGCCCAGAGATGTCTTGAGCACTATAAATACATGTTTTAGGAACCCTAATTCGTATCACCTCATATACTCTTATTGTTTTAGAATACTTTTTATGTTTTAGCTTTTAAGGAGAGAGAGATTTGTTTCTTGAACCCATGTTCTTTCTTTTTCAATTTCGATTATTGCTATACTTTTTAATACTATGTTTTTGATTTCATTCATCATGTCTGAGTAGTTTTATTGTTGGATCTAAGAGATTTTCGATGGAGATATATATGTTCGATGAAGATTCCATGAGCTATTGAAGCCAAATTTTAGAACTTTTACTTCTGAAATTACTTTTACTGCATGAGAGTTTAGGGTTTAATGCATGAACTACAATCTGATCCAGATGCTTGGTGACCCGAAAGTGTTCATCTGGTGTCAGATCTAGTTTGGGAGAGCAAAACAAACATAGGAGTGAAAACCTACATATGGGCGATTTGTGAATGCTGACGAGTCTTAAACATAATGCATCTTTTCTCTTCCAGGGCCAGAGTGGAAACCTACTGGTCAGGGTTGAGAGAGATAGTTGTCTATGATCACGACAGTGGCGTATTCATACGTCCGTGACACTAGTTCGAAAAGTTTAAGCTAAGATCTATTCAAATTTACTCTCTAGCAATGTTTTGAATTGTCATACCCTAGAGAAAACTTCCCTGAAACCCAGTGCCTTCTTTTCTATAGATTTACATAGATTTTACTTCAAGCTTTAGTTCATCATTTTCATTCTCTTAATCGATTTTCATTTAATCAATTAGGTTAGGCGTTTTTAGTTGATTTCATTAAGTTTAGTTTTTCGGTCATTTTAACTCTCGTGCTTTCTCGTTAAGATTAGTTTTTACGTTTTGAAAGACACCACCAAAACCCTTACAAAAATCGCCTGGTTTTAGACTTCCTTACTTTATATTTCTTTCGAATGCTTTTGCAGGAATGATCCTCTTTCCCTGTGGATACGATCCCTAAGTACTACAATCGATCAGCTGTGCACTTGCGGCTATTGATTTCATTTAGGGTAAAACTAGACATACCTCACGACAGCACACATCAGTCGCCATCCTTAGGCAAAGGTGGTCAAATTGCTCGCCTATCTGCAAAAAGTTTGTGTGTATCACATTCTCCAATCAGCTGTTCTCCCTTCCTGGCATACTCTGGTTCTCCAATCGATTCATTACCATCATCAATTGGGTCATTAAGCTCATCATGAGATGGATCACCATCTGAAAAAGGGTCCTCTTCAGCGTGAGGATCAAGGATATGCTCTTGACCCCTCATTGAAAAAGTACCTGAAAAATCAAAGAAAAATAAAAACTAGAAAGAGTTGCACCGAATTAAGCAAAGATTCGCAACGAAAGAAATCAAAATCCCCGGCAACGGCGCCAAAAATTTGGTGCTAAGAGAATCAAGGGTTACTTCTAGCTTCACGTTTTAAATTTGTAACCCTAAATATCTGCAAGTCCACATATGTGCGTTGTAGTACTTAGGGGTCGAACCACGGAGAATATGAGCTTTCAGTACGAATCAATCAAGACTTAAGACTAGTAGAACAAGCAAATGGGGGTTTTTGGTTTTGGTGTTACTAAATCTAAGTGCAAATCGAAATAAAGAAGGTTGTAAAACAATAGGAACAAATCGCTTGGTCTAAAGGGTTTTCGCAGGGGTTCATGAATTGATCAAAAGACAAACAAATTGATAAAGGTAATCATCTAATGAGGATCCCGAACTCGAATAGACACATGTAAGATTAGCCAACTCTCGTCACCCTAATCATCTAATCACTCAACACAGCAATTAACTCTCGCTCTCATGATGCAAATAAGATCATGCATTAAAAACAGAATTCATCCACGCTCGCGATTCTCTATATGTAGCTTTCGTCTCCTATAGCCGATTTCCGCTCGATCACTTCTGGGTTTGGTAATTCGATAACAACACTCTCGTAGCTCCAATTACTGAGATCAATTTCTAAGCGGTTAGCACAGAACAGCATAAGTAACAAGAATGAACGAAGGACTCCTAGAAGATTATGAACCCTAAATCAAACTGAGCATATGATCAAGACATGAAATTCCCATTGAAAAATCTCTTAAAAACCCAACTGGGAAATTACTCAGACATAGCTGAGTTCAACACCACAAAAGTATTTAGAATAGCAGAGGATTGAATTAGACAAATGTTAGAAACAAAGAACAGATTGAAGAAGGAGGGCCGATGGTGCCCCTCTCGGTGATCTTCGCGGTGAGTCTCTCTCTCTAGGTTCTCTCTCTAGGGTTCTTGGTGAAAACGAGGGACACCCTTCTAAACGACTTAAAAGGGGTTTATTTAGTGTCTTGAGTACTCTGGAACGCCTACGGCTTGCAGGAATAATGACGGGAGTGACTTGGGATTTAAAATGGGCTTCTGAGGCTCGGAATTGAGCTTCCCGCAGTCTAAAATTTTGCACCCCTGGCAGATGACGTTTTGGCCGCGGGTGAGCTTCTAACTGCGATAATTTGCCTTCAGTGAATCAACCATATCTGGAGATTAAAACGTTGGATTGTTTTGATTCCACTTGTATTGGAAAGCTGGTTGTCTCTTCTATCTTGTGTCAAAATTTAGTGATGCTCGGACGGTGGGAAGGCCTCCGTTTGTTACCAAACTTCCGACGGTCTGAATTTATCCAAAGTTATCATTTTTGCTCCCAAGTGCATTCCTTCTGTTAAAATATCCTGATAACTCTTTTGAGATTATAAAACATGGAAATCGCTTAAAAACTTTTGAAACTGAGTGAAAGCACCTGCATAAGATATTAAAAGTGATCCATAAATATGGTTAAAATCAAGTGTTATCAACCATATTTTTATAAGAAATGTTCAGATAGTTTGTTCCAAAGATGCATCCCGGAAGAAGAAGTTCCATTCATCCTCTTTCACTGTCATGCAACTAACGACAACGGACATTTTGCTACTGATAAGACTATTGCTAAGGTCCTACAAGTTAGTTGTTGGTGGCCTACCATTTTAAAGGACGCCTATACATTCATTTCAAAGTGTGATGTTTACCAAAGACAAGGGAACATCATCAAACGACATGTGGTGCCACAAAACTTCATTCAAGAAGTCGAAGTTTTTGATGTTTGGGAAATCAACTTTATGGGTCATTTTCCTTCATCTTTTGGAAATAAATACATCCTTGGTGTTGTTGACTACGTTTCTACGTGGGTGGAAGCCATAGCTAGCCCCTTTCATGATGCCAAGGCAGTGAGAAAGATGTTCAAGTCGGTCATATTTCCCAGTTATGGTGTTATGCAAGTCCTGATCAATGATGGTCATTCGCAACTCATCAGCAAAGTGTTTGAGAATCTCTTGACGAAAAATAGAGTGAAACCACACCTAATTACCCACAGATAAGTGGCCAAGTGAAGGTATCGAACAGAGAACTCAAAAGAATTTTGGAAAAGATAATTGGACCAACAGGAGAAGATTGGGCAGCGAAGCTTGATGATGCTCTCTGGGTGTATAGAACTGATTTCAAAACCCCTTTGGGTACGACCCCTTTTTACTTTGTTTATGGGAAAGCATGTCATCTTCCACTAGAACTAGAGCTCATAGCATAATAGGCAATAAAGAAACTGACTCACGACATCCAGACAGGCAGTTCGAAGCACTTGATTCAGCTGAATGAGTTAGACGATATTCGCCATAATGCCTATGAGAATTCTGAGATCTATACGGGATGACTAAAGCATATCATGGCAAGAAGATAGTTCCTAGGACGTTCTCACCTAATGATTAAGTTATGCTCTTTACTCACGAATAAAAATCTTTCCTGAGAAAAATCGCGATGATATGAACCTTCCAAGATCAAAGAGGTTCTACCATGTGGTGTTGTATTTCTTTGGAACCGGCAAGGAGGTAACTTCACTGTCAATGGACAACGTCTAAGCCATATCTTGCAGACATTGAAGACGACAAGCAAGATCCAATTTCCTTAGTAAACACACTTAACGCCTAAAAGACGGCCACGTCAAGCTAATGACTTTAAGCAAGCGTTTAGAGGAAAGCAACTCACTTGGTATTTTATCTTATCCTTTTGAATTACATTTTAGATTTTTGTTGCTTTGTTTTTGCTTCTTTTTATTTCAGGATTTTAGACGAAGAACGAATTAGAGATGAGTAAAAATCACAACCTGGACAAAATATCATCACCGCGGCTGCGCATAGTCCATCGGTGGTGAAGCCACGACCATGACACACTGCAAGGTAAGTATACTGATGCTAAGAGAATCAAGGGTTACTTCTACCTTCACGTTTTAAATTTATAACCCTAAATATCTGCAAGTGCACCGATGTATGCTGTAGTACTTAGGGGTCGAACCACAAAGATTTTGAGCTTTCAGTACGAATCAATCATTTTTGGTTTTGAATCACTAAATCTAAATGCAAATGAAATGAAAAGGCTGTAAAACAATAAGAACTAAACACTAGGTCTAAGGGGTTTTCACAGGGGTTCATGAACTGATCAAAAGACAAACAAATCGATGAAGGTAATCAACTACTGAGGATCCTAAACTCGAATAGGCGCATGAATGATTGATAACTAAGGTTTTTAAGGCCTTAAGAAGGGTTATCAATCCCCTTGTCAAAGTAGTATAAGGGGTGTCAATCCATATGTGTGATAGTAAGGCACTAGTTTATGTGACAAGTTCTTAAGTCAAGCTGAATAAAAGATGAGTTTGGTGAAACCAGCAACAGGAAAGCATAAACAAGAAACAAACAAGCAATGATTAATGAACTAATTAAAGCAAGAAAGCTAAACAAGATGGTGGTGATTAAGCAAATGATAAAAGATAAACCTCTAGATGTGATCATTGATTAGGGTGCTTTTAATGCAACTAATGATGCTAAACAACAATGCAACACTTGCTACTCTTTAGTCTAGGCTTCTTAATCATATTTATCCACTCTCATGACAGAAATCTCTTTGCAAATCACTTAATCAAGTCTAACAACCATTAGAGATAACCAAGCAATCAACAAGCATAATGCATCAAGCCTAATTAGTGACCAAACAATCTCTCAACCAAGAAGACTGAATCTTATACAGAAAGACATAGCAAGCAATCACATGATCTCTAATCCTATCAACTTAGAGTTTAAAGCTAGATTAATCCTCTCATGAAGGTATTAATCTCTATACTAATCCATTTTCAAACCAAATTCCCATTTGTGAAATATGAACTAGTAAGAATTTAGAATCAACTCTAATATGTCATTTATGCAATTAACAAACATTCCCATGGCATTAATGCATAAACCCTTAGTTAGCTTTCATTCAGGCATTTCATTAAACACTTTTGGTGCATGAAAAACCCAGATTCTAGACCCAAGTGATGTGCAAGGATCTAGCATTAGGGTCAGCTAACTAAGGAAAGGAGAAGAGAATCTAAGCTTAAACAATCATTAATCTACATCTAAGCACCCTAATCTACACACATAGAAGTTTAAAAGATGACTACTCACTAATCATGAAGAACACATCTAATCTTTTGCAAGAGATGATGTTAATCATGATTAAAAGCAGAAATGAGGTGATGAGATGATAAGAAACAGCTTTGGAATGATCAAATCCCTTCAGATATCTGTTAATCAAAAACGTTTTTCACTAAAAAGGAAAGAAAACTAGAGAGAAAACTAAGTATAAGATAAGATGTCTAGGGTTTTTCTCCAAAAAGCTATATATACTAAGTGCTAATGAACCGGGTCAGCCCGGAACAAACCGGGTCCTGACCCGGCTTTAGTGGGTAAAGTGGGGAATGTGCGGGTTGGACAGTGTCTCCCAGGTCGCATGCCCAAGTCGCACAGGTGAAGAACTTATCTTGTGAGACTTAAATCGCTTGGTTTTAGCCACACGCCCAAGTAGGTGTGTTTTGCGAGTCTTTGTGCGGCTTAATCTTCTTCTTCTTCAACTCGCAGGACCAAGGCGGTTTCTGGGGAATGTACATGTGCGACTTGGTCATCCCTTAGTCCCAAGCCGCATGCCCAAGTCGGAGTAGATTGCGAGTGATCGTGCGGCTTAGTTTCAAGCGCGGCCAATTCGCATGCCTAAGTCGCATGATTGTGGCCGAGAGACTTGACCGCGGTACGTGTTTTTGGCCGAGAAAGCTACCCGCGGGAGGGATTTTGGCCGATAATCTTTGGCCATCAGTACAGCATTTTGCCGAGAAACCCAAAATTGCTCCTTTTCACCAGTTTTGATCATTTCAACTCCATTTCTTCATCGGAATCACATCCTCCACTCCAAATAGGCTCCAAAAGCACCTGTTTAACACTCCAAACCATGCAAAACTCTCTTGGACCTAATGCAATCTCCTAAGTCCTAAAACAATGCCTAAAGACCTAAAATGCATGAGATAAGACATGATTTGGACTAAAATATGTACACTAAAAGATGTAATTTATGAATATATCAATGATTAGCCAACTCTCGCCACCCTAATCAACAAATCACTCAATACAGAAATTAACTCTCGCTCTCATGCCGCGAATAAGATCATGCATTAAAAACAGAATTCGTCCATGCTCACGAATTTCTATAGGTAGCTTTCGTCTCCTACAGCGACTTTGCTCGATCACTTCTAGGTCTGGTAATTCGATACAACACTCTCGTGGCTCCAATTACTGAAATCAATTTCTAAGCGGCTAGCAACAGAAACATCATAGGGAACAAGAATGAACGAAGGACTCCTAGAAGATTATAAACCCTAAATCGAACAAAGTATATGATCAAAACATGAAATTCCCGTTGTAAAATTCCTTACAAAGCCCAATTGGAAAATTACTCAGACATAGCTAAGTTTAACATCATAAGAGTATTTAGAATTGCAGAGAATTGAAATAGACAAAAGTTATAAACAAAAAACAGAGTGAAGCAGGAGGGCCGATGGTGCCCCTCTCGGTGGCTCCTCTTCACAGCAAGTCTCTCTCTAGAGTTCCTTGGCAAAATGTGGCACACCCTTCTAAATGACTTAAAAGGGGTTTATATAGTGTCTTGAGTCCTCGGGACACCTAGGGCTTGCAGGAATAATGACGGGAATGACTTGGGCTTTAAAATGGGCTTCCGAGGCTCGGAAATAAGCTCCCCGCGGTCTATATTGTCGCACCCCCGGCGGATGATGTTTTGGCCGCGGGTGAGCTTCCAATTGTGTTGATTCGCCTTTAGTGCATCGACCATATCTGGGGATATAACCGTTGAATTGCTTTGATTCTGCTTGCATTGTCAAGCTGGTTGTCTTCTCTATCTAGTGTACGAATTTGGGGATGACCAGACGGTGGAAAGGCATCTATTTGTTTTCAAACTTCCGATGGTCTGAATTCATCCAAGTGATGACACCCGATTTTGACCATTTTTATGGATCACTTTAATGTCTTTTACAGGTGTTTTCACTTCATTTTCAAAGGTTTTCAAAGGATTTCTATGTTTTCGGATTTTAAAAGACTTTTCAGGTAATTTGGGATAAAGAGGAAGAAATTAGAACAAAGAGACTATTTTCGATAAATGCAGACCATCAGAACTCTAATGGAGAGACGAAGACCTTCCCACCGTCTGATCACCCTCAAAATTAGACAACTTATAAAAGAATCAACCAGCTTTCAAATGCACTTGGTTTGGAGATATTCCAACGGTTGGATCTCAAGATATTCCATTTGCCCCAGAAACACTCGACCGCGGCCACCAGCCTATTTACCGTGGTCACAAGCTTCACAACCGCGGCCAAGCCTCTATTTCCTGCGGTCACGTTACTCCCGACCGCGGCCGGCTAACTCTGATTAAAAGCCCATATTTTTGAAGCACAATGTCATTTCTCTGCCTCAATTCCGGAACCCTATAGACCATGGAGTACTGAAGACTATAAATACTTGTCATTTAGGTCGTTTTTAGAGCGAACCTTCATACTTTTACAGAAATCCTTTTCCTTGAGCCGTTTTATGCGATTTTTAGAGAAGATTGTTCAAGTCTGAGTTCTTCAATAGAGAAGCTTTCTTTCATATCTTTCCTTTACTGTTTTTGATTACTTTTATTAAAACCAATGATGATGTCGACCTCATCCATGTCTGAGTAGATCCCGAGTTGGGCTTAGGGTTCCCAAAAGGGGCTCTCATAATCGATTAAGACATCTAGGTTTATATATCTCGGATTTTAGCTTTGTTCTCTGTTTATTCTCGTTCTTATTGCATGTATGCTTGATTGATCACCTAGTATCTGGTCTAGATAGTTAGTGTTGCGAAAGTTTTCATTAAGTATTAGACCTAGAATGAAACAGGCGATTTTTTTCTGTAGGAGTGGAAACCTACCTGCGGCGAAATCGTGAGTACTGACGAGTCCTGTGCAGCTCTTGCATTCTCTCCCTTCCAGGGCCAGAGTGGAAACCTACTGGTCAGGGTTGCGAGAAATAGTTTGTTATGATCACGACAGTGACGTAGTCATACCGCCGTACTCTAGCTCTAGAACCCTATATTTCGATTTCCGTCAATCCCAATCTATAATCCCTAGTGTTAAAACCGATTATGATCCCTTTAGAGTTCCCAAAAGCTTAGCGTTTTTAGCCATAGTTTACAAACCAATCAATTTTTACTTGCTTATTTAGATCTGCATTTCATTTGCTTTAGTTCGATATTTTGCTTGTTTCATTTGCCTTTCATTCGATTTTCTGCTTGCTCTTTAGGATAGTTTATTTGCTTTCTTTTGTTTAGTTTAGTCTGTGACAAACAACCAACCCCTAAAACTAATTTAGTTTAGACATAAAGTTAGAAACTGTAGAAGAATACCAGGCATACAAATCTCTGTGGATTCGATCCCTAAATACTACAACTGATTAGTTGTGCACTTGCGGCTTTCATTTGTGTTTGTTAAAGGTAAAACTTGTCCCTCACGCAGTTGACACACATCAAGTTTTTGGCGCCATAGCCGGGGATTTGTTTCGCTGCCTTTGTTATTTTTCTTGTTATAATTTCTGTTCTAGACACCAGATATCTAGTTCTTTCTTAAAGTTTGCTGAATAATCTTTCCATTCTTTTGTTTTTCTCTGAATTGCATGAATACCAGGCGCAGACCTGTAGAAAACATTCCAATTCTAGACGAGATAGACAGAGAAGACGGGTCCGAACATGGAGAAAATGAAGAGAACGATCACAGAGAAGGTGATCATGCTCGACAAGATGGAGAAGAGGATGAAATTCCTCCAAGAAACCATCAACACCAGGAGAGAGAAAAACGTGAAGACCTTGATGCACCTATCAATGCAGCCGATGGTGACCACCAGGGGATGCAGCCGAATGGACGCGCTAACCGCCCTGTTCAGCAAGCAAATCAACACCGAAAACAAGCTAGGAACCATCGCATAGCTGATTTCGATGCACCTACTCAGAATTTTCAGAACCGATCCGCGATTCAAGTACCATTTCCGAACCAGAATAAGTTTGAAGTCAAGCCTCAAATCATCTCATTGGTGAAACAAAACCAATTCCATGGAGTTCCTTCTGAACATCCAATGGATCATATCGAGCTCTTTGAGGAAATCTGCAGCATGATGAGAACAAACCAAGTTCCAGCTGACTATTTAAAGTGTAAGTTCTTCCCTTTTTCATTAGCAGACAAAGCTCACCGTTGGTTGAAATCTTTGCCTGCAGGATCGATTACTAATTGGGAAGAATGTAAAACTGCTTTCCTGAACCACTTCTATACTAAGCCAAGGTCGAACTTGTTGAGAACCAAGATCTCAAGTTTTCAGCAAGGACCGACTGAACCTTTCTATGAAGCCTGGGAACGTTTTAAGGAGTATGAACGTGATTGCCCTCACATGGATTCCTGGATCAAGCCTGCTGAGCACATGAACCAAAATACAAACTTTCACTTGATACAGCTAGCAATGGAAATTTTGGACAAAAGACGATAGCACAAGGAAGGGCCCTCATCGAGAATTTGGTTCAAGCCAATAGCAATGATTTTCCTGAATACGATCGCTTGACAAAGCAAACCGGAGCAGACAACAAGGAAATAACCGAGTTGAAGAACATGATGGGCCAGTTTTTATAAAGCAACAATCGCCCAATCCATGCTTGTGAGACCAACAATGGCGCAGAAGACGAAGGACCTAGTGATATCGATCACATTAATCCAGCCTTTCAAGAAGAAGAAGTGAACTATGTAGGGGCACAAGCACCATATCCAAATCGCTTCAACAATGGCTTCAACAATAACTTCCAAAATGCAAACTACAACAATCTCTCTTACCGCAATCCAAATCTGGAGAATCCTCAAGATCAGTACTACCCACCACAGAAAAAATCCTTCCAAAACAAGTTCCAAGGTGAAAATTTCGGAGGGACAGGAGCTTATCAACCGCGACAGCCATATAACTATCAAGGTACGGGTTTTAACAATCAATTTGTGGAACAGCAAGGAGTCACAATGAACCAGCTAGCTTCGCAAATCGGAAGACTTGAACAGTCCCTCCAACAGCTTATTATGACAAATGAGAAAGCATCTAAAGACATGAACGTGAAGGTTAATTGCATGTACAATGACCTGAACGGAAAATTTGAAGCTTTATCTTCGCACGTCAAAAAGCTAGACGTACAAGTTGCCCAAACAGCCGACTCTATGAAGAGACAAAGTGGAGCTCTTCCTAGAAGAGTTGAAGATAACCTCAAGAGATTTTGCAATGCTATAACCACACTGCCCGAAGAAGAAGCCAGAACCGATGGAAAAGATGAAGAAATCCTAATCTTTGTACCACTTTACAAGGATGTCGATGCCAAGAAGCCACCATTCAAGGTACCTCTACGTTCACCGTTTCAAAGGCTTACAAAAGCCGACGATCCAGGATGCTTTGTTTTCCAATCTTTTATTTCAGGAATCAAGTTTACAGACTGTCTATGCGATTCTGGAGCCAATGTCAACATCATGTCAAAGACATTTGCCAAAAAATTGGGCATAAAAACCTTAAGGACATCGACGGTCAAAGTTATCTTTGGAGATTCATCTCAAAAAGATACTGAAGGGGCGATTCATGATCTACAAGTTCTAGTAAGGGACAAGATTGTTCCAGCGGATTTCCAAGTCCTGGAAATGGATCAAGATAAGGAGAGGCCACTCATATTCGGGAGACCATTTCTAGCTACTATAGGAGCAGTAATCGATCACGCAAACCAGCATGTTGTCTTCCTCAATGTAGATCACCGAAGGTTTTATAGGACTGTCCTAGATGATTTTCCAAGCAAAGGAAACTGGCCAAAAGAGAAAGAAAAGGAGAAGCCGAGAGCTTTTGCAAAGATCAAGATCATCATTCCACCAGATGCAACAGAGACTAGTGAGGACCAAATCCAGGAAGAAACCATAAAAAGGGGTTTAAACAACGTTAAAGTCCGAAAGAAGAGTAAAGGAAAGAAGACGGCTCCTCAAGGAGAAGAAGTTAAACCTCCAGCGATCGGAAATGCTAAAGGAATATCAAGTGGAGTGCCATTCAAATCAGCCTGATTTTTCATGCCTACGTCGAACTAAACGACTTAAAACAAAAGCGCTTAATGGGAGGCAATCCATTTAGGTACTCTTTCTTTACGTTTTCTTTTCCTTTTTACAATTTATGTTTTCTTTTCTTTTAAGTTTCAGGTATTCTTATAAAAGAAAAACACAAAAAAAACAGAAAATTAGAAAAACCGAGAAAAAAGGAGAGGTTTTTAGCTGCTCGGCCTGGCAGAAACCTGAAAGTTGGACGAAGGCCGCAAGAAAAAGGGCCGCGGTCGCGACCAGCTGACCCGCGGCCAACGCATCATCGACCGTGGCACCATGAATGTGACTGCGGCCGAGCTTATGATTACCGCGGTCGCGCGTCTCCTGACCGCGGCCATTGGTCGTTGAGACGGGAACTCGGACTTCGCTGCTTTTAAAAAGTTCCCGATGTTTCCTGGTAATTTCCGGTGATTCCCGGTGATTCCCAGTTATTCCTGGTGTTTCCCGGTGATTCCCGGTGTTTCCCGGTGTTTCCCGGTGATTCCCGGTGATTCCCGGTGTTTCCCGGTTATTACCGGTAATTCCCGGTGATTTGCCGGTGATTCCTGGTGATTTCCCGGCAATTCCCGGAACATCCCCGGAAAAGCCCGTTAAGACTTTCCGTAAGTTTTAAACCCACTGTTGCATACAAGACAAGAAAGGTAAGTTCCCGTAAGCTTTTGAATTCCCGGAAATTTCCCGTTTTGCTACAAAAACGCTTTTTAAAGATAGGAAACACATTTTTTGGATCAAAGCTCCTTTTTCTCTTTTCTTCCAAAAGACTTGGAGATTTAGGAGATAGAACATCTTTTTCATTTCTTAAACTTTTTAAGAAATTCTTGGCCCAAACCTCACTCTTTTTCAAAGCTGATTTCAAATCTATCATAAAATCTCTCTTTCCAACAAGGTATGAAGCTCAAACTCACCATTTTTAATTGATTTTAAAATTTAGGGTTTTCCTAAAAAGTTCAAATCTTGGTTTATTAATGGTTGAAATGAATTAAGAACGATAGATTATCCTTCTAGGTTATCTGAAACTCGATTTTAACACCTAGCTTAAGAGGAATTGAGATTTTTGAAATTTGGATTCTACATGCTTTATAAAAATCGAATTTGGAACAGCAAAATTGATGAATTTGATTAAGTCTTGTGTAATTAGTGATTAGTATTAGGTAACCTATAGATTTGACTTGAAAATTGCTCATTAAAACCGATTTTTAGAAGATTTCTATGTTGAGAACATCAAAAATATGAATCTGGTCATGAACTACTTGATTTCTTCAATTCAATATCAATTATGTTTTCCTGTGGTTTTAACTAATCTCTTGATACTATGATTAGTATAACTGATCGCTAATGTGTTAAAATCAGCATCCATATTCACTCTTTTTCCAACAATCATCTCGTCTTGTAGGAAAAATGGAACAAAACAGATCCCGGAGAAGCCGTCGCACTGGTGATAGCTCTGAGGACATTCCCGATGATAGTACTCTTGGAGAGTACATGCTGAATCAAGCCAGACCGAGAAGAAGAAACTACGTGATGAGGCTGCTCCAGCACTCAAGAGAAACACGAGCAGTTCCCGAGCCACCACAGATCCGATACATTGGGAAAGAGATCAACTCGAGAGTGGACTGTGCAAGACATTTGAAGAAGCTGAACCTCCAACCAACGCCTTGCATTGATTATCATACACTCGAGATGCTTGGGATTAGAGAAGATGTAATCTGGTACATCGATACACTTAAGCTGAGACCCTACATGGAGCTGAACCTTCCAACTTATCCCGAGCTAGTCCGCGAGTTCTTAGCAACTGTCACACTCCACCACACGAAGAGGAGGAACCCCAGAGCATCTGACGGCATCTTGTCATTCTCTATCCGCGGACAGAATTACTCGCTCACCATTTCTTCACTTTGTGAAGCTCTTAAGCTTCCATACACTGATGGAATTCACCTTGAAGAAAAACCAGGTTTTTGGCCGAGAGATCTACCCGCAGTTAGGATTTTGGCCGAGAATCTCCGACCATCAGTACAGCATTTTGCCGAGAGACTCAAAATTGTCCCTTTACATCATTTTTGATCATTTCAACTCCATTTCTTCATCTGAATCACATCCTCCACTCCAAATAAGCTCCAAAAGCACCTGTTTAACACTCCAAACCATGCAAAACTCTCTTGGACCTAATGCAATCTCCTAAGTCCTAAAACAATGCCTAAAGACCCAAAATGTATGCAAATGAGACATGATTTGGACATAAATATGTGCACTAAATGATGCAATTTATGAATATATCAGTTGTTGGCCGTGGTCGCGGGATGTGTGACCGTGGGTGAAAGACTCCAAGATTCTTCAGTTGTTTCATCCTCTCCTTTGCCTTCTAAATGGTTTTTAGAATCTTCCAACTCTATTTTCTCTTCTTTTAGGTCAAGATCTTTGATGGGAAGCGTCGAACCATGCGTTTCACGTCCTTGCATAAGCTTTTCGACCTTCTCTTCGACTTCATCAAGGGCATAAACTACTTTGTCCACGGTCGAATCGATCTCTTCTGCTTTGTCTCGAACCTTGTGTAGGTTTGGTCGAATCGAACCTCCATCCCAAATCTCTTCCACGTAGGAGTAGGTTTGGTTGTTATGATCATTGATAGTTTCTTCTGCTTCATCGAGTTTGATCTCTAAGGTGTGGATGTTTCCACTAGCCTTGCGAATGCTGACTTCGTTCTCTCCGACTCGTCCTTCAACTGCTTATATCCTCTCTTTGATAGTCTCAGCGTCTTTGTTTGCTTGAGTCTCGATGGATTTAACCTGAGCAGAAAGATCTTCAAGCTTTTTGTTAAAGTGGGTTGACATGTTGTCAATTCTCTTATGAAGGGCGGTTCTTGACACGGCTTGAACTGCGATAAACTGCATGATTACTGCTTCAAGCTGACTCAATCGGTTACTGAGCTGGACGTTTGATAGACAAGACTTTTAGGTCTTAGGGCTATCAATCCCCTTGTCAAAGTAGCACAAAAGAGGTTCTCAATCCAAGAATGTGGTGATAGACACTAAGCTATGTGATCAGTTTCTCAATTCAAGTAAACAGGTGAGGTTTTGATTGATTAATGACAACTAAAAACTTAAAACAAGATTAATGACTAAAAAAGTGATCAAACAAAGACAAGCAAACAAGTAAGCTAAATGAGATGAGAAAGTATGTATGATGATGAGAAAGGTCTTACACATGATAGTGGATTAGGGTGCCTTCAGTGTTAAACTAGTGAGCTAATGAATCATGTAATCAAGCAAACCATTTAACTTAAACTTCATTAATCAAGTTGATCCTCTCATGAAGGTATCAACTTCTATGCTAAAACAGTTTCTAACCTAATCATCATTAGTGAAACATGAATTAACAAGCATTAAGAACCAGTTTAATCTGTCATTTAAGCATATAAACAATCATTCCCATGATGAATAACACTTAAACCTCTAACAACCTTGGTTCAGGCATTTCATCAAACACTTTTATGCATGAAATGCCCAGAATCTAGACCACATATGATGTGAATGGATCTAGCATTAAGAACAGGTTGTAGAGTATGGAATATGAATGATCTAAGCCCTAAGCTCACTAATTTACCACTTAAGCACCCTAATCTACATATCTAAGACCTTAATATGGGGATTACTCACTAATAATGATCAACACACTAGATCATTTGCAAGATGTGTTGTTAATGATGATTAAAAGTGTGAATTGATGATGAGAAATGATAAAACAAGATGGAAAACACTCTTCAAATCGATATTAAACTCAAAACAAGGTCTTAAACAATGGTTATTTCACCAAAAAGGAAAGGAGACTAAGGATAAGATGAAGGTACTCTCCAAATTAGGTCTAAAAAGTATTTATAGTGGTCTTGGACGAACCGGGTCAGCCCGGAACAAACCGGGTCAGCCCGGAACAAACCGGGTACTGACCCGGCTTTGGTGGGTAAAGATGAGGTTTGCCACGGTCTAGCAGGTCATGGTCAAGCCGTGGCATGTGACCGTGTCAAGTCCCGAAGCTTCTGTTCTTGGATGAATCTTGGTGCCACGGTTTCCCTCTGGTCATGATGCATGGCCGTGTCAAATCCCGAATGTCTGAAGGATCCCAAGTGTTGTCTTACCACGGTCAAGTGTAGACCATGGCATTACCTCGTGGCAAATCCCGAATGCAGGTATGATCCTGCTGCGGCCAAGTGTTATCTTGCCACGGTCAAGTGTGGACCGTGGCAGTTCATCGTGACTTGGACCATTCATCTGTTAGAACACTTCAGAGGTTGCCACGGCCAAGTCTAAAGCCGTGGTGTGGAGACCGTGTCAAATCCTGAAGGATTGCATCAAGTGCCACGGTCAGATGTGGACCGTGGCATTCCACCGCGCCATCCTTACACTTAGCACAATTTCAATGCTCTTGGTGGTCGAAGGATAGGTGTGTCTCTATTCTTCCGGAACTCAAGCCTCACAACTCCAAATGGAACAATCTCAACTGTTCTGGAAAGAGGACTTAATTATCTCGAATCTTGATGAAGGCCCTGTAGATGGAATCGGTCTGGAAACGCATCGTCCTTCGCAATGTTTGGAGCTCACCGGGTCGGTCTAAAATGGCAGCGAGACAGGCGTGCCTTCCGACGAGCTTAACTTTCTGCTCACATCTCCAAATGGGACGATCTCAAGTGTTCCGGAAACTAGACGTAATCCTCTTGATTCTTTATGATGACACCGGAGGTTGAATCTCATTGCAAGTCCTTCGTCCCACGCGATCAGAGTGAGGGTTTTGTCTGCAACAAACCATCTGTCCGAGTTTCTGTACACAGGTGAGGGTTCCTCCATGATCCCAGCTCCAAGTTGCTCCAAAAAGTCTCCAAATGACCTGAGAACACTCCAAAAATGCAGGACACTCTAGGACCTAATGCAAATCCTAGACAAAGCTAGAACCAAGGACAAACTCTAACAAAACTAGCTAAATGTATGCATGAGACTCAATCTTTGGACAAAAATGCAATCCTAAATATGACAAATTATGAATATATCAACTCCCCCACACTTGTCCTTTGCTTGTCCTCAAGCAAACAAGAACAAATGAGAGAGAGAGGTTGAATGCATGGGAGTTCATATTTCTTTAAAGAGAGATCATCATTAAAAGAATTCAAAGCTCATTGTTCAAGTTACCAATTCTAGACTGCAATGCAAACTGGTTTACTCATAAAAATTAGCCATACTTGTCACCAAATTAACCAAACTCAAGCACCAACCTTCACAAGCATTCCTAACCTCAGCCTTTTGACATTCATTTAAAGTTTCAAGTGGATCATGTTCATTCAAATCAAGTGAATTCATTTGGCTTGGGACAGGGTTTTGAGATTAAAATGATCTCAATCAAGTAACTGGTACTCCATGCAATGGGATCACTCAAAAATTAGTAGACTTTAGTAAAATGCTAAGGGTAAAAAGCAATGGATGCATACAAAGATAGAACTGCATCTACCCCACACCCAAAATGCTTTTCACACTCAACTTTAAACCTCTCAAGACTCTTTCTCTAGTCCACTCACCCCAAATGGCATTTTATCCTTGACACTCAACAGCTCTCATCACTCTCTTCATTTCATCTCTCAGGGGAATGCTTTCTTTAACAACTACTTAGTGAGTTTCTTTTCTTTAACACACAAGCTCTTCTTTAATTTAGCCTCTTTTTGAATCTTTTCTCTCTTTTTTTTTTTATGAGACTCTTTTCATTTCAAAACATGAGCTTTACATTTCAGCACACACTCACTTTCTTTCATTTTAGCATTCATTCCCCTAACCAATCCGGTTCTTTCCACTTTCATCACTCAGATTTTTTTTTTCTTTTCAGCTCACACACTCAAAATCAATGCCCTCACTTTCACCTAAACCTAGACTAGCCCTTGATGTTGGTCTAGTATCTACATGCAGCACTATCTTTGTCGCTCTAAACCCAACACTTTTTACCAAGTTTACTAGAAACAAGGCCTCACAAATCATGCACACAAGAAGGGTGTTTAGGCTTCAAAGAAAGGTTTGGCTAAAGGCAGGGAACTGTCTCAAGATGAGAGATCAGCTATTTGAGCTAGCAAGAGTGATGAAAAGGGATAAGAAAGCTCAAATATGTATGTGGTACCCATGAATTCACAATGATATGCACAAACATGATAATTAGATGTCAAATTCAAGGGTTCTCACTTAAGCAAGGTTGAGGCTATTCACAACTTGATTCAGCTAGCACAGAAGTATTGAGACACCAGTTCAAAGCATGGTTCACACTTGATTTCATACCAGTTTTGCAATGCCTTAAGGGGCCAAGCTCTTAAAATGATGCTCTCTTCAAGAAACAATCTATCATTACTCCCATTTGCATATGATGCAACCTATATGAAAATGAAAACTAGACTCAACCTAAAATGTGAATGCAACTACATGAGCTTTTTTTTGTGAAATTTTTTTCAGATTTTTCCATTTTTTTGTTTTTTTGTTTTTTTTTTATATGCACTTAAATGAATGCAAAATGAGACTCAAAGTGAAAAGGAAAATAAGAGCAGAATAAACATGATTAGTAAACACAAAACCCCTCCTCCACACTTAGATAACACAGTCCCTTGTTTTATAAAAGCATGAGAGAGGAGTAAAAGCAAAACAAACAAGTAAAATGCAAAGAGGAAGAGAAAAAAGGATGAGAATGTATGTATGATGATGAGAAAGGTCTTAGACATGATAGTGGATTAGGGTGCCTTCAGTGATAAACTAGTGAGCTAATGAACCATATGATCAAGCAAACCATTCAACTTAAACATCATTGATTAAGCTAATCCTCTCATGAAGGTATCAACTTCTATGCTAAAACATCTTCTAACCTAATCATCATTAGTGAAACATGAATCAGCAAGCATTAATAACCAGTTTAATCTGTCATTAAAGCATATAAACAATCATTCCCATGATGAATGACACTTAAACCTCTAACAACCTTGGTTCAGGCATTTCATCAAACACTTTTGGTGCATGAAATACCCAGAATCTAGACCACATATGATGTGTATGGATCTAGCATTAAGAACAGGTTGTAGAGAATGGAATATGCATGATCTAACCCCTAAACTCACTAATCTACCACGTAAGCACCCTAATCTACATATCTAAGACCTTAATATGGAGATTACTCAGTAATCATGATCAACACACTAGATCCTTTGCAAGATGTGTTGTTAATCATGATTAGAAGTGTATAGATGAAGAGATAGATGATAGATTTAGAAGAAAGCAGCTTTAAACACAAAGATCTCTTAAACTCTCTTGATTAAACACTCAATAATCGATATTTCTTTTCTTATTGGAGTCTTTTCACAAAAGAGGCAAGAGACAAAGGGAATAAAGCTTAGTTTTTGGGAAAAACCCTAAAAACTATTTATATGTCTCTAAAAACGAACCGGGTCAACCCGGAACAAACCGGGTCCTGACCCGGATTTAGTGGATAAAGTGGAAAGTGTGCGAGTTGATCCAGTGTCCCAGGTCGCATGACCAAGTCGCACAGGTGAAGAACTTGTCTTGTGAGACTTAAATCGCTTGGTTTTAGCCGCACGCCCAAGTAAATGTGTTTTGCAAGTCTTTGTGCGGCTTAATCTTCTTCTTCTTCAACTCGCAGGACCAAGGCGGTTTCTGGGGAATGTACATGTGCGACTTGGTCATCCCTTAGTCCCAAACCGCATGCTCAAGTCGCACAACCAAGGAGAGGAGCTTGAACGAGATAAAACATTGTAGATTCAGCCGCATGCCCATCCAAGAGTGAATTGCGAGTCTTTGTGCGGCTAAGTCTTCTCTGATTCTTAACTCGCACGACCATGTAGCAGGGGTCTTCAGGAATGTGTGCGAGTTGGTCTCCATTACTCCCAGGTCGCAGGCTCAAGTCGGTGTAGATTGCGAGTGATCGTGCGGCTTAGTTCCAGGCGCGGCCAACTCGCATGCCTAAGTCGCATGATTGTGGACTTAGCATTTTTCTTGCTCTGGAGCCTCAGACCTCATCCAGTGATAGCTTACCCGCACTTCTCAACTCGCAGAATCAACTTCCAGGCATTCATCTTCAGGCCTGCTAGTTAACCAGGTCGCAAGACTATCTCGCAGCATTCAGAGCAGTTTGGACCACTTCGCATTCCGGGAGGCGTAACTTCCAGGATATTGGTCCGAATTGTGTGATACCGGTTTCGGAGGACAGAAGGCTCATATATCTTCAACTTTGGTGAAGAAAGCTTCGGCGCTTGGGAAATGGAAGGCTTCCTGGAGGGCTCGTCTTCGCAGTGCATTGATACGATCAGAAAGAGGCTTCTAGACGTGTGTCCATTCCGGAAACGTTATCTTCTTACTCACAGCTCCGAATTGAATGATCTCAAACGTTCTGTAACGAGGACTCAAATATCTCGGATTCTGATGAAGGCCCCGTAAACTGAATCGTTCTGGAAGCGCACTGTCCTTCGCATTCTTCGGAGCTCATCGAGTCGGTTCAAAACGGCAGCGAAACAGGAGTTTCTTCCGACGAGCTTAACTTTCTGCTCACGCGTCCGAATTCCATGATTCTACTTGCTCTGGAACCGTGATCCAATCCTCGCTAACTTTGATGAAGCACCCAACAGCTGAATCGGACCGGAAGGTTCCCCAGACAGGCGATTTCGGAAACGTGTCTGCACCCGGAGATTTTGGCCGAGGAATCATTAGCCGGTACGCATTTTGGCCGATAAAATCCACCCGCGGTACGTGAGAATGGCCGAGAAAAACCTTCCTGGTGCGTGAGAATGGCCGAGAATCTCCAAAAACCCAATTTCACCATTTTTGTAAGCCTTGGTCACCATTCCACTTCCTGGATTCATCTTTTCAGCTCCAAATAGCTCCAAATACACCTGATAAACACTCAAAACATGCAAAGACTCATTGGGACCTAATGCATCTCCTAAGTCCTAAAATAAACCCTAAGGACCTAAAATGCATGGAATAAGATATGATTTGGAATGAAATATACAACCTAAATGATGCAAATTATGAACATATCAACTCCCCCACACTTGTCCTTTGCTTGTCCTCAAGCAAAAAGAGCAAATGAGAGAGAGAGGTTGAATGCATGGGAGTTCACGTTTCCTTTTTGAGAGAAGTGATCACAATGAGAATTCAAGTTCATGCTCAATTATGCAATGCAAATCCATACTCAGATATATATCAACTCAGCAAGGAATCTCCACAAGTTCTTCTCTCTCACAACTCTTTCACATTCATTAAGCTTTTATCAGGTGAATCTCATGATGCAATGTTTAAACAAGATTTCTCAGCAATCCTTCCAAAGTCTTGTTCACAAAGTGAGATCCCCCATCAGATATAACAACTCTTGGTACTCCAAATCTTGGGAAGATAATGCTCTTGAACAACTTCACTAGTACCTTGGAATCATTGGTAGGGGAAGCAATGGCCTCAACCCATTTGGACAAATAATCCACAGCAACAAGTATATAATGATTCCCATAGGATGAAATGAAGAACCCCATAAAGTCAATGCCCCAGCAATCAAAGATTTCAACTTCTAGAATTGGATTTTGAGGCTTCTCACTCCTCTTTGAAATGTTTCCATGCCTCTGACAGGCATCACATGCTGACACAACCTTCTGAGCATCTTTGAACATTGTGGGCCACCAAAACCCACTCTGAAGAACCTTGGCCACAATCTTGAATGCTCCCATGTGACCCCCAAAAGCTGAACCATGACACTCTTGCAACACAGGTTGCATCTCCTCCTCAGCAAGACACCTTCTATACAGCTGATCTTTGTTCAGGACATAGAGGTAAGGCTCATCCCAATGGTATCTTTGGACATCTCTGAAGAACTTCTTCCTGTGGTAAGCATCAAGTTCAGGTGGTTCCACTCCACAAGCAAGAAAGTTCACAATATCAGCAAACCAGGGCATCCTCCTCTCTTGGATGCTATCCACTTCTTCAAACTCCAAATAAGAATGGAGTACCATCAATGATTCCTCAGGAAGACTGTCATTAAGAGGGACTTCAGAGTCTATTCTCAACCTAGAGAGATGGTCTGCAGCTCCATTCTCTATACCCTTCTTAGATATCTTGTGCCCAAGAACTATTCCATATCAAACTCTTGAAGTAGAAGAACCCATCTCAATAGTCTTGGCTTAGAATCTTTCTTGGTCATCAGATACCTGAGGGCTGCATGATCAGTATATACAATGACTCTTGAACCCACCAGGTAGCTTCTGAATTTATCAAAGGCAAAGACTATTGCCAGCATTTCCTTCTCAGTAGTAGCATACTTCTCTTGTGCAGAGTCAAGTGTTCTACTGGCATAGTAGATAACATGTAGCTTCTTTTCCTTCCTTTTCCCAAGAACAGCTTCAACTGCAAAATCAGATGCATAAGTCATAACCTCAAAAGGCAGGGACCAGTCTGGGGCTTGGACAACTGGTGCACTGACTAATGCATCCTTGATCATCTTGAAGGCCTCTTCACATTCAGCATCAAAGATGAAGTCAACTTCTTTACACAACAGCCTTGTCAAAGGCCTGGCAATTCTTGAGAAGTCTTTGATAAATCTTCTATAAAACCCTGCATGCCCATGGAAAGTCCTTATCCCTTTGAATGAAGTGGGGGTTTGCAGATCCACCATTACTTCTACTTTTGCTCTGTCAACCTCTATACCCTTCTTAGATATCTTGTGCCCAAGAACTATTCCTTCCTGCACCATGAAGTGGCATTTCTCCCAGTTCAACACCAAGTTATGCTGCTCACATCTCTCCAAGACCTGTGACAATTTAGAGAGACAATCCGAGAAGGAGGAGCCATAGAAACTAAAATCATCCATGAACACCTTCACCTTCTCTTCAATGATGTCAGAGAAGATATGCATCCTGCAACGTTGAAATGTGGCAGGGGCATTACAGACCAAAAGGCATTCGCCTGTATGCAAATGTGCCATAAGGGCATGTGAATGTTGTTTTCTCTTGATCTCGGGGATCTATGGGAATTTGGAAGAACCCCGAGTACCCATCGAAAAAAACAAAAGAAGGGGTGGTTTGCAAACCTCTCTAACATCTGATCAATGAAAGGTAAAGGAAAATGATCCTTCTTAGAGGCTGCATTGAGCTTTCTAGAGTCTATACACATTCTGTGTCCTGTGACAGTCCTAGTAGCTATCAGCTCATCCTTCTCGTTTTTAACCACTGTGATACCACCCTTCTTGGGCACAACATGAGCAGCAGATACCCATCTTGAGTCAGAGATTGGGTAAATTATCCCTGCCTCAAGAAGTTTTAGTATCTCCTTCTTAACCACTTCCTTAAGGTTGGGGTTAAGACGTCGTTGATGCTCAATAGAGGACATAGATTGGTCCTCTAGGTGTATCCTGTGGGTGCAAATGTCAGGAGAGATCCCTCTAATATCAACCAAAGAATATCCTATGGCTCTCCTGAACTTTCTTATCTCACTAAGCAATGCACTCTCTTGATGCTCTAATAAGCTATCATTGATTTAAGCCCAAGAAATCATACCTGAGCCCTTTTGGTAGACGCTTGAGCTCAACAGGGGGTGCATCAGCCTCATTCCAATCCTTGTCCAAGCTGCATTGGCTCATTTCTGCTCCTTTGATAGCCAAGACTTCAGAGCCACTTTGTTTCAGTTCCAAAAACCTTGTCTCGGGACCCAGCTCTCTAGCATTGTCCAAATACAACTTGTACCCTTCACTTGCTTCTGCTAAGAGCCCATTGTCTCCTTGTTCTTGAGTTAGAGCAGCTTGAAGAGGATCCTCAGTGTTCAGCTCCTCAAGCAACTCATCAGCCAACTGATCCATTGTCTCCACATAGAAACATTGACCTTCAATGGTGGGTTTCTTCATCATCTCACTCACATCAAACTTGAGCTTTTCAGACCCAAGTTGAAGCTCTATTATCCCACCTCTCACATCAATTATGGCTCCTGCAGTGGCTAAGAATGGCCTGCCCAAGATAAGAGGATCTACTGGTTCCTCATCCATTTCCAGCACAACAAAATCTATTGGAACCTCAAAACCACCTATCTTAACAGGTAGATCTTCCAACATACCAACAGGCAATCTAACTGATCTATCTGCAAGGATAAGAGAGATCCTTGCAGGTTTGAAGACTCTAAAGCCCAGCTTCTTTGCTATGGAGAATGGCATCAAGCTGACTGATGCTCCTAGATCACAAAGACATCCACAGAATAGAAGAGGTCCAATGGCACAAAGGAGTGTTAAACTCCCTGGATCAGTCAACTTTCTTGGAATGAACTTCTTCTGAATGATAGCACTGCATTCATGACTTAGTACCACCATGCCTTGAAGCTCTTTTGTCTTGTTCAGAATGGCATCCTTCAAGAACTTCCCCATCTTTGGCATCATTAGAAATGCATCAATGAGAGGCATAGTGAGTGGTGTCTCGTTGAGTGCCTTCTCAAATACAGCTCTTGCCTTGTCCACAAGTTGCTTCTTAAATCTCCCAGGAAATGGGAGCTTGGGTTGGTATGGAGGTGGTGACACATATGTCTTCTCTGGTTTAGGTTCCTTTGCTACCTCTTTACCCTTTTCTTTCTTTGGTCTCTCAGCAACTTGATCATCTTTTAAGGCTGCCTCCCCCTCAGTTTGATCATTGTCCTCAATGATCACATTGTTGTTCTCAATACCAGGTAACTCCTTTCCACTCCTCAGTGTAATGGCCTTAGCATATTCCTTGGGGTTGGGTTCTGGCTTTCCAGGTAGGTGACCTTGGTTCCTTGAGCTTGATGCCTGGTTCTGCTTCAGTTCCTTGATGTCCTGCTGCATGGCTGCATTCTGGCTTGCAAAGATCTGTTGACCCTGAAGTAGTTGCAGAATCCCAACCATATCTGACCCCATCTGTGGCTGCTGCTGAGCCATTGGGGGCTGAAACTGTTGTTGAACCGGCGCCTGCTGTTGAAACTGTGGTGGACCAAACCCTGGTGGTGCCTTTTGCTGTTGTGAACTGAAACCAGTACCCTGAAATGGTTGCTGTTGCTGACTAAAACCCTGATTCTGAGTAAACTGATTCTTGGGTTGGAAAGACCCTAGAAAGTTGTTCTTGGGAACAAAGTTCTTTGGAGCTTGAGAATTGGGGTAGACTTGGTCTTGTGGGTTAGCTACATTGGTGTTCCTGTAGGAAAGGTTTGGATTGGCATTACCATACTAATATCTCTGGAACCTCTGATTCCCAATGTAGTTAAGCTCCTCCTGGGTAAGACCTTCTTCACTTATGTTCTCAAAGATTTGAGAAGGTTCCTCATACTCTCCAACAAAATGCATTGGCTTCTGAGTGGTGAATTTCAATTTGTCCAATTCACTTCTCAACTCCTTAACTTCCCTAGTGAGCCTCTGTTCTAAGCTTGAACCTTCAGATCTATTTGATCTGTCATAGTCTTCACCATAAGTATCATTGCTTAGTGCTAAGTTCTCCATTAGCTCTAAAGCAGCATGTATCTCCTTTCCCAGAAAGTTCCCATTGGAAGCAGTATCCAGCTGGTTTCTAATCTTGGGAAGAGCTCCTCTATAAAGTGTGCTGAGAAGAGAAGCCTCACTAAACCCATGGTGTGGGCATTGGTTTGTGTAGCTCCTGAATCTCTCATATGCTTCACCAAAACTCTCATTGTTGTGCTGAGTGAAGCTAGAGATTTGGTTCCTCAGTTTTGCAGTTCTTGAGGTGGAGAAGAACTTAGATAGGAAAGCTTGCTTGCATTGCTCCCAGGTTTGATTGGAGCCTCTTGGAAGATTCTTCTCCCATTGGTGAGCTTTGTCACCAAGACTGAATGGGAATAGTCTTAGCTTGAAGCTGTCTTCTGAAACTCCATTAATATTGGTCAGATCACATACTTTTTCAATTAGATCCAAGTGTTCCAAGGGATCTTCCATTGCTAATCCATGGAACTTTGAGTTCTGGACCATATTCAACAATGATGCTTTCACTTCAAAGTTGTTGTTTTGCACAGGTGGTGCCTGAATTCCAGCTCCATACTGATGAGCATTGGCCCTGTCATTCTCTCCAACATAGACCTGTGGTTGCTCATATCTCCTTTGCTGGTGTTGGAAGGGCTGATGTTGGTGGTGCAACTGTTGTCTTTGTTGTGCATTGGCCTGATGCCTCTGCTGATGAGCTGGAGCTTGTCTCTAGTGGACATAAGCTTGTTGGTGATGCACCTGTTCCTGATGAACATGACCCTGATTTAACCCTTGACCAACTCCATTACCAGCTCCATTGCCCTGAGCCTGTTGCTCCTGAACTGGTTGTTCTATGTCTACCACGTGCTCTCTTTGTTCTTCCATATCAGCCTGATCAATCTATCTTCCACGTCTCTCCCTTGTCCTCCTTGGTACCAAAAGATTAATGTTGTCGTTGAGAGGGAAAGGTGGACCGCAGCTTCTTGATCTAGACCTGGTGTTCATGCACCTGAAATCACAAACAGAACTTGAAAGTAATCAGTAAAAACAAGAAAGTAAGCACTTGATCTCAAGAACAGATCAGAGCGTAATGCTAAACAATCCACAATTTGGCAACGGCGCCAATTGATAACTAAGGTTTTCAAGGCCTTAATAAGGGTTATCAATCCCCTTGTCAAAG
Organism: Eutrema salsugineum; assembly: GCF_000478725.1. Classification (NCBI taxonomy): domain Eukaryota; kingdom Viridiplantae; phylum Streptophyta; class Magnoliopsida; order Brassicales; family Brassicaceae; genus Eutrema; species Eutrema salsugineum. Next base: position 11,492,231 of record NW_006256547.1, on the reverse strand, counting down.
TAGTATAAGGGGTGTCAATCCATATGTGTGGTAGTTAGGCACTAGTTTATGTGACAAGTTCTTAAGTCAAGCTGAATAAAAGATGAGTTTGGTGAAACCAGCAACAAGAAAGCATAAACAAGAAACAAACAAGAAATGATTAATGAACTACTAAACAAGCAAGCAAACAAAATGATGATAAAGCAAATGATGAAAGATAAACCTCTAGATGTGATCATTGATTAGGGAGCTTTAGATATTGATTCATGATTCTAAGAACATAATGCAACACTTGCTACTCTTTAGTCTAGGCTTCTTAATCAGATTAATTCATTCCCATGACAATAATCCCTTTGCTAATCACTTAATCAAGTCTAACAACCATTAGATATAATCAAGCCTAATAAGTGACCAAACAATCTCTCAACCAAGAAGACTGAATCTTATACAGAAAGACATAACAAGCAATCACATGATCTCAAACATTTCAACTTAGAACTCTAATCTAGACTAATCCTCTCATGAAGGCATTAATCTCTACACTAATCCACTTTCAAACCAAATTCTCATTTGTGAAATATGAACTAATGAGCATTAAGAAACAGTTCTAATATGTTATTTATGCTTCAAACAAACATTCCCATGGCATTTAAAACATAAACCCTTAAGTTAGCTCTTTCAGGCATTTCATCAAACACTTTTGGTGCATGAAATGCCTATGAACCCAGATTTCACTTTCCCAAGGAAATCTGGCATTAGGAGCAGCTAACTAAGGAAATGAAATGAGAATCTAAACCCTAAACATCACAAATCAAACATCTAAGCACCCTAATCTACACACCTAGAAGTTTAAAAAGATGACTACTCACTAATCATGAAGAACACATCTAATCTTTTGCAAGAGATGATGTTAATCATGATTAGAAGTAGAAATGAGATGATGAGATGATAAGAAACAGCTTTGGAATGATAAAATCCCTTCAGATCTCTCTTAATCAAAAATGTTTTTACACTAAAAAGGAAAGAAAACTAGAGAGAAAACTAACTAGAAGATAAGATTTAGGGTTTTTCTCCCAAAAACTATATATACTAAGTGCTAATGGACCGGGTCAGCCCATGACAAACTGGGTACTGACCCGGCTCAGTTGGGTCTGGTGGCTAGTGTGCGACATGGTCAGGTGCTTCCTAAGTCGCAGGCCCAAGTCGCACAGCTATAGAAGCAGCCTTGTGCGCCATAAATGCCTCAGCCTCAGCCGCATGCCTATCTAGGTGTAATTTGCGAACGTTTGTGCTGCTCAGGCTTCCTTCTCTTCAACTCGCACAACCAGGACGCATTATGGAGATGATATGTGTTCGAGATGGTCACTTACTTGCCCAAGTCGCATGCCCAAGTCGGTGTAATTTGCGAACACATGTGCTACATGGTTCCACTTCATGTCCAACTCGCAGGTCTATCTCGCACAGCATTGTGGACTTACTCAAATTTGATTCTGGAAGTCTCTACCTTGCTCAGAGTGTCCTTACACTCATCTCTGAAGTCTCAACTTGTTTCCAGAGCGTTGAACATTCATGGGTGCGAGTTAATCAAGTCGCAGTACCGTATCGCACAACCTAAGCCTTATCGGACCACTTTGCATTGAGGGGAGAGTAACTTCCCGGATATAGCTCCAAATGGCATGATTTCACCTGAATTGGAAAGACAACTCAAATATCTCGAACTTTGGTGAAGAAACCCTCAGCACTTTGGAAGTGAAAGGTTCCCCGGAGGGCTCATCTTTGCAGTACATTGACACGGTCAGAAAGTAGCTTCTAGACATGTGTCCATTCGGGAAACGTTAGCTTCTTGTTCATGGCTTCAAATTGAATGATCTCAAATTTTCTGGAAAGAGGACTCAAATATCTAAAATCTTGATGACGGATCTGTAGACTGAATCGTTCTGGAAGTGCATCGTCCTTCACAATCTTCGGAGCTCATCGGGTCGGTCCAAAACGGTAGCGAGACAGGCGTGTCTTCCGGTGAGCTTAACTCTCTACTCACGCCTCTAAATCATATTATTCCACCTGGTCTTGAAACATGATCTAATCTTCTCCAAATTTGATGAATCACCCGACAACTGAATCGGACCGGAAGGTTCCCCGGACAGGCGATCATTCAGGAGTATCGGATTGCTCTGGAATGGATGCGAGAGAGGTCTGTCTTCCGGTGACCGTATCTTTCAGCTCAGTGCTCCAAATGACCTGATTCAACCTGTCCTGGGTTCTTGACTCAATTATCTCCAACGTTGGTGAAGACTGTAAGCTGAATCGGCCGGCAAGATCTTCCGGTGACACGATTTCGGAAATGTATCTGCACCCAGGATTTTTGGCCGAGAGACTTGACCGCGGTACGTGTTTTTGGCCGGGAGAGTTACCCGCGGGAAGGATTTTGGCCGAGAATCTTCGGCCATCAGTACATCATTTTGCCGAAAAACCCAAAATTGCTCATTTTCACCATTCTTGATAAGTTCAACTCCATTTCTTCATCTGAATCACATCCTCCACTCCAAATAAACTCCAAAAGCACCTGTTTAACACTCCAAAACATGCAAAACTCTCTTGGACCTAATGCAATCTCCTAAGTCCTAAAACAATGCCTAAAGACCTAAAATGCATGCAAATGAGACATGATTTGGACTAGAATATGTACATTAAATGATGCAATTTATGAATATATCAACACATATGGATTGTCACATATGGACTAGAATGTATGTATGATGAACCCATATGTACAAAGGAGTTAAGCCGCACGTCCATCCGCAATACACTCCGAGTTGGGCGTGCTAGCTGGGAGCAATGAGACCAAGTCGCAGCATGAAGAAGAGATAAAACCGTGTTGAATCACTTTTACTGCGGCCTGGGCGTGCGGGATAGAAAGAGAGTGACCAGATCGCAAAAAAACATTTCCGGTTCTACACCGAGACGGTCGTGTGGCTCGGTCCCGGCGTTTCCAAGTCGCACAAGGAGAGAAAAGAGGCTGGTCAACGAGAAAAGGACGGGTCAAAGCCTTGACTGGTCAAAATAAATCTATTGACCACCAGTCCAAAGGCTTGACCCTGTCCCACACTCTCTCTTCCTCACCATAAACCCGAGTTTGCAACTCTTTCTCTCATTTCTCTCCATTGTTTTCATCATATCTCTCTCATTTCTCCACCAAATTTGTTGATTCAAAGTGATCTGAACTCGTTTTTGAGTTGTTAACATCATCCTGATTGCATTTTGAACTCGTTGCATCTTAATCCCAAGGTATTTAACTCTGTTAAAATTCACCTTTTTCCATGTTCTTCAATGGTGATTTTTGAACTTCAAGGTGTGGAATCGATTTTGATAGGTTGTTTTAGACCTTGGGATTATTTTTATAAATGCTAGGGTGCTAGATAGTCTTGGAAAACAGAGCACTTTGTTGGTGATTCCTTGTTCTTGAGTTTTGAAAATTGTTGCAAGTAATTCATGAAAAAAATCGATTTTTTTTTTTTAAAAGAGATGAATTGGTTTCTTGCTGAGTCCTTGCTTTGCACTCTTGTTTTTGCATTGCTATGAAATTATTGGATTGATTCTTGGCTTGAGACACCTGTTCATGTGGTTTTAAAATCGATTCTTGCAACAAATTTTTTCAAAATTTTGGAGAATTTTGTGAAGCTTGATCTTGTACTAACATTGTTTTTGAGAATCTCTTGGCAGATGACTGAAAGAACCAACTCTCTGGCCAAGAAGAAGGGCAATGCATCCAAGGGCAAGGGTTTGGTCTCAGGGTCTTCACAGCCAAGAGAAAAAGGTCAAGGAGCAAGGAATGCCACAAAGCAAGGAAAATGTGATCCAGCGCCAAAAAGGACAAGGCATGAAGGCAAAGCTTTGGTGGTTGCTTTTGGTTCCAAGAAGAAAGGGAAACAGTTGGCTGTGGTATCTGAGAGTGAACAGACTGAAAGTGACTCAAGCAGCTCAGCTGGTGGTTAACAAGGCACCATTGAAGAGGGATCAAAGAGGATCAAGAAAACTGAACCAGAAACACCTGATTATCTGGCTAAGTTTCAACAGATAGAGATCCAGCAAGGGAGGTTCCCTGATGTGGACTTTCTGAAAAAGATTGGCATCTATGAAGATGTCAAAACATTGCTTGGGAACATGGGTATTGCGTCACTTTTGGAGACGAGAGAGATCGCTTATGAAGAGGAGTCTCAAGAGTTCTTGGCTTCCTTTGAAGCTTTCATTTACTACCCAAGGGATTCAAGAATTCTTCAAGGAGATGGGCTTGGACATGTGGAGTTTACTGTGAAAGGAAAGGACTATTCAGTGTCATTCAGAGAATTGAATGAGATTTTTGGGTTTTCTACACCTAGAAATGTTCCTCTCTCCAACCAGGTCAATCTCAGAAAAGATGAAGTTCAACTTCTATGGAGATCAATTGCTTCTGGGAAGTACACAGCTGGAGCAGCTAAGTCCTCTTGGATAAGGAATCCAGTTCTGAGATATGTACACAAGATTCTCTCTCACAGCTTCTACTTCAAGATTGATGTTGGAAGAGTTCACAAAGGTGATCTGATGCTCCTTGGTGTGGGGCTGAAACAGCTGATGCCAACTCATGAAGATGGGGAACCCTATGAAGGGTATGCTTACCCACTTTGCCTTGCCTCTCAATTAGCAAGGTCTTTGATGTTCTACAAAAAGTGCATTTGGGGTTCAACAAAGCAAGATGCAAAACTGACCCATGGATGGATTGTCACAAAGATCTTGAAAGCCAAGGGATACAGATTCAAGGAGAACAAGGCAAGGTTTGACTTGATTAATGAATCCTATTTGTGTAAGATCGGTTTCGTCCAAGGATGAGTTGGTGCCAAGGTAGTTTACAACTTCAAGAATCTCATTAATGAACCAGCCCAAACTCTCTTGCCAAACCCCTCCATCACCACAGTCCAAGTAAAGAGGAACATTCACTTCTTCTTGCTGAAGGAAGAGCTGTACAATGTCCAAACTTATCCACCAATCCTCACATACAAGCAAGCTTGCAGAGAAGAAGCCTCCAAGGGAAAGAAAGCAACCGCTGAAGATGCTACCACAAGTGCTGCTGGTGCTCAAGATGCTGATCTGCCTCCACCTCAAAAACGTTTTGGTGGAAACAGATACCACTTTGATGATTACAACTGGGAGGAACCAGGCACTTCAGGGTTCAGAGCTCAACAAAAGATTGGTATTCTCCAACAATGGTGCAAGTACCAAGACAAAACCATCCACAAGATGGCCAAGTGCATCAAGGAGATGAAGAAGAGGATCAAGAAGCTTGAAAACCCTTGCAAAGGTGGGTCTCCAGCACCAGTGTCACCAAGGAACAGAGAGGAAGTTGGAGAGAGTTCCATGAACTGCACAGCCCTGGTCACATATGACACAACTTGGGTGGATCTTGACGACGGTTCTGATGAGGCAAGCCATCATTCTTGGGAGACACCATCCGGTCACACTTCAAACCCCTCTTACTCATTGGGGTCAGACTTCCACAGCTCCTAGGTAACACTCTAAACATTGTAAATATGCATGTAGATTTTCTTTTTCTTTTTGCATTTTACTTGTTTGTTTTGTTTTCGCTCCTTTCTCATGTTTTTATAACACTAGGGACTGTGTTATTTAAGTGTGGGGGAGGAGTTTCATCTTTTACTAACCATGTTTTCTCAGTTCTTATTTTATACTTTGAGTCTTGAGTCACATTCTAGTTGCATATTCATGTAGTCTCATCTAAGTGCATATAAAAAACCAAAAAAATGGAAAAATCTGAAAAATTTTCACAAAAAAATATGATCATGTAGTTGCATTCTCATTTTTAGGATTGAGTCTAGATTGCATATTCATGTAGGTTGCATCCTGTAGGGAGTAATGATAGGTTTTCTAGAGAGTACATCACTTTGAGAACTTGAACTGAATATGCGTGTGAATCTTTTTTCTGTGCTTGCAAAGTCTGAAATGATCTGAATCTGAGAAGCAAGTTTGAATTGAACTCAACTCTAATTAAGTGAAAACCCTGAACTTGACTTGAAATTATCTTGTGATGCATTGTTTGAAAAAGCTTGTGGATACCGATATACATACTTGACATACTTGAGCTAGAACCATTGTTTTTACCACCCTTTTTCCTTAGCTCAAGTAGCTGAATCCGCATCATGGATCAGTTCCTTCACCTTGAACCCATCCTTCTTTCAAGCCAATGTTTGTGTGTGAATTGAAAGGCCACCTTGGATCAAACTTAGCAGAAAGTGTTAGGTTTAGAGCGACAAGGGCAGGTCTCATTGAGTGCTGTGTTCCAACATCAAGGAACTGAGAGTATTGGCGAGGAGTAAGTGTGGGGAAAAAGACTTGTTGGTGAGTGGAAAAAGGTGAGATGAGTGGAAAAGAGAGAGTGGAAATAGCTAGGGGAATGAAAGAAAAAGAAATCTGTCTTGGAGTTTTGAGTTAAAGAAAGTGAGCTCTGGGTGTGTTGAAAAGAAAGAGTCTAGCCTCTAAGTAAAAAGAAAAGAAAAGAAGCCAAAGAGCTCAAATGTTTTGAAAAGAAAGAAAAAAAGAGGCTAGAGGTTGCAAAAGAAAAAGAGCTGTGTAAAGTTTGAACTCCAAGACTTGAGAGTGAAAGTGAAAAGTAAGTCCCCTAAAGTAAGTCCCCTAAAGTAAGTCCCCTAGTGAGAGGAAGATAAGTGTGAAAAGTGAGGTTCTTGAGAGAGTGAGCAAGTGAGAAAGCTTTGAGTAGAGGGTGGGGTGTGATGAGTCTTTGCCCTTGTATGCATAGGTTGCTTTTTACCTTTACAATTCTGCCAAAGTTTGATCATTCATAGAGAGATCCCTGTGCTGCATTAAACCCACTTGAACACTAATGAGATCATTTTAATCTCATAGCCTCTCCCTAGCCAAGCCAGCTTGTTTAAACATTGCATCATGAGGTTCACCTGATAAAAGCTTAATGAATGTGAAAGAGTTGAGAGAGAGAAGAACTTGTGGAGATTCCTTGCTGAGTTGATATATATCTGAGTATGGCTTTGCATTGCATAATTGAGCATGAACTTGAATTCTCATTGTGATCACTTCTCTCAAAAAGGAAATGTGAACTCCCATGCATTCAACCTCTCTCTCTCATTTGCTCTTTTTGCTTGAGGAGAAGCAAAGGACAAGTGTGGGGGAGTTGATATGTTCATAATTTGCATCATTTAAGTTGTATATTTCATTCCAAATCATATCTTATTCCATGCATTTTGAGGTCCTTAGGGTTTGTTTTAGGACTTAGGAGATGCATTAGGTCCCAATGAGTCTTTGCATGTTTTGAGTGTTTATCAGGTGTATTTGGAGCTATTTGGAGCTGAAAAGATGAATCCAGGAAGTGGAATGGTGACCAAGGCTTAAAAAAATGGTGAAATTGGGTTTTTGGAGGTTCTCGGCCATTCTCGCGCACCAGGAAGGTTTTTCTCGGCCATTCTCACGTACCGCGGGTGGATTTTATCGGCCAAAATGCGTACCGGCTAATGATTCCTCGGCCAAAATGCGTACCGGCTAATGATTCTCCGGGTGCAAAATCGCCTGTCCGGGGAACCTTCCGGTCCGATTCAGCTGTCGAGTGCTGAAACCAGCAACAAGATTGGATCACGGTTCCAGAGCAAGTAGAATCATGGAATTCGGACACGTGAGCAGAAAGTTAAGCTCGTCGGAAGAAACTCCTGTCTCGCTGCCGTTTTGAACCGACCCGATGAGCTCCGAAGAATGCGAAGGACAGTGCGCTTCCAGAACGATTCAGATTACGGGGCCTTCATCAGAATCTGAGATATTTGAGTCCTCTTTCCAGAACGTTTGAGATCATTCAATTCGGAGCTGTGAGCAAGAAGGTAACGTTTCCGGAATGGACACACGTCTAGAAGCCTCTTTCTGATCGTATCAATGCACTGCGAAGGCCCTCCAGGAAGCATTCCACTTCTCAAGCGCCGAAGCTTTCTATACAAAAGTTTAAGATATATGAGTCTTCTGTCCTCTGAAACCGGAATCACACAATTCGGACCAATATCCTGGACGTTACGCCTCCCAAAATGCGAAGTGGTCCAAGCTGCTCTGAATGCTGCGAGATAGTCTTGCGACCTGGTTAACTCGCAGGCCTGAAGATGAATGCCTGTAAGTTGATGCTGCGAGTTGAGAAATGCGGGTAAGCTATCACTGGATGAGGTCTGAGGCTCCCGAGCAAGAAAAATGCTAAGTCCACAATCGTGCGACTTAGGCATGCGAGTTGGCCGCGCCTGGAACTAAGCCGCACGATCACTCGCAATCTACACTGACTTGAGCCTGCGACCTGGGAGTAATGGATACCAACCCGCACACATTCCTGAAGACCCCTGCTACATGGTCGTGCGAGTTAAGGATCAGGGAAGACTTAGCCGCACAAAGACTCGCAATTCACTCCTAGATGGGCATGCGGCTGAATCTCCATGGTATTATCTCGTTCAAGCTCCTCTCCTTGGTTGTGCGACTTGAGCATGCGGCTTGGGACTAAGGGATCACCAAGTTACACATGTACATTCCCCAGAAACCGCCTTGGTCCTGCGAGTTGAAGAATAAGAAGATTAAGCCGCACAAAGACTCGCAAAACACATCTACTTGGGCATGCGGCTAAAACCAAGCGATTTAAGTCTCACAAGACAAGTTCTTCACCTGTGCGACTTGGTCATGCGACCTGGGAGACACTGGACCAACTCGCACACTTTCCACTTTATCCACTAAAGCCGGGTCAGGACCCGGTTGGTTCCGGGCTGACCCGGTTCATTTTTAGAGACATATAAATAGTTTTTAGGGTTTTTCCCAAAAACTAAGCTTTATTCCCTTTGTCTCTTGCCTCTTTAGTGAAAAGACTCCACTAAGAAGAGAAATATCGATTATTGAGTGTTTAATCAAGAGAGTTTAAGAGATCTTTGTGTTTAAAGCTGCTTTCTTCTAAATCTATCATCTATCTCTTCATCTATACACTTCTAATCATGATTAACAACACATCTTGCAAAGGATCTAGTGTGTTGATCATGATTAGTGAGTAATCTCCATATTAAGGTCTTAGATATGTAGATTAGGGTGCTTAAGTGGTAGATTACTGAGCTTAGGGGTTAGATCATGCATATTCCATTCTCTACAACCTGTTCTTAATGCTAGATCCATACACATCATATGTGGTCTAGATTCTGGGTATTTCATGCACCAAAAGTGTTTGATGAAATGCCTGAACCAAGGTTGTTAGAGGTTTAAGTGTCATTCATCATGGGAATGATTGTTTATATGCTTAAATGACAGATTAAACTGGTTATTAATGCTTGCTGATTCATGTTTTACTAATGATGATTAGGTTAGAAGCTGTTTTAGCATAGAAGTTGATATCTTCATGAGAGGATTAGCTTAATCAATGATGTTTAAGTTGAATGGTTTGCTTGATCATATGGTTCATTAGCTCACTAGTTTATCACTGAAGGAACCCTAATCCAGTATCATGTCTAAGACCTTTCTCATCATCATACATACATTCTCATCACTTGTCATTTGTTTAGTTCTCTGTTTGATCACTTCTTTAGTCATTAATCTTGTTTTAAGTTTGTAGTTCTCATTAGTTAATCAAAACCACACTTGTTTGCTTGAATTAAGAACCTGATCACATAACTTAGTGTCTATCACCACATTCTTGGATTAATAAACCCCTTGTACTACAAGACAGGGGATTGATAACCTCTACAAAGAGCCTTGAAAACTAAGGTTTTTCAAGGCCTTAATAAGGGTTATCAATCCCCTTGTCAAAGTAGTATAAGGGGTGTCAATCCATATGTGTAGTAGTTAGGCACTAGTTTATGTGACAAGTTCTTAAGTCAAGCTGAATAAAAGATGAGTTTGGTGAAACCAACAACAAGAAAGCATAAACAAGAAACAAACAAGAAATGATTAATGAACTACTAAACAAGCAAGCAAACAAAATGATGATAAAGCAAATGATGAAAGATAAACCTATAGATGTGATCATTGATTAGGGTGCTTTAGATATTGATTCATGATGCTAAGAACATAATGCAACACTTGCTACTCTTTAGTCTAGGCTTCTTAATCAGATTAATTCATTCCCATGACAATAATCCCTTTGCTAATCACTTAATCAAGTCTAACAACCATTAGATATAATCAAGCAATCAACAAGCATAATGCATCAAGCCTTATAAGTGACCAAACAATCTCTCAACCAAGAAGACTGAATCTTATACAGAAAGACATAACAAGCAATCACATGATCTCAAACATTTCAACTTAGAACTCTAATCTAGACTACTCCTCTCATGAAGGCATTAATCTCTACACTAATCCACTTTCAAACCAAATTCTCATTTGTGAAATATGAGCTAATGAGCATTAAGAAACAGTTCTAATATGTCATTTATGCTTCAAACAAACATTCGCATGGCATTTAAAACATAAACCCTTAAGTTAGCTCTTTCAGGCATTTCATCAAACACTTTTGGTGCATGAAATGCCTATGAACCCAGATTTCACTTTCCCAAGGAAATCTGGCATTAGGAGCAGCTAACTAAGGAAATGAAATGAGAATCTAAACCCTAAACATCACAAATCAAACATCTAAGCACCCTAATCCACACACCTAGAAGTTTAAAAAGATGACTACTCACTAATCATGAAGAACACATCTAATCTTTTGCAAGAGATGATGTTAATCATGATTAGAAGTAGAAATGTGATGATGAGATGATAAGAAACAGCTTTGGAATGATCAAATCCCTTCAGATCTCTCTTAATCAAAAACGTTTTTACACTAAAAAGGAAAGAAAAATAGAGAGAAAACTAAGTAGAAGATAAGATTTAGGGTTTTTCTCCCAAAAAAACTATATATACTAAGTGCTAATGGACCGGGTCAGCCCAGGACAAACTGGATACTGACCCGGCTCAGTTGGGTCTGGTGGCTGGTGTGCGACATGGTCAGGTGCTTCCCAAGTCAGAGGCCCAAGTCGTACAGCTATAGAAGCAGCCTTGTGCGCGATAAATGTGATGATGTTAATCATGATTAGAAGTAGAAATGTGATGATGAGATGATAAGAAACAGCTTTGGAATGATCAAATCCCTTCAGATCTCTCTTAATCAAAAACGTTTTTACACTAAAAAGGAAAGAAAAATAGAGAGAAAACTAAGTAGAAGATAAGATTTAGGGTTTTTCTCCCAAAAAAACTATATATACTAAGTGCTAATGGACCGGGTCAGCCCAGGACAAACTGGATACTGACCCGGCTCAGTTGGGTCTGGTGGCTGGTGTGCGACATGGTCAGGTGCTTCCCAAGTCAGAGGCCCAAGTCGTACAGCTATAGAAGCAGCCTTGTGCGCGATAAATGCCTCAGCCTCAGCTGCATGCCTATCTAGGTGTAATTTGCGAACGTTTGTGCTGCTCAGGCGTCCTTCTCTTCAACTCGCACAACCAGGACGCATTATGGAGATGATATGTGTGCGAGATGGTCACTTCCTTGCCCAAGTCACATGCCCAAGTCGGTGTAATTTGCGAACACATGTGCTACATGGTTCCACTTCATGTCCAACTCGCAGGTCTATCTCGCACAGCATTGTGGACTTACTCAAATTTGACTCTGGAAGTATCTACCTTGCTCAGAGTCTCCTTACACTCATCTCTAAAGTATCAACTTATTTCCAGAGCGTTGAACATTCATGGGTGCGAGTTAATCAAGTCACAGTACCGTATCGCACAACCTAAGCCTTCTCGGACCACTTTGCATTGAGGAGGGGAGTAACTTCCAGCATATAGCTCCAAATGGGCATGATTTCAACTGCATTGGACAGAAAACTCAAATATCTCGAACTGTTGTGAAGAAACCCTCAGCACTTGGGAAGTGAAAGGTTCCCCGGAGGGTTCATCTTTGCAGTACATTGACACGGTCAGAAAGAGGCTTCTAGACATGTGTTCATTCGAGAAACGTTATCTTCTTGATCATGGCTCTAAATTGAATGATCTAAAACGTTCTGGAACAAGGACTCAAATATCTAAAATCTTCATGACGGACCTGTAGACTGAATCGGTCTGGAAGTGCATCGACCTTCGCAATCTTCGGAGCTCATCGGGTCGGTCCAAAACGGTAGCGAGACAGGCGTGCCTTCCGGTGAGCTTAACTCTCTACTCACGCCTCCAAATCCTATGATTCTACCTGGTCTGGAAACATGATCCAATCTTCTCCAAATTTGATGAAGCACCCGACAGCTGAGTCGGACCAGAAGGTTCCCCGGACTGGCGATCATTCAGCAGTATCGGATTGCTCTGGAATGGATGCGAGAGAGGTCTGTCTTCTGGTGACCGTATCTTTGAGCTTAGTGCTCCAAATTCCCTGATTCAACCTGTCCTGGGTTTGTGAATCGACCGGCAAGATCTTCCGGTGACGCGATTTCGGAAATGTATCTGCACCCGGGATTTTTGGCCGAGAGACTTGACCGTGGTACGTGTTTTTGGCCGAGAGAGCTACCAGCGGGAAGGATTTTGGCCGAGAATCTTCGGCTATCAGTACATCATTTTGCCGAGAAACCCAAAACAGCTCCTTTTCACCATTTTTGATAAGTTCAACTCCATTTCTTCATCTGAATCACATCCTCCACTCCAAATAAACTCCAAAAGCACCTGTTTAACACTCCAAAACATGCAAAACTCTCTTGGACCTAATGCAATCTCCTAAGTCCTAAAACAATACCTAAAGACCTAAAATGCATGCAAATGAGACATGATTTGGACTAGAATATGTACATTAAATGATGCAATTTATGAATATATCAACTCCCCCACACTTATCCTTTGCTTGTCCTCAAGAAAAAAGGATCAAATGAGAGGTAAAGGTTGAATGCATTGGGAGCTCATTTTTCCTTTGAAGGAGAGAAGTGACCACTAAGAGAATTCAAGTTCATGCTCAATATGCAATGCAAGACCATACTCTGATGTGTCAACTCAACAGTAATCTCCACAAAGATCTCTTATTCCTCAACTATTTGACATTCATTAAGCTCTTTACCAAGTGGATCAAATGATGCAATGTTCAAACAAGCAAAGTTTGGCTAGGGTGAGGTAATGAGACTAAAATGATCTCATCAGCGCCTGAGTGGGTTCAATGCAGCAAGGGGATCTCTCTATGAATGATCAAACTTTGGCAGAATGCTAAAGGTAAAAAGCAACCTATGCATACAAGGGCAAGGACTCATCCCACCCCACACTCTACTCAAAGCTTTCTCACTTGCTCAACCTCTCAAGAACCTCACTTTCTACACTCATTTTCCTCTCACTAGGGGACTCACTTTTCATTTTCACATTCAAGTCTTGGAGTTCAAACTTTACATAGCTCTTTTCACATTCTTTTGTAACCTCTGGCCTCTTTTTCTTTCTTTTTTTTTTAAAAAACATTTGAGCTCTTTGGCCTCTTTTCTTTTCCTTTCACTTAGAGGCTAGACTCATTCTTTTCAAAACACTAGAGCTCATTTCTTTGACTCAAAACTCCAAGGCTGATTTCTTTTCTTTTTTTCTATCCCCTAGTTCTCACCACTCTCCTTTTTCCACTCATCTTTTTTTTTCCACTCACCAACAAGTATTCCCCCACACTTAGTTCTTGCCAAATCTCTCAGCTCCTTGATGATGGAACTTAACACTCAATGAGACTTGCCCTTGTCGCTCTAAACCTAACACTTTATGCTAAGTTTGATCCAAGGTGGCCTTTCAATCACACACAAACATTTGGCTTGAAGGAAGGATGGGTTCAAGGTGAGCAAAACTGATCCAGATGTGGACTCAGCTATTTGAGCTAAGGAAGAGGGTGGTAAAAACAGGATTCTAGCTCAAATATGTATATAGGTATCCACAAGCTTATTCAAACAATGCATCACAAGATAATTTCAAGTCAAGTTCAAGGTTTTCACTTATTAGAGTTGAGTTCAATTCAAACTTGCTTCTCAGATTCAAACCATTTCAAGCTTTGCAAGCACAGAAGTCATTTCACAAGCATATTTAATCCAAATTCTCAAGGTGATGTACTCTCAAGGAAAGAACCTATCATTACTCCCATTTGCATATGATGCAACCTATATGAAAATGCAAACTAGACTTAATCCTAAAATGTGAATGCAACTACATGAGCATTTTTTTGTGAAAATGTTTCAGATTTTTCCATTTTTTTCGGTTTTTATATGCACTTAGATGAATGCAAAATGAGACTCAAAGTGAAAAGGAAAATAAGAGCAGAATAAACATGATTAGTAAACACAAAACCCCTCCCCCACACTTAGATAACACAGTCCCTTGTGTTGTAAAAGCATGAGAAAGAGGAAAAATCAAACATGAAATGCAAAAGATAAAGAAAAATGCTAAATGCTTATTTACAAGTGTTTGGAGTGATACCTGGTGTGGTTCTTATGCAAAAGGGGAGTGAGTATCTGCACCAGATGAGGCCAGACATCACTGGAGATGGGTTTGGCTTGGCCTGAACTCCCTTGTGCGGCATGGACTTGTCTTGGACCAACTCGCACATCCAAGTAGGTGTGAATTGCGAGCATGTGTGCTACTTGGATCAGGGGAGAACTGACTAGCACACCCAAGTAGGTGTGATTAGCGAACAGGTGTGCTAGATGGGACCTGACCTTTTCCAACTCGCACACCCAAGTAGGTGTGAATTGCGAGCATGTGTGCTACTTGGATCAGGGGAGGACTGACTAGCACACCAAAGTAGGTGTGATTTGCGAACAGGTGTGCTAGATGGGACCTGACCTTGTCCAACTCGCACACCCAAGTAGCACACCAGGCGGCTCACCAGTTTTCATTCCTTAAGTCCTTCCTCAGCTTGTTCACAGACTCCTTTTCAATTTGTCCTTGGACCACGGCATTCCTTAGTCACCTTAGACCTGAAAACACTTCACAAAACCCATCAAAATATCCTAAACACATGAAAAAGAAGAGAAAATATTAAGAAGATTATATAAAAGGATAAGCTTGGGGTGTCTCCCAAGAGCACTTTGTTTAAAGTCACTAAGTTTGACTTTGAAAAACCTGTTTTTAGTGGGGGTGAGGTTGAGCACTGATGCTTTTCAGCACTTCAATGGTCTTGACCAAGAAAGCTGAGTTGGTTTGCTGCCTTTGGAAACCATTAGACCCTTGTCCTTGAGATCCCATCTTGAGACCTTTGTCCAACAGCTCTTGAATACCATCTGGGTTTTTATCAAAGATGGCCTTTGTCAGACAAGCCCTCACTTCAGCAAACAGACCTGGTTTCCCATTGCAATCCAGATTATACTTCAGAGAACCATCATCATCAACCCAAGGAGTGAGATCAAAGTCTTGGGAAGAAAGAGCAGGTTCAATACTCTTGTCTTCTGATGCTGAGCCATCACTTTTGGTGTTAATCATCCTTAGATCATTAAGTGTAGGAGACCATGAGAGCAATATATCTTTTTCTCTGATCAATGGCCCTCCATTCTCATACTTGTAACCAGAGTTGATGTGGGGTTCTTTCTCATTTTCCACAGCTGAAAGATATTGGGATCCACCTAAAATCCCAGTACTTCCCACATACTTCATCTCAAGTACCTTAGGCGGTTCTATCTCTTGGACAACTGATCCACAAAATTCAGCTAAAGGTGGAGGCACAATCTGTTGGCAGCTCCTTTGTTTCAAGAGACTCTGAATCATTCCCTTTCTGAACAGAAAAAACTGAACCGGCTGCCCCCACACTTTCTTCCTCAATGTCCTCACTGAGTTCATGTAGGAAGCCCATGAAGTCATCTATAATGGCGTCCTCATCCACATGGGTGTGTGCATTCTCATTACAAACTTGACCATAAAGGAGGTCTTCAATCTCTTGCACAGCAGCTGAATGGTCATCATTGGAGTAGATGGCATTGCAATAATTCTTTGGGTTTTGAACAGCTTTACCAAGAAGAGAGACTTGTGGTTCAGAAGTGCTGATGCCCTTGTTCTTTTTAATAGACTTTAGTTCAGCGCCCAGTGTCTCCAGGTCAGATACAATCTTTTGTTGTCCTAGTAAGAGCTGTTGGAGAACAACATTGAAATCAGGACTTTGTTGAACAGGTGGTGGGCCAAAACCAGGAGGTGGAGCCTTTGGTTGTAGGCTGACTTGATTTGTGAAGCTATTCCCTTGATTCTGAACCGCTGGTTGCTGAAAACCCTGTTGACCGTGGGAGTTACCTTGGTACTGATTCTGTTGAACAAAGCTTTGAGGAGGGTATATTTGGTCTTGGGGGTTGGCCACATTGTTGCTCCTATAGGACATGTTCTGGTGTTTCTTGAAGTTGTTGTAACCATTGAACATGTTTTGATTCCCAATGAAGTGCAACTCGTCTTGAGTGAGACCCTCTTCATTGACATTTTTGAAGCATATCTTCTCCTCACTCACATAGTTTATAGGCTTTTGAGTGGCAGCTAGGGCTTTGTCAAGCTTGATATTCAGCACTTTGATCTTCTCTTCCAGCTCTTGATGTCTACCAGAATCTTCTCCTCTATAGCTTCTATCATAATCTTCCCCATAAGTGTCTTGGCTCATGGCTAAGTTCTCAACAAGTTCCATAGCTGCATTGATTTCTTTGGCCAAGAAATTTCCATTTGATGCTGTGTCCAACTGAATCCTGATTTTAGGAACAGCTCCTCTATACAAAGTGCTAAGGAGAGAGGCTTCTGAAAAGCCATGATGTGGACACTTATTTGTGTAGCTTCTAAACCTGTCCAAAGCTTCTCGAAAGGTCTCATTAGAATGTTGAGTGAAGCTTGAAATCTGGTTCCTTAGCTTTGTAGTCCTTGAGCTTGAGAAGAACTTGGATAGAAAGGCAATCTTGCATTGCTCCCATGTGTGGATGGATCCTCTTGGGAGGTTCTTTTCCCACTGATGTGCCTTATCTCCAAGGCTGAATGGGAACAATCTCAGTTTGAAGCTGTCTTCGGATACCCTATTGATCTTAGTGAGATCACAAAATCTGTCAAACTCATCTAGATGCTCCAAGGGATCCTCCATAGGTAAGCCATGGAACTTCTGATTTCGAACCATATTGATCAAAGAGGCCTTCACCTCAAAGTTGTTGTTTTGGACAGGAGGTGGCCTGATTCCTGCTCCATACTGGTGTGCATAAGCTCGGTCATTCTCACCAACAAAGACTGGTGGAGGCTGATGACGTATGGGTGGGTTTGGGTGGGGCTGTGGCTGGTTAACTTGAGGTAGGTCTTGGTTCTGGTTACCATGAGCGTGTCGCTGATGGACCTGAGCCTGTTGAGCCTGAATTCCAATCCCATTACCAGCTCTTTGACCGTGATCAGCTTCTTGAGCCTGATGCTCATTCCCAACTTGCTGATTCATTCCTAACCTCTCCAAGTGAACAACTCTTTCTCTTTGTCTTCTGGCTTGGCTTCTTGTGATCATAAACCTGAAAACAAAGACAGAGCTTGAAAGGGGATCAGTAAAACAAAATAAACTTGATCTCAAAAACTATATCAGAAACTAATGCTAACAATCCCCACACAATATGGCAACGGCGCCAATTGATAACTAAGAGTTTTCAATGCTCTTTGTAGAGGTTATCAATCCCCTGTCTTGTAGTACAAGGGGTTTATCAATCCAAGAATGTGGTGATAGACACTAAGTTATGTGATCAGGTTCTTAATTCAAGCAAACAAGTGTGGTTTTGATTAACTAATGAGAACTACAAACTTAAAACAAGATTAATAACTAAAGAAGTGATCAAACAAAGAACTAAACAAATGACAAGTGATGAGAATGTATGTATGATGATGAGAAAGGTCTTAGACATGATAGTGGATTAGGGTGCCTTCAGTGATAAACTAGTGAGCTAATGAACCATATGATCAAGCATTCAACTTAAACATCATTGATTAAGCTAATCCTCTCATGAAGGTATCAACTTCTATGCTAAAACAGCTTCTAACCTAATCATCATTAGTGAAACATGAATCAGCAAGCATTAATAACCAGTTTAATCTGTCATTTCAGCATATAAACAATCATTCCCATGATGAATGACACTTAAACCTCTAACAACTTTGGTTCAGGCATTTCATCAAACACTTTTGGTGCATGAAATACCCAGAATCTAGACCACATATGATGTGTATGGATCTAGCATTAAGAACAGGTTGTAGAGAATAGAATATGCATGATCTAACCCCTAAGCTCACTAATCTACCACTTAAGCACCCTAATCTACATATCTAAGACCTTAAAATGGAGATTACTCACTAATCATGATCAACACACTAGATCCTTTGCAAGATGTGTTGTTAATCATGATTAGAAGTGTATAGATGAAGAGATAGATGATAGATTTAGAAGAAAGCAGCTTTAAACACAAAGATCTCTTAAACTCTCTTGATTAAACACTCAATCATCGATATTTCTCTTCTTAGTGGAGTCTTTTCACAAAAGAGGCAAGAGACAAAGGGAATAAAGCATAGTTTTTAGGAAAAAACCCTAAAAACTATTTATATGTCTCTAAAAACGAACCGGGTCAGCCCGGAACAAACCGGGTCCTGACCCGGCTTTAGTGGATAAAGTGGAAAGTGTGCGAGTTGGTCCAGTGTCTCCCAGGTCGCATGACCAAGTCGCACAGGTGAAGAACTTGTCTTGTGAGACTTAAATCGCTTGGTTTTAGCCGCTCGCCCAAATAGATGTGTTTTGCGAGTCTTTGTGCGGCTTAATCTTCTTCTTCTTCAACTCGCAGGACCAAGGCGGTTTCTGGGGAATGTACATGTGCGACTTGGTCATCCCTTAGTCCCAAGCCGCATGCTCAAGTCGCACAACCACGGAGAGGAGCTTGAACGAGATAAAACCTTGTAGATTCAGCCGCATGCCCATCCAGGAGTGAATTGCGAGTCTTTGTGCGGCTAAGTCTTCTCTGATCCTTAAATCGCACGACCATGTAGCAGGGGTCTTCAGGAATGTGTGCGGGTTGGTATCCATTACTCCCAGGTCGCAGGCTCAAGTCAGTGTAGATTGCGAGTGATCGTGCGGCTTAGTTCCTGGCACGGCCAACTCGCATGCCTAAGTCGCACGATTGTGGACTTAGCATTTTTCTTGCTCGGGAGCCTCAGATCTCATCCAGTGATAGCTTACCCGCACTTCTCAACTTGCAGCATCAACTTCCAGGCATTCATCTTCAGGCCTGCGAGTTAACCAGGTCGCAAGACTATCTCGCAGCATTCAGAGCAGCTTGGACCACTACGCATTCCGGGAGGCGTAACGTCCAGGATATTGGTCCGAATTGTGTGATTCCGGTTCCATAGGACAGAAGACTCATATATCTTAAACTTTGGTGAAGAAAGCTTCGGCGCTTGAGAAGTGGAAGGCTTCTTGGAGGGCTCGTCTTCGCAGTGCATTGATACGATCAGAAAGAGGCTTCTAGACGTGTGTCATTCCGGAAATGTTATCTTCTTCCTCACAGCTCCGAATTGAATGATCTCAGACGTTATGGAAAGAGGACTCAAATATCTAGGATTCGGATGAAGGCCTTGTAAACTGAATCGTTCTGGAAGCGCACTGTCCTTCGCATTCTTCGGAGCTCATCGGACGGTTCAAAATGGCAGCGAGACAGGAGTTTCTTCCGACGAGCTTAACTTTCTGCTCACGCGTCCAAATTCCATGATTCCACTTGCTGGAACCGTGATCCAATCCTCTCTAACTTTGATGAAGCACCCGACAGCTGAATCGGACCGGAAGATTCTCCGGACAGGCAATTTCGGAAACGTGTCTGCACCCGGAGATTTTGGCCGAGGAATCATTAGCCGGTACGCATTTTGGCCGATAAAATCCACCCGCGTTACGTGAGAATGGCCGAGAAAAACCTTCCTGGTGCGCGAGAATGGCCGAGAACCTCCAAAAACCCAATTTCACCATTTTTTTAAGCCTTGGTCACCATTTCACTTCCTGGATTCAGCTTTTCAGCTCCAAATAGCTCCAAATACACCTGATAAACACTCAAAACATGCAAAGACTCATTGGGACCTAATGCATCTCCTAAGTCCTAAAACAAACCCTAAGGACCTAAAATGCATGGAATAAGATATGATTTGGAATGAAATATACAACCTAAATGATGCAAATTATAAACATATCAGAGATTGGGTAAATTATCCCTGCCTCAAGGAGCTTGAGTATCTCCTTCTTAACCATCTCCATGAGGTTTGGGTTAAGACGTCGTTGATGCTCAATAGAGGACATAGATTGGTCCTCTAGGTGTATTCTGTGGGTGCATATGTCAGGAGAGATCTCTCTAATATCAGCCAAAGAGTATCCTATGGCTCTCCTGAACTTTCTTATCTCACTAAGCAATGCACTCTCTTGATGCTCTAATAAGCTATCATTGATGATCACTGGATATGTTGAGTTTAAGCCTAAGAAGGCATACCTGAGCCCTGTTGGTAGAGGCTTGAGCTCAACAGGGGGTGCATCAGCCTCATTCCAATCCTTTTCAAAGCTGCATTAGCTAATGTCTGATCCTTTGATAGCCAAGACCTCAGAGCCACTTTGTTCCAGTTCCAAAAACCTTGTCTCAGGATCAAGTTCTCTAGCATTGTCCAAATACAGCTTATACCCTTCACTTTCTTCTGCTAAGAGCCCATGGTCTCTTTGTTCTTGGGTTAGAGCAGCTTGCAGAAGGTCCTCAGTATTCAGTTCCTCAAGCAACTCATCAGCCAACTGATCCATTGTCTCCACATAGAAGCATTGACCTTCTATGGTGGGTTTCTTCATCATCTCATTCACATCAAACTTAAGCTTCTCAGACCCAAGTTGAAGCTCTATGATCCCACCTCTCACATCAATAATAGCACCTGCTGTGGCCAAGAATGGCCTATCCAAGATAAGAGGATCAACTGGTTCCTCATCCATTTCTAGCATGACAAAATCAGTTGGAACCTCAAAACCACCTATCTTAACAGGCAGATCTTCCAACATCCCAACAGGTAATCTAACTGATCTGTCTGCAAGGATAAGAGATATCCTTGCAGGTTTGAACACTCTAAAGCCAAGCTTCTTTGCTATGGAGAATGGCATCAAACTTACAGATGCTCCCAGATCACAAAGACATCCAGAGAATAGTAGAGGTCCAATGGCACAAGGGAGTGTGAAACTCCCTGGATCAGTTAGCTTTCTTGGAATGGACTTCTTCTGAATGATGGCACTGCATTCATGACTTAGTACCACCATGCCTTGAAGCTCTTTAGTCTTGTTCAGAATGGAATCTTTCAAAAACTTACCCATCTTTGGCATCATTAGAAATGCATCAATGAGAGGCATTGTGAGTGGTGTCTCATTGAGTGCCTTCTCAAATACATCTCTTGCCTTGTCTACAAGTTGCTTCTTAAATCTCCCAGGAAATGGGAGCTTGGGTTGGTATGGAGGTGGTGGCACATATATCTTCTCTGGTTCAGGTTCCTTTGCTACCTCTTTAACCTTTTCTTTACTTGATTTATCAGCAACTTGATCATCTTTTAAGGCTGCCTCCCCCTCAGTTTGATCATTGTCCTCAACGATCACATTGTTGTGCTCAATACCAGGTAGCTCCTTTCCACTCCTCAATGTAATGGCTTTAGCATATTCCTTGGTTCCTTGAGCTTGAGGCCTGGTTTTGCTTCAATTCCTTGATTTCCTGCTGCATGGCTGCATTCTGGCTTGCAAATATCTGTTGACCCTGGAGCAGTTGTTGCAGAATCCCAATCATATCTGACGCCATCTGTGGCTGCTGCTGAACCGTTGGTGGCTGAAACTGGTGTTGAACCAGCGCTTTCTGCTAGAACTGTGGTGGACCAAACCCTGGTGGTGCCTTTTGCTGTTGCTGTGAACTGAAACCAGTACCCTGAAATGGTTGCTGTTGCTGACCAAAACCCTGATTCCGAGCAAACTGATTCTTGGGTTGAAATGACCCTTGAAAGTTGATCTTGGGAACAAAGTTCTTTGGAGCTTGAGAATTGGGATAGACCTGGTCTTGTGGGTTAGCTACATTGGGATTCCTGTAAGAAAGGTTCTGATTGGCATTGCCATACTGATATCTTTGGAACCTCTGATTCCCAATGTAGTTAAGCTCCTCCTGGGTTAGACCTTCTTCACTTATGTTCTCAAAGATTTGAGAAGGTTCCTCATATTCTCCTACAAAGTGCATTGGCTTTTGAGTGGTGAATTTTAACTTGTCCAATTCATTCCTCAACTCCTTAACTTCTCTAGTGAGCCTCTGTTCTAAGCTTGAACCTTCAGATCTATTTGATCTGTCATAGTCTTCACCATAAGTGTCATTGCTCATTGCTAAGTTCTCCACTAGCTCTAAAGCAGCATTATCTCCTTTCCCAGAAAATTTTCATTGGAGGCAGTATCCAGCTGGTTTCTAATCTTGGGAAGAGCTCCTCTATAAAGTGTGCTAAGAACTGAAGCCTCACTAAACCCATGGTGTGGGCATTGGTTGGTGTAGCTCCTGAATCTCTCATATGCTTCACCAAAACTCTCATTGCTGTGCTGAGTGAAGCTAGAGATTTGGTTCCTCAGTTTAGCAGTTCTGGAGGTGGAGAAGAACTTAGATAGAAATGCCTGCTTGCATTGCTCCCAGGTTTGAATGGAGCTTCTTAATAGATTCTTCTCCCATTGGTGAGCTTTGTCACCAAGACTGAAGGGAAATAATCTGAGCTTGAAACTGTCCTCAGAAAATCCATTTATCTTTGTCAGGTCACACACTTTATCAAATTGATCCAAGTGTTCCAAGGGATCTTCCATTGCCAATCCATGGAACTTTGAGTTCTGAACCATATTCAACAAGGATGCCTTGACTTCAAAATTGTTGTTTTGCACAGGTGGTGCTTGAATTCCAGCTCCATACTGATGAGCATTGGCCCTGTCATTCTCTCCAACATAGACCTGTGGCTGCTCATATCTCCTTTGCTGGTGTTGGAAGGGCTGATGTTGGTGGTGCACCTGTTGTCTTTGCTGTACATTGGCCGGATGCCTCTGCTGATGAGCTGGAGCTTGTCCCTGGTGGACATAAGCTTGCTGTTGATGCACCTGTTCGTGATGAACATTACCCTGATATAACCCTTGACCAACTCTATTACCAGCTGCATTACCAACACCATTACCAGCTCCATTACCCTGAGCATGTTTCTCCTGAGCCGGTTGTTCCATGTCAACCACATGCTCTCTTTTATCTTCCATATCAGCCTGATCAATCTGTCTTCCACGCCTGTCCCTTCTCCTCCTTGGTACCAAAAGATTAATGTTGTCGTTGAGAGGGAAAGGTGGACCACAGCTTCTTGATCTGGACCTGGTGTTCATGCACCTGAATTCCCAACCAGAACTTGAAAGTAATCAGTAAAAACAAAAAAAAATAAGTACTTAATCTCAAGAACAGATCAGAGCTTAATGCTAAACACTCCACAATTTGGCAACGGCGCCAATTGATAGACAAGACTTTTTAGGTCTTAGGGCTATCAATCCCCTTGTCAAAGTAGCACAAAAGAGGTTGTCAAGCCAAGAATGTGGTGATAGACACTAAGCTATGTGATCAGTTTCTCAATTCAAGTAAACAGGTAAGGTTTTGATTGATTAATGACAACTAAAAATTTAAAACAAGATTAATGACTAAACAAGTGATCAAACAACGACAAGCAAACAAGTAAGCTAAATGAGATGAGAATGTCTGTATGATGATGAGAAAGGTCTTAGACATGATAGTGGATTAGGGTGCCTTCAGTGTTAAACTAGTAAGCTAATGAATCATGTAATCAAGCAAACCATTCAACTTAAACTTCATTAATCAAGTTAATCCTCTCATGAAGGTATCAACTTCTATGCTAAAACAGTTTCTAACCTAATCATCATTAGTGAAACATGAATTAACAAGCATTAAGAACCAGTTTAATCTGTCATTTAAGCATATAAACAATCATTCCCATGATGAATAACACTTAAACCTCTAACAACCTTGGTTCAGGCATTTCATCAAACACTTTTGATGCATGAAATGCCCAGAATCTAGACCACATATGATGTGTATGGATCTAGCATTAAGAACAGGTTGTAGAGAATGAAATATGAATGATCTAACCCCTACGCTCACTAATCTACCACTTAAGCACCCTAATCTACATATCTAAGACCTTAATATGGGATTACTCACTAATCATGATCAACACACTAGATCTTTTGCAAGATGTGTTGTTAATCATGATTAGAAGTGTGATTTGATGATGAGAAATGATAAAACAAGATGGAAAACACTCTTTAAATCGATATTAAACTCAAAACAAGGTCTTAAACAATGGTTCTTTCACCAAAAAGGAAAGGAGACAAATGATAAGATGAAGGTTCTCTCCAAATTAGGTCTAAAAAGTATTTATAGTGGTCTTGGACAAACCGGGTCAGCCCGGAACAAACCGGGTACTGACCCGGCTTTGGTGGGTAAAGATGAGGTTTGCCACGGTCTAGCAGGTCTTGGTCAAGCCGTGGCATGTGACTGTGTCAAGTCCCGAAGCTTTTGTTCATGGATGAATCTTGGTGCCATGGTTTCCCTCTGGTCGTGATGCATGGCCGTGTCAAATCCCGAATGTCTGAAGGATCCCAAGTGTTGTCTTGCCACGGTCAAGTGTAGACCGTGGCATTACCTTGTGGCAAATCCCAAATGCACGTATGATCCTGCCGCGATCAAGTGTTATCTTGCCACGGTCAAGTGTGGACCGTGGCAGTTCATCGTGACTTGGACCATTCATCTGTTAGAACACTTCATAGGTTGCCACGGCCAAGTCTAAATCCGTGGTGTGGAGACCATGTCAAATCCCAAAGGATTGCATCAAGTGCCACGGTCAGATGTGGACCGTGGCATTCCACCGTGCCAATCTTACACTTAGCACAATTTTCATGCTCTTGGTGCTTGAAGGATAGGTATGTCTCTATGCTTCTGTAACTCACGCCTCACAACTCCAAATGGAACGATCTCAACTGTTCTGGAAATAGGACTCAATTATCTAGAATCTTGATGAAGTCCCTGTAGACGGAATCAGTCTGGAAATGCATCGTCCTTCGCAATCTTTGGAGCTCACCGGGTCGGTCTAAAATGGCAGCGAGACAGGCGTGCCTTCCGACGAGCTTAACTTTCTTCTCACATCTCAAAATGGGACGATCTCAAGTGTTCCGGAAACTAGATGTAATCCTCTTGAGTCGTGATGAAGACACCGGAGGTTGAATCGCATTGCAAGTCCTTCGTCCAACGCGATCAGAGTGAGGGTTTTGTCTGCACCAAACCATCTCTCCGAGTTGCTGTACACAGGTGAGGGTTCCTCCATGATCCCAGCTCCAAGTTGCTCCAAAAAGTCTCCAAATGACCTGAGAACACTCCAAAAATGTAGGACACTCTAGGACCTAATGCAAATCCTAGACAAAGCTAGAACCAAGGACAAACTCTAACAAAACTAGCTAAATGTATGTATGAGACTCAATCTTTGGACAAAAATGCAATCCTAAATATGACAAATTATGAATATATCAACGTTCTCATCTTGCTGGAGAATCTGGTGAGGTAGACGATGCATAGGTGATCTAGGGTTTACCATTGGAGGCATGTAGTTCAGGAATGTTTGGTATTTTGAGGTTCGAACTTCGTCGTAGAGATCGCGTATGTATTGCTCTTCTCTGCGTCTGGTGGCTTGAGGAGTGTTGTAAAAACCTCCCTCGTAGTAGGGATTTCGATTTTCCAACCTTTCTTAGGGTTTTGCAGAAAAGAAAATGTGTGCCTTCCCCGGCAACGGCGCCAAAAACTTGATGTGTCGTGTGGTGAGGGTGTCAAGTTTTACCCTAAATGAAATCAATAGCCGCAAGTGCACAGCTGATCGATTGTAATACTTAGGGATCGAATCCACAGTGAAGGAGGATATTTCCTGCAAAACCCTTCGAAAGAAATATAAAGTAAGGAAGTCTAGAACCAGACGATTTTTGAGAGGGTTTTGGTGGTGTCTTTAAAACGTAAAAACTAATCTTAACAGGAAAATACAGGAATTAAAATGACCTAATAACTAAACTTAATGAAATCGACTAAAAACAAGGAAAACGGCTAAACCTAATTGCTTAAATAAAAATTGATTAAGAGAATGAAAATGATGAACTAAAGCTTGAAATAAAATCGATGTAAATCTATAGAAAAGAAGGCGATGGGTTTCAGGGAAGTTTTCTCCGGAGTATGAACGATTCAAAACATTGCTAATTTGATAAGATCTTAGTTAAAACTTTTTGAACTAGAGTCATGGACGTATAAATACGCCACTGTCGTGATCATAGACAAATATCTCTCTCAACCCTGACCAGTAGGTTTCCACTCTGGCCCTGGAAGAGAAAAGATGCATTAAGTTTAAGACTCGTCAGCATTCACAAATCACCCATAGGTAGGTTTCCAATCCTATGTTTGTTTTGCTCTCCCAAACTAGATCTGACACCGGATGAACACTTTCGTGACACCAAGCATCTAGATCAGATTGTAGTTCTTGACGCTACTCTCATGCAGTAAAAGTAAATTCAGAAGAAAAAGTTCTAAGATTTGGCTTCAATAGCTCATGGAATCCTCATCAAACATATATATCCCCATCGAAAATCCCCTTGATCCAAGAATAAAACTACTCAAACATGATGAACGAAATCAAAAACATAGTATTAAAAAGTAGAGCAATAATCGAATTGAAAAAGAAAGAACAATAGTTCAAGAGATAGATCTCTCTCTCCCTAAACCTAAAAACAAAAGCTTAAAGTAAAATTTCTTCTAAAGTATTTTGTCTCTCTTAAAAACGACCTAAATGATAAGTATTTATAGTCTCTAATGCTCACTGGTGTCTAGGGTTCCGAAATTGAGTCTGAGAAAATGATTTGGGCTTCAGAAATGGGCTTTCTAACTCGGATTTGGCTGGCGCGGTCGAGAAGTGTGTGGGCACGGGGAATGGATGCTTGGTCGCGGTTGGGTAGCCTCTGACCGTGGTGAAATGACTGTTGGCCGCGGGTGGAAATGCTTGCCGGCTGGTTTACGGGACATCTTGCTCTTCGCGTATCTTTTGATTGAACCGTTAGATTGCCAAGCTGTAAAGTGTGCTGGAAAGCTGATAGTTCCATCTTTGAGATCTCCAAATTTGACCTGGATCAGACGGTGAGAATGCCTTCAATCGAGGGTGAACTTCTGACAGTTTTACTCTGAGCTGAAAATCTGGTCTTCTATCCATCTTGTTAAGCTTTTCCCTAAGTTTTCTGAAAAGAGTTTTGGAACTACAAATACTAGAAAAACGTAATAAAAGTACTTGAAAGCAATTAAAAACATATAAAAAGTATTTCAAAACGATCCATAAAAGTGGTCAAAATACGGTGTTATCAGTTCCTTGGCAAAATGTGACACACCCTTCTAAATGACTTAAAAGGGGTTTATAAAGTGTCTTGAGTCCTCGGGAACGCCTAGGGCTTGCAGGAATTACAGGAATGACTTAGGCTTTAAAATGGGCTTCTGATGCTCGGAAATAAGCTCTCCGCAGTCTATAAATTCACACCCCCGGCAGATGATGTTTTGGCTGCAGGGTGAGCTTCTGACTGTGTTAATTCGCCTTCAGTGCATCGACCATATCTGGAGATCTAACCGTTGGATTGATTTGATTCTACTTGCATTGGAAATCTGGTTGTCTCCTCTATCTTGAATATAAACCTTGTGATGATCAGACGGTGGAAAGACCTTTATTTGTTTCCAAACTTCCCACGGTATGAATTTATGTATGTGAAACCATGACTCAATCCTCTCCAAAATGCATCTTAAGGACCTAAAATGTATGTTATAAAACATGTTTTGGACCTAAATATGCATTATAAATGATGCATTTTATGAACATATCAGACATACAGTACCAGGGGAGAACCGTGATCAAATCTCAAGATTTGGCTGATTTCGTAGCTGATTTCTCTCCAGGAGCCAATACGGCACAGGTCCAGGCCCTAAGAACAGAGGCCACACAGTGGAAGATGCATTGTGGGAAAACCGCTGATGGCGACAGGGCAGCTGGAATAACTGTTGGACGCAACCGAATATTTCACCAAATGGAGAGGGAAGGCATCGGCAAAAATTGAGTCCAACGATACCGTGATATTTGTGTGGGAAAACATCATCTGCAAATTTCGTGTCCCACATGAGATAACGCAAGCGATTTGACAGCCAAGAATCCGTGATTTCTGCAAGAAATACCACATCAAGCTCAGTTTTTCGATGCTGCGGTATCCATAGTTGAATGGGAAAGCAGAGTCTTCGAACAAAACGGTGATGAATATCCTGAAGAAAACAATTGAAAGACAACAAGGGAAGTTGGCCCGACACACTCCCGGGGGTACTGTGGGCATATCGAATGACCAAGATAGGACAATGGGAGAAACTCATTTTTCACTTGCTTACGGAATGGAAGCGGTAATACTGATAGAGTTGGAAGTCCCATCAGCCCGAACCGCGATTCTTTCACTTTAAGACAATGATCTCACAATAGGAGAAGAGTTAGAACTTTTGGAGAAAAAGAGGGAGAGAGCGCGGGTCAGAAACACATGTTTCCAGGTAGAGGTAGCAAGGAGCTACAACAGGAAGGTCAAGCTGAGAACCTTTGAACCTCGACAGCTGGTAGTCCGAAGAATGCAGCAAAGATCAATCCCACTTGGGAAGGGTCGTATCGGGTTATATCCACTTCAAAGCAGGGAGTTTATCACCTGGATAACCTGAAGGGAAAGTCGGAAAACCGAGCATGGAACGCGATACACCTAAAACCCTATTATCGGTAACTAGATGAAATATATTTTGTAATTTAATCTAACGAAATCTTGTTGTGTGTTTTACCGTTTCTTTCAGGCAAAATCAGGATAGGCAGGCAATTCACAAGAGAAAGGATGAAAACAAATCCAAAACATAAAACTGGAAACGTCAAGTTCGAGCGTACAAAGTAGCAAAGAGAAATAAAGAAAAAAGGGTGTTACAAGTCCCACCAAGGGAACGATCATAAGAAGAGCTTTGGGAGGTTAAGGAACGGAAGCATCAGCAGGGTTGCCATCAGCAACGAGAAAAGGTACCTCAGAACAGTCTGAAGCAGAAGGGGTTTCCTGCGTCAGAGAATCTGGAGCAGCATCCTGTGCTGACGTGTCACCGAAGGGGGGTCATCAGGGCGTCAAGGCATTCCATTGCACTGTCTGAATCCCTTCCACCTGTTTCCTCGGGAATCATGTCATTGGTCCCCTGTCCTTCTTGTAATCCTTCACGGTCAAGAAAGCGTTAGACTTGTCGATCTCGGCAAGATGATTGCGTAGCTTGGTGTAGTGCGTGCCACACATGTCCAATTTGAGCAAAAGGTCCTGATAAGAGTGCCATCGGAGGCAGAGCTCGTACCGAGCAACCATCTTTTCCGCCATGACGGACATGTCCCTCTCCTTCTTCACCTGCTCCAACTCGAGACACAGGTCCTGAAAGTCCCTCAAACAGACGCTCAGGCCCCGGGAATCACTTGGGAGAGATAGAGGTCCTAAGGCGCGGCAAAGAGCTTGAGTGTCAACTCTTTCCCGCGTCACCACAGACAGTCTCGATTTCAGGGAAGCGATCTCGTTTACTTTGGCCTGAACGGCAAGTTGGGCTACCTCAAGCTCTCACGTCTTTGTCAACAGCTCTGCCTTTTTCTCCTCCAACAGAGAAGTGAGGCGCGCGTTCTCTTGAATCAGCTCCTCCACCTGGGCCCACTCATATTACATATCCCTCAGCCTCAACTCGGCAGCAATGATCTTATCGGTCAACCCCGAGTTAGCGTGCCTCAGTGCGAAAATGACGTTTACGTGCGTGAGGGTGTCAAGTTTTACCCTAATAAAATCAATAAGCCGCAAGTGCACAGCTGATCGATTGTAGTACTTAGGGATCGAATCCACAGGGAAGGAAGTTCTTTTCTGGAAAAGCTTTCGAAAAAATACGAAGTAAGCAAATCTAGAACCAGGCGATATTTTAAGGGTTTTGGTAGTATCTTTAAAACATAAAAACTAATCATAGTGGGAAAATACGGAAATCAAAATAACCTAATAACTAAACCTAATAAAATCCACTAAAAACTGGAAAACGACTAAACCTAAATTTCTTGAATGAAAATTCGGCTGGAATAAGAAAATAACCTAATGACTAACGCTTGTATGAAAATCGGCGGAACTTATGAAGACGAGACGCTGGGTTTTCAGGGAAATTCTCTCCGGAGGATGAACGATTCAAAACATTACTATTAAGCAAATTAAAAGATCCTAGCTAAAACATTTAGAACTCGAGTCACAAACGTATGAATACTCCACTGTCGTGACAATAACCAATTATCTGTCGCAACCCTGACCAGTAGGTTCCCACTCTGGCCCTGGAAGGAAAAGATGCAAGCTTGCTTAAGATTCATCAATATTCACAGTTCGCTTATATGCATGTTTCCACTCCTATGGTTGATCTGCTCTTCTCAAACTAGATCTGGCCCCGGATGAATACTTTCGCAGCACCAATGATCGAGATCAGATTGTAGTTCATGATGCTACTCCCATACATTAAAAATTAGTTTACGAGAAAATTTATAGGATTCGGTCTAACATATATAGCCCCCATCGAAAATACCTTAAACAAAACTATAAACTACTCAGACATGATTAAAGAAAGCAAAAACATTGTATTGAAAATCTGAATAGAAATCGATATGGTAAAGGAGCAAAAAGAGTTCAAGAGATAGATTTCAATCTCCCTAAAACTAGAACAACTCTAAAGAAAGAAAAGTATCAAAAACCTAAAAAGTATTCTTAAGCATACGACTTAGGGTTCCTAAAACATGTATTTATAGTGTTCAAGTCATTTATGGGCGTCACGTAGGGTTTCTCTAAATGGGGAATCATTTTGGACCTGAAAATGGGCTTCTAGGCCGGACAAACCAATCTCCGCAGTCGGGAAAGAAGGGACCGGTGCGAAATGGCTGTTGAACGCGGGTAGGAATGCTTGTCGGCTGGTCTACGGGACATCTTTCTCTTCGTGTAACCTTTCATTGAACCGTCTGATTGCCATGCGGTAAAGTGTGCTGGAAAGCTGATACTTCCATATTTAAGGTCTCAAAATTGAGCTGGATCAGACGGTGATAAGGTCTTCATTTGAGGGTTAACTTCTGACGGTTTCATTATGAGCTAAAATCTGGTCTTCTATCCATTTTGTTAAGCTTTTACCTAAGTTTCCTGAATGAGTCTTGAAACTACAAGTACTAGAAAAACATAATAAAAACACTTGAAAGCAATAAAAAACATAGAAAAATTATTTCAAAACGATCCATAAAAGTGGGCAAAATACGGTGCTATCAACTCCCCTAGACTTGAACCTTTGTTTGTCCCAGCAAAAATCTAATCTGGTGAAGTGAAAACAAAAACAGGAAATGTATATATCTCAGAGACATGTACTCCTAAACTAGGACCTTAGATCGTAAATCAATCCACAACCTAGTATATAAAATTCTCACCAAGACACAAAAGATACTAGTCTACTTTTTCCGTCATGCAAAACTTAAACAATCTAAATTTTGATTCGAGTCTACTAGTTCTCTACATTCATTAAGTGCAGTAGTGAATTCTCATCAAAGACATCATCCAGGGTAGATGGCGTTTGGCACTTAAGGGTTGTTTAAGTGGTGGAGTTTAAGTGTTTCGGGTTACCTGATGAATCTGGAGAATGCAATATATTATGCAAAACCGCAAGAGAGTGAATGGACCTGTTGATGTCCGCAATTTTCAGTCACTTCTTCTTGCCAAATGTTATTGCATAATCCTTCCTCCTTTTCTTGGGAACAGCTACTTCCCCCAGGCTTAGATCTTTTTCGGGAATCGGTAAGATGATCTCCAAAACTCCATATAATCAGACTCTAGTTTGCCTAAAGGATAGAATTCGATCCTTTTAGACTATCTAAGGCTTTTATTTCCCTTCCTTTCTTATTTTCAGATTTTTTTTTTTAAAGGGGAAATGCCTTTTTCAGAGAAAGAGTCTAAGGGACGAAATTGTACCAAGCTTTTTAAGTTTTTCCAAGGCAACCTGAGTTTTGTTCATGTGTTGAATCCTTCTTGTAAAGTTTCCGGCAAAATTGCAGGTCTTCATCTTTGGTGACTGAAAACTACGTTGTTCCTCTTTCTCTCTGACGTTTTTGCACATATCAGCATATAGGAAAATGAAAAACAAAAAATGCATGTGGTTTGAAAGAGGTTGGGTTAAGGTGGGGAACTAGCTAAAGAGGAATAAAGAAAAAAGGGTTTTACAAGTACCTGATAACACCTGATTTTGGCCACTTTTATGGATCACTTTCAGTATCTTATGCAGGTGTTTTTACTCAGTTTTAAAGGTTTTATAAGTGTTTTCCATGTTTTGGAGACTTTGGAGTGCATTTTGGAGCAAAAGTACATTTTTGGATAAATTCAGACCGTCAGAATTTTGGCAACCAATGAAGACCTTCTCACCGTCTGATCATACCTAAATTTGGAGACATTATAGAGGAGATAAGTAACTTTCCAAAACACTTGGAATCAAAGCAATCCAACGGTTAGACCTCCAGATATCATCAATGCACTGAAGGCCGATCAACACAAGTCCAGTCAAGCACAGGTGCTTTCACCCGCGGCCAGCCTTCTTCCCACCGCGGCCCAAGAGGTTTCACCCCCGGCCCAAGACAGTTCCTGCACCCACTTTACAAGCCCTAGATGCCCGAGAGTTGTAGAAACACTATAAATACTCATTTTTAGGTCTTTTGTAAGGGAGCCTCTTTTTTCTCTTTGAGAGAGAACTCATTTGTAGTTTTAGGTTTTATTTTTATGCATTTGTAGAAGCTCTCCATCGCCACTCTGTCTTCAATAGGAGAAGTTTTTCTGCAACTTTTGTTTCTTAACTTTTCTTCTTCTTAGTTCTAAACCGATGATGATGTCTACCTCGGCCATATATGAGTAGTCGCCTAGTTAGGTGAAAGGGTAATCCAAAGGGACCCCATGTTCGAATGACATCTAGGTTTTTAGGAAAAAGGATTTCGATTTTTAACATGATTCTCCCATTCCTCCAAATCTCAAAGAGGTAATTCTGGATTGATCACTCAGAATCCGATCCTAGGTTAAATCCGAGCCACGAGAGTGATGTATTTGGGTTGCCTGAACTGGATCTTATGGATGTCACCATCGTAGGAGACGAAAGCTACCTACGGAGGATACGTAAGCCGAGATGGATTCCGATCTACAAAGCATGATCTTGTTCTGGCATGGGAGCGAGAGTTAATTCCGATTTTTATTTTAAGCTTTTAAATTCTCTGCATAATTAGATTAGGTGACAAACCAAAACCCCTTTTTATTTGATTAGGTTTACGATTGTTTTTAACATCAGTTAGATGTCCTTAACATACAAATCCCTGTGGATTCGATCCCTAAGTACTATTGCGTTTGCTGTGCACTTGTGGCTTGTCTAGGGTAAAACTTGTGTTGCCCACTGCACTCACATCAAGTTTTTGGTGCCGTTCCTGGGGATTTGTCGCTGTTGATTTGATTTCTTAATCTAATCTCAATCCTAAACCTCAAGATTTTCGAGTTCTTCTGGAGATTTTCTAACTCCTCTTTTTATCTTTGCTTTCTTTGCTCACAGGTGCATGAAAACTAGGAGAAATCCTGACGACATTGTATTGCCCTTATACGAGAATGACGAACACGAAAGAGCACTTAGGAAACTCAGACGAAGAACGCTCAAGATGGCCAATCTGGATGCCCATCGGGAAGATCTTTTAAACCGTGATCAGAATGATAACATTGGAGATGATGACCGTGATTCTATTCATGGATGACCTAGATGCTGCCCATGAAGAAGATGGCCAGCCAAAACTCAATGAAGAGGGAAACCGAGTCCCTCTGAATCCTGCTCAAGCCGCTGATAACCGAAGGAGACAAGACCAGGTTGATCCTGAAGAAAGAAGGAATGATGAAAA
This sequence comes from Eutrema salsugineum, assembly GCF_000478725.1. NCBI lineage: Eukaryota > Viridiplantae > Streptophyta > Magnoliopsida > Brassicales > Brassicaceae > Eutrema > Eutrema salsugineum. The sequence continues at coordinate 11,458,167 of NW_006256547.1, read as the reverse complement.
CATTGTTCCACCTAATGATAGAGAAGCCAATCGACCCATACAGCTTGCCAATCCTGCGAGAAGACAGCCTCGGAATAAACTCATTGTCGATTTCGATGCACCTCACCAACACTTCCAAAATCGATCAGCTATTCAAATTCCTATTCCAAGAGGAGATCATGAGATAAAACTGATGTGGTGTGTGTTGAGGGTTGTCAAGTTTTACCCTAAATGAAACCAATAGCCGCAAGTGCACAGCTGATCGATTGTAGTACTTAGGGATCGAATCCACAGGGAAGGAGGATCTTTCTTGCAAAAGCCTTCGAAAGAAATATAAAGTAAGGAAGTCTAGAACCAGGCGATTTTTGTGAGGGTTTTGGTGGTGTCTTTAAAACGTAAAAACTAATCTTAAAGAGAAAATACGGGAATTAAAATGACCTAATAGCTAAACTTAATGAAAACGACTAAAAAAGAGAAAACGGCTAAACCTAATTGCTTAAGTGAGAATCGATTAAGAGAATGAAAATACTAGACTAAAGCTTGAATAAAAATCGGTGTAAATCTATAGGAAAGAAGGCGCTGGGTTTCAGGGAAGTTTTCTAAGGGGTATGAACGATTTAAAACATTGCTAGAGAGTAAATTTGATAAGATCTTAGCTTAAACTTTTCGAACTAGAGTCACGGACGTATGAATACGCCACTATCGTGATCATAGACAACTATCTCTCTCAACCCTGACGAGTAGGTTTCCACTCTGGCCCTGGAAAAGAAGAGATGCACTATGTTTAAGAATCGTCAGCATTCACAAATCACCCATAGGTAGGTTTCCACTCCTATGTGTGTTTTGCTCTCCCAAACTAGATCTGACACCGGATGAACACTTTCGTGTTACCAAGCATCTGGATCAGATTGTAGTTCATGACGCTACTCTCATGCAGTAAATATAAATTCAGAAGAAAAAGTTCTAAGATTCGGCTTCAATAACTCAGGGATGAAACTACTCAGACATGATAAACGAAATCAAAAACATAGTATTAAAAAGTAGAACAGAAACCAAAATTGAAAAAGAAAGAACAAGGGTTCAAGAGACAGAAACAAGATGGTGTAAAAGGTGATTCTGCGAATTAGGGTTCCTAAGACATGTATTTATAGTGCTTAAGACATCTCTGGGCGTCACTTAGGGTTTCTCCAAATGAGGGAATCATTTTGGGTTTCAGAAATGGGCCTTCGGATTCGTAGTTGGCTGGCTGCGGTCGGGATGTGCGTGACCGCGGGGAATGGATGGCTGGCCGCAGTCAAGATGTGCGTGACCGCGGGGAATGGGCTGTTGGCCACGGGTGGAAACACTTGCCGGCTGGTTTACGGGACATCTTGCTCTTCGCGTATCTTTTAATTGAACCGTTGGATTGCCAAGCTGTAAAATGTGGTGGAAAGCTGATACTTCCATCTTTGAGATCTCCAAATTTGGGCTGGATCGGACGGTGAGAAGGCCTTCAATCGGGGGTGAACTTCTGACGGTTTGACTCTGAGCTAAAAATCTGGTCTTCTATCCATTTTGTTAAGCTTTTGCCTAAGTTTCCTGAAAAGAGTCTTGGAACTACAAATACTGGAAAAACGTAATTAAAGTACTTGAAAGCAATAAAAAACATAAAAAAAAGTATTTTAAAACGATCCACAAATGTGGTCAAAATCCGGGTTTATCAAAAACCTCAGATTGTCTCTTTGGTAAAGCAGAACCAATTCCATGGAATCTCTACTGAGAATTCAATGGACCACATTGATCTTTTTGAAGAAATCTCTGGAATGGTGAGAACAACTCCAGAAACTGTGGACTATGTGAAGTGTAAGCTCTTTCCTTTCTCTCTAAGTGATAAAGCTTTTAGATAGTTAAAATCTATGTCATCTGGTTCTATTACTTCATGGGAAGAATGCAATTCTGCTTTCCTAAACCACTTCTACACCAAGTCAAGATCGAACCAGCTGAGGAACAAGATACAAAGTTTCCAACAAGGCCCAATAGAATCATTCTATGAAGCATGGGAGCGATTCAAAGAGTATGAGAGAGACTGCCCTCGTCATGGTTTCTCTGGAGCAAACCTGCTAAGCACCTTCTACAAAGGACTACAGCAGAATTATCAACTTTCTCTTGACACTGCCAGCAATGGAAATTTCAGTTCGAAAACCATACTACAAGGGAGAGCACTCATCGAAAATCTAGTTGTAGCTAACAGCAACAACAACCCTGAGTATGACATATCAAAGAAGGCTATCACTAGTCATGAATCAAGGGAGATTGCTCAGCTAAAAATCATGGTAAGTCAACTTCTTAAGTCTTAAAATAAGAATATACATGCTTGTGATACTGCTGCAGGAAATGAAGAAGATCGAAGATATGAAGAAGATGGCATGTACCAAGAGGATGATATCAATTTCATGGGAGCTCAAGCATACCATAACCGATTTAGTCCAGCTTTCAACAACAACTTCAGGAATTCTGGTGCCAACTTCAACAATCTCTCATACAAAAATCAAGGAGGAGGAAACTTCCAACAAAGACCACTTTTCAACCCTCAACAAGCACAGACCAGCTCATTAGAAGCAACCCTTTCCCAGCTAACTAACCAGGTAAAATCGCTTGAACAAACTATGATGCAGACGACTCAAGGCAATGAGAAGTCAATCAGGGAAATGGGAGTGAAGATCGATTGTATGTACAATGACTTGATTGGGAAGTTTGAATCTCTTGCGACCCATGTCAAGAAGTTGGAACATCAGATATGTCAGACTATCATCTAAGGTCTTGCTATAAATCAAAATATCATCAAAGTAAACTACAACGAAAACACCTATGAAAGACCTAAGGACATGGTTCATCAAGCGCATGAAAGTACTAGGTGCATTGGTAAGTCCAAAGGGCATAACAACCACTCATAAAGTCCATGCTTAGTTTTGAAATCTGTTTTCCATTCATCACCTTCCTTCATTCATATTTGGTGATATCCACTTTTCAAATCAATCTTAGAAAATATGCAAGATCCATACAGTTCGTCTAACATATCATCTAACCTAGGAATGGGATGGCGATACTTAACCGTAATTTTGTTGATGGCTCTGCAGTCCACGCACATCCTCCAGTTTCCATCTTTCTTTGGCACCAGTAACACGGGTACGGCCCATGGGCTCATACTCTCCCAGATATAACCCTTGGAATTGAGCTTGTCTACTTGCCTTTGCAGCTCCTTAGTCTCCACCGGATTGGTTCGATAAGCAGGACGGTTCGGTAATGAGGCACCAGGCACGAAGTTGATCTGGTGTTCAATCCCTCGGATCGGTGGTAAGCCGCCTGGCTCGTTCTCCGGAAAGACATCGGTGAATTCCTGTAAAACAGAAGAAATTCTGCTCGGGAGTACCGGCTCAGGGTTAGTAATCTAGCCAAAGCTTCCTTAAAAACAAGTAAGACAAAAGGCTGTCTCAAAAGCATAGCATGCTTGATCTCACTCGACCTCACAAATAAAGAAGTGATTGACATCCCTGATTCACTCTCAAAGGCCATTTTCTGGGTTCTCATTTTCCCACTCTCACTTTTAGTGGAAGTAGTGTTTGAGGGGTCACTCATAACGTTTTTACCTTTGCTGTTTTGCTCAAGCTTGAGCTGATCAAGATCGACTTCCCGCAGTGATAAAGGAGCAAGTGTGATCTTCCGGCCTTTATGCTCAAAAGTGTGCTTGTTAGTGTAGCCGTCATGGACCGTCGTGTGGTCAAACTGCCATGGTCTACCAAGCAAAATATAGCCGGCCTCCATAGGCAACACGCCGCATAAGACCTCGTCCTCATAGCGGCCAATGGAAAAAGGAGCCGATACCTGCTTAGTCACCTTTAGTTGTCTTTGGTTATTCAACCACGGCAAACTGTAAGGCTGTGGGTGATTCTTGGTCTCTAGACCCAGATTCACAACCATGGTTTGGCTCGCCACATTGGTACAGCTTCCACCATCGATCACCAAACTACAAACCTTGCCCATGACCATGCATCGGATATGGAACAGGTTCTCCCGCCGCTACTCGTCTCTAACCGGTACCTGAGAAATAAGAACACGCCTGGAAACACGTAACTCACCCTCAGCTGCATGTTCCTCCTTGTCATCATAGACCGGTCATGTGTCCTCTTCATCGTCGGTGATGATCTCTCCGGAATCAAGGAGTAGCATAGCTCGCTGGTTCAGACACTTGTTGGCATAGTGTCCCTTGCCTCTGCACTTGAAGCATTCAATGTCTCTGTTCCTGACCGGTGTAGCCTCGGTCTTGCCTTTGTAATCAGCTGTGGATGAAGCCGGCATAGATTCACTCTTGGGCTTGGCATCGGATCTGGACCGATAGCTCGGTTTGTCATTGGGTCATGAGCTGGATCCATACAGAACAGTGCTCTTCCTCCTTAACTGTTCCACAAGTATGACCTTAAGGTACATGTCGGACAGACTCCGGTAACTCTCCATCTCCATACGATCCTGAACGTCCCTGTTCATACCGCTGAGGAACCACACCATAGTAGCATCTTCCGGCTCTTCTACATCAGCCTTGAGCATCAGCCGCTCCATCTCCTAGTAATAATCCTTGATGTTCTTGGTTCCCTGAGTCAATCGCTGAAGTTTGTTGTGTAGTTCCCGGTTGTAGTAGCTCGGAACAAACCGTCGTCGCATCAGACCCACCATTTTTTCTCTTTTCTCAATGAGTCGATCCCCATTCCATCTCTGGTTCGTAACGATCTGATCCCACCAATCCACAGCACAACCGTGGAACTCTGTAGCTGCTAGGTTGATTTTCTTCCTCTCTGTGAAATTCTGACAGCCAAACACGATCCCGATCTCTTTCTCCCACTCCAGATAAGTATCAGGGTCGTTCTTCCCGTAAAAAGACAATATTCGCAACTTCAGCCCGCCAAGGTTGTTATCAGGTCGGCCTCGGGCTGCATCTGGTTCATGCCACTCTCATCCGTGGTACAGTTCTTGGTATGGGTCAACTGGTTCACGATCTCGGGCCGCATTTTATCGCCCATGGTATTGCTCCTCTCGACCGCGGTCTAACCCATGGTTCAGCCCACGTCGGTCTGCTCGATCACGTCGAACGCCTCGGTTGTATCACTGTCGGTATGGCATCCTCCAGTTGTGTGGCCGTCTGCGTAGAATGGATTGTCTAGTACGTCCTCCTTGTTGCGATTTCTCCTCAGATGGTCTGGTTCTTCTCGGTTCCGGTCGCTACCTCCTTCCCCATCTGATTGCCTTGGCTGTATTTCAAGCCGATCCAACCGCTGACTCATGCGCTTTTCGTTTAGTTGGTCTGATCCTCAGATGGTCTGATCCCCATCATTTCGGTTAGTTGGTTTCGTTTAGCGTCCATCTCCTTAGGACTAACCCACCGAATGTGATTACCGTCACGGAACGTGTAGTATTCCCAGTCGCCTTCAGAAAGGTCACATGACATACAAAGTACCTCGCAAAATTCAGCAAACCTGTTAGTAAAAATTCCTCACTTTAGTGTTTCACTCAGTGTTTCTCTCAGCACTCTTAATATTCTCACACACACAATAGACTCTCCTCGGTTCTAAAGGAATTAAATCGAGACCGATGTAGACCCCAAAACCAAATCGGAAAATCTTCAAGTGTGTGGCTCTGATACCACTTGAAACGATCTCCCAAAGGACGTCACACACTTGGTCATTATCGGATGGATAGATCATTGACTCCAACTGGTTCTCGGAGCAGATACTAAGGCGTGAGAATAAATCCCGAAAATTCTTAGGCCCAAACTCGCGGAGAACAACTTGAAACAAGGGGGTGGAACAAAAAAAAAGAACTCATCGGTAAAAGGATGTTAGGGCGTGAGGAATGAATTCCCGAAGATCCCTAAGCCCCGATTACTACTAACGAAAACTTTAAAATTTGTAAGCGAAGGCTGTGTCAAGTTCGATGGAAAGAACTTGATAAACCGAAAAGAAATTCTGAGGCTAACCACCTAAGAATCGAAAAAGTTCACAAAAGAACAAAGGAGAAAAGTCTCAAAACTATTTGAATAGTGAATGAATGAAAATGAAAGGGGTTCATCGCCTGATATAGGGGTGGATCAGAACAAGAGTCATGCATAGGAAATTACAAAAGAAATAAATAACTTTGACTAAAACTTGGACTGACTCTTCGCCTAGCTTTGACTGACCTTTGAGCTGCTTTAGCGAAAATGACTCTTGAACTGCCGACCCATATACCAAGTCCGTAATGAACCGCAGCTGTGTGGTATAACCCTTAACCTCGTTAAAACCCCACCCGGTAAACCCATTGGGACAAACCCGAATGCAAGGAAAAAGAGTATCAAAAACTACACCAGGCCGAAGTTAGTAAGTACCTTGGTATGTGAGAAGAGTCACGACACTGGATGTAGCTGGTTCTATATTCTGGTTCCTGAGCTCCGTAAGTATTTTCTGAACGGCTCCCGCCAACCTCCTGATGCGTGATCTCGTCATCGGCCCGTACGGAATGACCAAAGCCGTGTCTGGTTCCTGCTCCTCGATCCGATCTTCGACCCGCGGTTCAGCCTCGTATTCCATATAGCATCAATCATCATGTCCTCATTCGCCTCTTTTGCGATGCATTATCAATACTTTCTTTGACTTAATACTCACCTTCTTATTCGTCATTCTTGTATTCAATTTCATAGCCTCTATCTTCGAATTCTTTCTTTCTACAAAGAAAACATATAAATATTTAAAATTTTAAAAAGCTCATAAATATATATTACTGAAATAGATTTACAGATAGATGCATGCAATACATTATGATGTATTCTTTTATTAGTTAGTTAACTGCATTTTTGAAATATACATATTCTTCTTCTTTTATTTTTGGTTGATCCACTTTTGATTTTTAGATACAATTTCATTCCAATTAGGGTTAAGCTATAAGAAACTAATCAGATAAACATGATTAGAAAGAGCAGTTGAGTTAATATTACACCTACCTAAAAATCGGGATGATGGACCTAGTGTTACATGCTCTATAAGTAGAATGGTTACAAATTAACAATAGGCACTAATCCCCAATGATGTTATCTCCACTCTTGCTTGGCAGCTACATGCCTTTTCTCTCCTGGAATGAGTCTACTCAGGGTTTGGGAATCACGAAAGATGATACTTGAGTTAGTTTATAATGTTTTTTTACTCGTATGGCGTTGAACTCATAAAAAAAGACTTAGCCACAAAAATTTGAACATTGAATAACACCTTCTACCATATCAAACAATGAAGTACTAATCTGAAACCTAAATCAAACTTTCAGGACCTATATCAAAAATTGTCTTAAAACCAGAATCCAAACTAAAACCATAAATTAATATATACCTGTCAAATTTTGTGTCAATGTGCATTGATATAATCCATCATGAGATTTTTTTTATCTATGCGCTTAGAGAGTACTGGGTTACTTTCTTCTTCTTATTATTACTCAAATCCTTATTCTCTTTGGTTTTCTTTTCGTTCTTCTCCTTCTTTTGTATGGAATTCTCTAGGGTTCACACGACTCCGCTCCACGCCAATGTAATATAAAGATCTCATTTCCTGACCTAAACCAACAAAAAATCATACTGAAACCCCAAAATGCAAAACAATACAAAACCAAAATGGCTAAATGGAGAGAGACAACAATATGTTACATCGAACAGAACTTATTGAAGGCTTCATTAAGAGGAGTTAAGCAATGCAGAAAAAATTACAGGCGTTTGTTCCTTATCTATTCAAGATAAAGAGTTGTTATAGACATATATGACGAAAATAGTCAAAAAAAAAGGGAGCTCAAGATTCATCCAACCTACAAATTTGATTTCCTCATTAAAAATGAGCACCTTCTTTAGACACCACAAATTTTTCGACCAAAAGATGTAACAGAAGATTTTCCATGATTGTATCTTGTCAACAAAGACCTTTAGGCAAAGGCTTCAACAGTTCCTATAAAATAGGTATACAACAACAAAAAATCTTACAAATCAATCAAAAACATAGTATTAAAAAGTAGAGCAATAATCGAAATTGAAAAAGAAAGAACAAGGGTTCAAGAGATAGATCTCTCTCCCTAAACCTAAAAACAAAAGCTTAAAGTAAAATCTCTTAAAAACGGCCTAAATGATAAGTATTTATAGTCTCCAATGCTCTCTGGTGTCTAGGATTCCGGAATTGAGGCTAGGAAAATAATTTGGGCTTCATAAATGGGCCTTTTAACTCGGAGTTGGCTGGTCGCGGTCGGGAAGTGTGTGGCCGCGAGGAATGGCTGTTGGCCGCGGGTGGAAATGCTTGCTGGCTGGTTTACGGGACATCTTGCTCTTCGCGTATCTTTTGATTGAACCGTTCGATTGCTAAGCTGTAAAGTGTGCTGGAAAGATGATAGTTCCATGTTTGAGATCTCCAAATTTGGGCTGGATCAGACGGTGAGAAGGCCTTTAATCGGGGGTGAACTTCTGACGGGTTGATACTGAGCTGAAAATCTGGTCTTCTATCCATTTTGTTAAGCTTTTCCCTAAGTTTCCTGAAAAGAGTATTGGAACTACAAATACTAGAAAAACGTAATAAAAGTACATGAAAGCAATAAAAAACATAGAAAAAGTATTTCAAAATGATCCATAAAAGTGGTCAAAATACGGTGTTATCAACTCCCCTAGACTTAAACCTTTGTTTGTCCCCAAACAAAGCAAAAGTCTAAACAGGTTAAGTGAAAACAAAAATAAGAAATGCACAAATCTCAGAGACATGAATTCCGAAACTAGGACCGAAGATTGTGCATCAATCCACAACTTAGTCTAGAATATTCTCACCAAGACACAAAAGATACTACTCAACTTTTTCCGTCATGGAAAACTTAAACAATCTAAATCTTGATTCCAGTCAACTAGCTCTCTACATTCATTAAGTGCAATAGTGAATTCTCATTAAAGACATCATCCAGGGTAGACGGCGTTTGGCATTAAAGAGCTGTTTAAAAGGTGGATTTAAAGTGTTTCGGGGTACCTGATGAATCTGGAGGATGCAAGATAATATGCAAAACCGCAAGATAGATATGGACCTGTTGATGACCGCAATTTTCAGTCACTTCTTCTTGTCCAATGTTGTTGCATAATCTTTCTTCATTTGTTGTGAACAGCTATTTGCCCCAGACTTAGATTCTTTCCAGGAATCATAAAATGACCTCCAAAACTCCATAAAATCGAACTCTAGCTTGCCTTGGGACTTAAAATTCGACCTGTCTAGACTCTCTAAGGCTTTTATTTCATTTCCTTTCCAATTTTTGGATTTTTTTTTTTTTAAGAGAGGGGAAATTCCTTTTAAAAAGAGAGAGATTAGAGGACGAGATTGTACCAAAATTTGAGATTTTTCAAAGGCAAACTGAGCTTCCTCATGTGTTGAATCCTTCCGGGAAGTTTTCTGGCAAAATCTCAGGTCTCTGTCTTTGGTGACTGAAAACTGCGTTGTTCCTCTTTCTCTCCAACGTTTTTACACATATCTGCATATAAGACAATAGAAAACAAGAGTGCATGTGGTTTGAAAGAGGCTTGGTTAAGGTGGAGAACTAGCTATGGATGAACTAGCCATTCAGGATCAACAGAGAGTGGTAAAAAGGTAAAAGAGTCCTTAATGTATGATTTGTTTCCCTGGTCTAATGATTTAATGAGAGAATTAAGTCCAAGTTAAGTCCAAATAAAACAGAGCTAGTATATTCCGTCATCTAAATCGAAATCATTCAAATTCCTCTGGGGTACTTCGTTTCAAATGTTCTTAGCTACTGCCTAGTCTAGTCTTAAATCATGAATGAGCATGTCACTACGAACAGTCTAAAAGCACACAGTCAACTATCACTGATTCATGTTCACCACTCCCTTTAAAACGTATGTCGTTTTGAAAACCGATTTTGAAAAACTTTAAGGTAAATGCAAAAAAGTGTAGATAATGCAAGAATCATGAAAGAAAAGTGTTTAGAAAGGGATGAAATCCTCCCCAGACTTAAATCACATTGTCCTCAGTGTGAAACAAGTCGAGATTGGATGTGAAAAATGCATAGATAATCGAATTTGGTAAGGCCAAAGAGAACTTACCTGGATCCGGGATGCTGGTGGAGATGGACCAGATTCATTCGTAAAGGTTTGGGAAGGTGATAGGTGGTGATGGAAGGTGGTGGGAGGTGATGAATGAGGTGGAATGAGGTGAAGTGGGTAGTTTGGGGTCGGGTATCATCTGAACGACCATTTACCACGGTCAGGGGTCACGCGACCGCGGTAAACTGGTGTTCGGCCGTGGTCAGAAAGACGCGGCTGCGGTCGAAGTTGTGTTTGCCGCGGTCCGAGCTCTCGTGACCGCGGGGGCTTAACTACGGCATGTTTCCTACTTCTCCTTGGTTCCTGCTAGGCCGAGCAGTCAGGGACCATCCTTCTTTTTGGTTTTTTCGTTTTTTTTTTATTTTTTTTGCATTTTTGATTTATGAGAAACACCTGAAACTAAGAAAAAGAAAAAGATCAATAGAAAAAGAAAGAAAAATCCTAAAGAAAACAATACCTAAATGGGTTGCCTCCCATTAAGCGCTTCTGTTTAAAGTCGTTTATCTCGACTTTGGTGTAGGACGTGTCTTTGTCCAATGAAGAAGATCTTGTCCTAAGACAAGTCTTTTTCGACATCTCCTTGCTTTGCCTAGCAGGTTCTTCGTCACTCCAAAGTTCTTCTTTAAACTCTTCTGTTGCATAATGTTTTCATGCTTTGCTGTTGTATGGGACAGCTTCTGTGAAGACATCTTTGTCGATATTAGCAAATGAAATCCTCCGGTTTGGCCAGTCCATTATAGCTCCAGAAGTTGCTAAAAAAATACCATCCAAGAATCACTGGGTGTGCTGCATCTCTTGTTTTGACAATGTAGAAGTCGACAGGCACAATGCAATCTCCTATTCTCAAAGGAATGTCATGAGCTATTCATTTAGGTGTTGCATTGGAATCATCAGCTAGACTAATCTTCGCTCTAGTCCTGCGCATGTGTTTAATACCAAGTCTCAAAGCAATTGCTTTGGACATCATGTTCAGACAAGCTCCAGAATCATAAAGTATGTCTTTAAACATTTCACCTCTAATAGAACAAGAGTTAAGAATCTGACCTGCACCTTCGATTTTGTGAAGTGTTCGAACAGTTTTACCTCTTCTGGCATGATTGAACAAGTATTCTATTTCAGGAATTGATTCCTTGCTCTCACAGAAGTAGTGGTCTAACATGAAGTCCTTGCAAGCTCTGGCAAAGGAGATTCCTTCAGGCAAATTTCGAACTACATCGTTGAACTCATCAAGCTTTTCTTTGCTGATATTGTTGGTGTAGTGGCTGCACTCTTCAGGTTTTTGAAGATGAATTGCATAGACAGATGCTTCTGGTGATGTTAGGTATCGAGCTCGCATAAAGTACTTATGGATGTCTTCTTTAAACTCCTTGCAGTACCTGAAAAAGACTTGTAGGCAACCAAATTTCCAAATATCATCAAAGCTGAGGTGAGCAGGGAATGTCTTGACCAGATTGTTAAACTCTATCAGCTTCTCTCTACTGATGTTGTTAGTGATCCATTGACTTTCCCCCGTACTTTTTTCTGAGGAATATCCTACGTCTGGATCCTTTACGAACAATCCATACTCTTTGTCTTCAGAGTATTGTTCTTCGTACTTATCTTCACAAGACAAGGCCGTGTTGCAGGGCAGTGGCTTTTCTTCGTCTTCAGATTCTTAGGTGCTGATGGAGAAAATTAGTTGTTGATGGACGGGTTTAGCCATTCCAGAAGGTGCATCAGTCGAGCAACTGCTTGTATGAACCGAACGGGGCTGTTTTGGAACGTTTTTTCGGCTGGCCTTGACTGCAAGAGACGTGACCGCGGGAAAACGGGTATGGGCCACGGGTAGGCCGAGCTCGACTGCGGGAAAGTGCTTCTTTGCCGCGGTCCCAGGTGATGCGACTGCGGGAGAATGTCTCAGAGTTGAGTGTCTAGAATTGCTTGCTCCTTTGCTTCCTGAATGATCTCCTGGGTTTTCTAGCTTGGTGTACTCCCTCTCTCGACTTAAGTCTTTAGTTTTGGCTGCTGGAATCTGCTTTCCAAGTCCTTGCATGATCTTCTCAACCTTTTCTTCAACTTCATCAAGAGCATAGACTACTTTGTCCATGGTTGAATCAAGCTCTTCGGTTTTGTCAATGACTTTGTATACCTTCTCCGAAACTTCGACTGTGAAATCGTAAGACTCGTTCTTAGCTTCGTTGAGGGCTTTGTCCACATCATCGAGTTTGAAATCTAGGTCCATGACCTTGTTCTTAGTGTTGCGAAGCTCGTAGGTGTGCTTTGCTTGCTCTTCCTCCATGCTGTCAAACTTATTAGCGATCATGGCTGCGTGTTTTGTTGCTTGTTCCTCTATTGATTTGACTTGTGAAGCTAGGTTCTCGATCTTCTCGTTGAAAAGTTTCGATATTCCGTCAATCCTTTCATTTATAGCAGCTGTAGTGACTGCTTGAGCTTCTATGAACTGCTTGATTACGGCTTCGAGCTGACTCAATCGGTTACTTAGCTGGACGTTCTCATCTTGCTGGAGGATCTGGTGAGGTAGGCGATGCATAGGTGATCTAGGGTTTACCATTGGAGGCGTGTAGGGCTCCTTCAGGAATGTTCGGTAGTTTGAGGTTCAAACTTCGTCGTAGAGATCGCGTATGTATTGCTCTTCTCTGCGTCTGGTGGCTTGAGGAGTGTTTTAAAAACCTCCCTCGTAGTAGGAATTTTGATTTATAGGTTCCATTGCTTCGGGAATGGAAACAAAATAACAAAAAATGAAAATATGCAGAAAAAGGGTTCTAGAGTCGATTTACCAACCTTTCTTAGGGTTTTGCGGAAAAGAGTATGCGTGCTTTCCTCGGCAACGGCGCTAAAAACTTGATATGTTGTGTGGTGAGGGTGTCAAGTTTTACCCTAAATGAAATCAATAGCCACAAGTGCACAGCTAATCGATTATAGTACTTAGGGATCGAATCCACAGGGAAGGAGGATCTTTCCTGCAAAAGCCTTCGAAAGAAATATAAAGTAAGGAAGTCTAGAACCAGGAGATTTTTGTGAGGGTTATGGTGGTGTCTTTAAAACGTAAAAACTAATCTTAACGGGAAAATACGAGAATTAAAATGACCTAATAACTAAACTTAATGAAATCGACTAAAAACGAGAAAACGGCTAAACCTAATTGCTTAAATGAAAATCGATTAAGAGAATGAAAATGATGAACTAAAGCTTGAAATAAAATCGATGTAAATCTATAGAAAAGAAGGTGCTTGGGTTTCAGAGAAGTTTTCTCCAGGGTGTGAACGATTCAAAACATTGCTAAAGAGTAAATTTGATAAGATCTTAGCTAAAACTTTTCGAACTAGTGTCATGGACGTATGAATATGCCACTGTCAAGATCATAGACAACTATCTCTCTCAACCCTGACCAGTGGTTTCCACTCTGGCCCTGGAAGAGAAAAGATGCATTATGTTTAAGACTCGTCAGCATTCACAAATCTCCCATAGGTAGGTTTTCACTCCTATGTTTGTTTTGCTCTCCCAAAATAGATTTCACACCGGATGAACACTTTCATGTCACCAAGCATCTGGATCAGATTGTAGTTCATGACGCTATTCTCATGCAGTAAAAGTAAATTCAGAAGAAAAAGTTCTAAGATTCGGCTTCAATAGCTAATGGAATCTTCATCGAACATATATATCCCCATTAAAAATCCCCTTGACCCAACAATAAAACTACTCAGACATGATGAACGAAATCAAAAGCATAGTATTAAAAAGTAAAGCAATAATCGAAATTGAAAAAGAAAGAACAAGGGTTCAAGAGATAGATCTCTCTCTCCCTAAACCTAAAAACAAAAGCTTAAAGTAAAATTTCTTCTAAAGTATTTCGTCTCTCTTAAAAACAACTTAAATGATAAGTATTTATAGTCTCCAATACTCTCTGGTGTCTAGGGTTCCAGAATTGAGGCTGAGAAAATGATTTGGGCTTCAGAAATGGGCATTCTAACTCGGAGTTGGCTGGCCGCGGTTGGGAAGTGTGTGGCCAAGGGGAATGGATGCTTGGCCGCGGTCGGGTAGCCTCTGACCGTAGTGAAATGGCTGTTGGCGCGGGTGGAAATGTTTGTTGGCTGGTTTACGGGACATCTTGCTCTTTGCATATCTTTTGATTGAACCGTTGGATTGCCAAGCTGTAAAGTGTGCTGGAAAGCTGATAGTTCTATCTTTGAGATCTCCAAATTTGAGCTGGATCAGACAGTGAGAAGGCCTTCAATCGGGGGTGAACTTCTAACGGTTTGACTCTGAGCTGAAAATCTGGTCTTCTATCTATTTTGTTAAGCTTTTCCCTAAGTTTCTTGAAAAAAGTCTTGGAACTACAAATACTAAAAAATGTAATAAAAGTACTTAAAAGCAATAAAAAACGTAGAAAAAGTATTTCAAATCGATCCATAAAAGTGGTCAAAATACGGTGTTATCAAAGAGTCATATTATTCGAATCTGCTATCAGTAGATAAGAAATTTAGGTCACAAACCAACGGAGACAATGTTTTTTTGGGCAAACAATGAGCTCTTAAGTATATCTTATATTATCAATAAAAAAACAGGTTTGGGCCAACTATATCCAGTTCCTCATCGTACTATAACTATAACTAAATCCAAACTTGGTGATAATTAAGAAAATGTATAAAATCAATTTATGGGATTCAAACTTAGGGGTTGCTTGGCGTAGAATGTGGGAATTGTGGAACCCATTTTACAATTTTAAAAAGTTTTTTCTTTTGCCAAAGAAACTTTTTAAATTTTTCTAATTTTAAAGTCTTAAAAGCCAGATTTTTTCTTTTAGTCACGGATTCTAAAAGCTAAATAAGAGGAGCTTTTACACAAAAACAAATTAATAAAAATAAATACATTTAATTTCTTTTTCTATTTCTTCTTTCCTCACAATCATTTGAAAGATTTTGTACATTTATATATAATTAATTACGAACTAAATTTAATTGATTAAATTTTATTTTTTCAGCTTTTTGTTAGACCCATTTATCTAAAAAAACAATTATGTTGTATTTTTATTTTTTATGTATTGATTACATATGTGAATATAAGTATTTTAAATTTTATTAATGTTATCAACAAGATTTAAATCTAGCGTAAATTATATGTTTGACTAATAAAAAATTATTTGTAATTTAAAACATAACAGTTAATTTCAACAGCTTTTATAGTAAAAGTTTTTAAAGCCAAAAATCTACAAACTAGAGTAAAAGCTAAAACTAAAAGAATTACCAAGCAAGCCCATAGTAGGGATTGCTTGGCGTAAACTATGGGTACTGTGGAACCCATTTTGCTGTTTTAAAAGTCTTTTTTTTTTGCCAAACAGACTTTTTTAATTTTTTAAATTTTAAAGTCATAAAAGCCAAACATTCTTTTTTTAGTCATGGATTCTAAAAGCTACGTAATAGGAGATTTTACACAAAAAATAAATAAAAATGAATACATTTAATTTCTTTTTCTATTTCTTCTTTTCTCATAATCATTTAAAAGATTTTGTACATTTATATATAAGTAATTACAAACTAAATTTAATGAATTAAATTTTATTTTTTTCAGCTTTTTTAGATTTTTTTTTTCTAAAAACAATTTCAATTATGTTGTATCTTTTTGTATTGATTACATATGTGAATATAAGTATTTTAATAATTTATTAATGTTATTAAGAAGATTTAAATCTGGCTTAAGTTTGACTAGTAAAAAAATTATTTGTAATTTGAAACATAACAGTTAATTTCTACAGTTTTTACAGTAAAATTTTTTAAAGCCAAAAGTTTACGGTAAAAGCTAAAAGTAAAAGTGATTACCAATCAAACTCTATAATAGGGTTGTTTGGCGAAGACAGTGGGGACTGTGGAACGTATTTCATAGTTTGAAAAGTCTTTTTTTGCCAAACAGACTTTTTGAATTTTTTAATTTTAAAGTTATAAAAGCCACACTTTTCTTTTTAGTCATGAATTCTAAAAACTACATAAGAAAGGCTTTTACACAAAAAATTGATAAAAATAAATACATTTAATTTCTTTTTCTATTTCTTCTTTCCTCAATATCATTTAAAAGACTTTGTACATTTGTATAAGTAATTACGAATTAAATTTATTTTGTTCAGCTTTTTTTGAGATCCATTTTCTAAAAAATATTTCAATTATGTTGTATTTTTATTTTTTTGTATTGATTACATGTGTGAATATAAGTATTTTAATAATTTTTTAATGTTATCAACAAGATTTAAATCTGGCATAAACTATAAAAAATTATTTTTAATTTAAAAGATAACAATTAATTTCTACTGTAAAATTTTTTTAAGCCAAATGTCTACAGTAAAAGCTTAAAATAAAAGTGATTACCAAGCAAGCCCTTAATACCTCTGAGATAATGATTTGGGTCACTAACCAATTGATGCGAGCTAGGGTTGCTGTCGTAAAATAGTTTTAAATTTATAAACCCTAGTGTCTGCAAGTGCACAACCGTGCGTTGTAGTACTTAGGGTGCCGATCCACAGGAAGAGTTGTCTTTTCTGCAGAAACTTCAAATTGGATTAGTAATCGAAGTCAAAGACCAATGGGATTTTTTGTGGGGTTTTGGTGTCACCGTTTTACTAAGCTAAACAAGAAAAAAAATAGATCAAAACAAATATGAAAAAAGTGCTGGGCATTAGGGTTCATCTCTAGGGTTCATGATCTATGACACAAGGAATCTAGGTAAGGATTTTCTATGACTCTGAAATTAGGATAGACACTTGTAAGATTAGCCAACTCTAGTCACCCTAATCATCTAATCACTTATCCTTGGCAATTAACTCTCGCTCTTATGCCAGAATAAGATCAAGCATTTTAGCTCGGAATCCATCTCGGCTTACGTATCCTCCGTAGGTAGCTTTCGTCTCCTACTACGGTGACATCCATAAGATCCAGTTCAGGCAATCCAGATACAATACTCTCATGGCTCAGATTTAACCTAGGATCGGACACTGGTTAACTACTTCAGCGTTACCGCATTGAGATTTGGATGAATGGGATAATCATTTAAAATCTAAATCCTTTAACCTACAAAAGTTGGGTGCCTCCCTATCAAGGGAAAGGAGAACACACGAAATTAGGTCTTCTAAAATACATATTTATAGGTCTCCAAGTGTTTCTGGTCGTCCTTAGGGCTTCTTTTGCAGAGAGAATGAGTTGGGCTTGAAAACAGGCCATTGGGCCGTTTATGGGCTTGTCGCAGAATTGGGCTCTCCAAGGCTGTAAATATGGGTCCACCATGGCTGCAGGCTCTGAGGCGTAGCCAGGATGTTCTTCACCGCGGTCGCGAGCGCCTGGACCGCGGTGGTTGGCCTATGATCTCCAAACTTCATTCCTTTTCTTGCTTCTTTCGCGAGACTACAGAACATGTCTTCAGTAAATTGGAAATAACCTATGATCCAACCGTTAGATTGCTTTGATTCAACTTTCATTGGAACGCTGGTTGTATCCTCTATTTGGTTACCAAAGTTGAGCTTGATCAGACGGTGAGAAAATCTTCATCTGAAGTGAAACTTCTGACAGTCTGAAATTTTCCAAAAGTGGATTTTTCTCCAGTTTACATTGCTTTTGCCTAAATAACCTGAAAAGTCTTTTAAAACTCCAAAACATGGAAAATACTTATAAAACTTTCAAAACCGATTGAAAACACCTGCATAAGATACTGAAAGTGATCCATAAATATGGTCAAAATCAGTTGTTATCACCAATGCAGTTGATCCGTCATGCAAAAATGATCCATAAATATGGTCAAAATCAGTTGTCTAGAAAATTCTCTCCAAAATACAGGCATAACTAGTCCGTTGATCCGTCATGCAAAAGTCTAGACACTTAAACCTATCTTCCAGTCAACTAGCTCTTAACATTCATTCAAAATTCAAGTGGTTCTCATCAAAAGGACTTTAGTAAAGCAATAAAGGCTAGGTATTCAAAATGGCTGTTTAAGGGGTGAGGTTCTCAGTGTTTAGGGTTACTTTTTTCTGGAGACACAAGACATTATGCAAAACAGCAAGAGAGGATGGAACTGTTGATGCCCCCACAGTTTCCAGTCACATTCTTCTTGCTTTAAGATTCTTCATCTGCTTTCTTCAGGTTCTCCTCATGATTCCCCCATACTTAGATTTTTATCCAGGTTTTAAAACCAATGATTAGAAATGAATACTTGTAGCCTTATCCATATAATTTCGGCTATCCTATACTTTTAGGCTTTTGGTTTCCTTTCCTTTCTTTCTCTTTTTTTTTTCTTTCTCTTTTTTTCGATTTTTTTTTTGTTGAAGGGGAAACCGCCTTTTGACATAGAGTCTTAGGGAGCATGAAATTTACCTTTGAGTTCAAGCTTTTTGAGGCACCATTAAGCTTTGATAGATTCTTGATGCTCCACTTTCCCAAATTTCTTCAGTCATTCTCTTGAGTGACTGAAAACTATGTTATTCCTCCGTCTCTGGCGTTTTTGCACATATCTGTCGATATAAACTAAAGAGAGAATGCATGAGGTTTGAACATAAAGGATTGGTAAAGGGTGTGGTACCAGCTAAAGATGAACTGGCATCCTAGGACAACAAAGAGTGGTAACAATAAGGTGAAGATGTCCTAGATGTATATCATGATGCCTGCTAAAACCAATGATGAGAAAATTATGTCAAGATTATGTCAAGATTATGTTCAAGTAGAATGAGCTAGTATATCCTGGCGGAAAAGATCTTCATGAATAGAAATCCTCTGGTGGGAGTTCGTAGTGCAAGTACTCTAGCTACCGCCTAGTCTAGTACTAACCACAAAAAGAAACTATCATTAGAAGCACATGGGTCTTATTCATCACAGTTTTGTTTTTGGTGTTCCTGTTTTGAAATCAGTGTTCCTGTTTTTTAAAAACTTTTGAAAACCTTTTGAAAACCTTTTATGAAAGACCTTTTATGAAAAACAAAATCGAAACAAACCAAATTTTATTAGTAAAGGATGAACATCCTCCCCCAGACTTAAATCACACTGTCCCCAGTGTGAAAAAAGTTGGTGAGAAGAAGGTAAATAAAAACAAAAGAGTCTAAAGGAAAGAAAAGAAAATGATGTAGAACCGTGGGTATGATGAGGTGATGTTTGGGTGCCTATGTCTCATGGCTGCTGTCTGTCTCTGTGGCAGAGAAATCATCATCACACCTGTGGTTCTTTGCATGAGTTTCTTCAACATAGTGCTCATGCGAAGTGCTCAGGTAAGTTCCATGACCTGCAAAACAGAATTCTCGAGACCAAGAGTGAATGAGGCTGTATTTTGAATCAATTTTATGAGCAAAGATGTTCATACAGATATCACAAACACATTCAAATGACAAACAAACTGGTATTGTATCAAACATTGCAAAATCTGAGAATTTATGGACAAGTTCGATAAATTGATGTCCAACACATGAGATTTCTGAATTAAGATGATGTTAATGCTCACTCATATGTAATCTAATCTGGTTTTCTATCAACAAGGACCAAACAATCCAGATTTGCAAGGCTGAATTAAACAGTTCTTCAAATTTCGATTTGCTCAAAGTCTCAAATCTCAGATTTTCGAAAATTTCAAATCTACATGGTCTAGGTGTTTAAGCATGCAATTAAACTACCCAGAAGTCTAGTCTTGAGTTCAAAGACAATTTCCAATCATCTTAAGGTAAATTTCTACTTATTCTAAGAAAACCTTAAATTTGAGTTCATAAGATAAAGTGAAAAATTTGGATCCATACCTTGATGAAAGTGTGATGTGATGATAGATTTGGAATCTTCTTTGAAAAAGAGTGAGAAAGGTGCGAAAATTTGAAAGAGATTTTTCAAGTTTGAAATCTGATATTTTCTCAAAATCTCCAAGCTTGTTGGAGAAGATGATGAAAAAGACATTTTTGATCTTTGAAATCCTCTTTTTCTTTTAAAAAGTTGTTTTTCCTAAGAAAAATGTATTTGAAAAGTTTTTAAGGACTTACCTGGATGCATATGGATTGTAGAATTGTTATGGAGTTGTTATGATGGAAAAAATTCTTGACAAGAAGAGATGCCATTGTTGGTTTTTGTGGATCTCCTTGAAGAGATACCAGTACAAACCACTTGCACCAAAACTTGCATAACTTCTTGCTGAGTGGTCCAATACCTGATTTCCAACTCCATGAGGTTGGTGACTAAAGCAGCTTCAACTTTGATGAAGAGTCCGACTGCATCCGGGAAGAGAAAGGCTTCCGTCTCGCCGGTTCTTTGATGTGCATCTGATTGGTCTAGCTGCGAGACAAGTCCATCTTCAAACGGTCATACCTTTCAGCTCACGGCTCTAAATCTTATGATTAATTTCTCCTCTATAAACTTTGTGAAGATGGCAAAGTCTGTATCGAAGTGTAAGACCTCCATCTCAGGCAATCTTTGAAACGTGTCGTCAGGTGAAGGTTAGGCTGGCCACGGGTGGGAAGATGGGTCGGCTGCGGGTCAAGAGGTCGTGGCCGCGGTACAGGTGAGGCTGGCCGCGGGTCAGGTCCTCCAGGCCGCGGTAAAACACTCTTTTTTGTTTTAGTTTTTGTGTTTTTGTGTTTTTTGAAAACCTGAAACTAAGAAACAGAAAACATTATTGGAAAAAGAAAGAAAAACTAAAAGAAAACATACCTAGAAAGGAATTGTCTCCTCCAGGATCAAAGACTAGTCTTGGAACTTCTATGGGATATGAATCTTCAATACTTTCCCCTTGTGACAAGTCTTGAGGAAAGAGTCTTGAGGGCCATCTATGCTTCACTTTGGCTCCATTTGAGTCTTGATCACGTCCCATATGAGCAAAGATCAAGTGTGCACCAAAAGAAATCTTGTTGCACATTGAACTTCTTTGGTTGATGTTTTGATGAAGTGAAGGGTGGACCTTCTTCTAGGACATTTTCAGGGATCTTTGTCGCTTCTCCAGGATCAAAAACTGGTCTTTCTCCACTGCTTATGGCCAGGCAAAGAGAGTTCGTTGAATCCTTTCTCATCTCCATAGCATGGAAATCATTAGGAACAAGAAAATCTTCCACTTGAAGAGGAAAACTGGGTGTGAAACCTAATAGAGCTGCAGAAGAAAGATACCCAACGTGAATACAAATCCCAGATGAATCAGTTTTCGAAATACCTGTTCCCTCTGTAGTAGGCTTTGGTATTTGAATCACATCAGATTTGATATCACAAAGAGAATTATGAACTTCTATTCCTTGCTCTTCTTCAAGAGCTTCAGTTCTTTCTTCTAGAATTGCAAAAGTCTTAAGATGTTGCTATTCTACAGACTTCACACGCTCAGAAAGATCATTAAACTTCTGGTTGAGTTCAATGTAGGTGGAATCAAGCTTCATACCAATGGCAGCAATAGTGTTAGCATGAGATCTATGCATCTGATTCATCATAGCATCAACTCGGTTAAGCTGGAGACTTAATTGACTAAGTTGATTACTTAATCGATGAGTCTCATCATCCTGGTCCAGAATTTGATGAGGAGAAATGTGAGATGGTCAGTGGTTCACCAAAGGAGGCGGATACACTTCATCTCGACAGTTTGATCCGCCAAAGGTGTGAGAGTTCTGAGCAACACGCAGATTATAGGGGTTACGGTGGTTGTTATCTCCTTGACTCACGCCCTTCTTGAGTTTGTTAGACAAATTACATCAACGTTACAGGAAAGTGTTCTAACAAAACACTTAACTTTGTCTAGTAACTCAGACTTTGATTTCTCGCAGAAACTGGGCCAAAGAGGGTTGATAATGAGCAGCACACGGGTTGTGATACCCTCGCCCAATCATATCCTCTGCTCCATGGGTGAATGCATGTCCCAGAAACCTGAAACAAAGAAAAACAAAAAGAAAATTTAAAAGAAAAAGGGTGTCTAAGAGTCGGATTAACTAACCTATGAAGTTTGGCAGAAGCAAGAACGATGCTCTCCCCGGCAACGGCACCAAAAACTTGATGCGAGCTAGGGTTGCTGTTCATAAAATAGTTTTAAATTTATAAACTCTAGTGTCTGCAAGTGCACAGCCGTGCGTTATAGTACTTAGGGTGTCGATCCACAGGGAGAGTTGTCTTTCCTGCAGAAACTTCAAACTGGATTAGTAATCAAAGTCAAAGACTAATGGGTTTTTTTGTGGGGTTTTGGTGTCACGATTTTACTAAGCTAAACAAGAAATAAAAATAGATCAAAACAAAGATGAAAAACGTGTTGGGCATTAGGGTTCATGATCTATGACACAAGGAATCTAGGTAAAGATTTTCTATGACTCTGAAACTAGGATAGACACTTGTTAGATTAGCCAACTCTCATCACCTTAATCATCTAATTACTTATCCTTGGCAATTAACTCTCGCTCTCATGCCAGAATAAGATCATGCATTTTAGCTCGGAATCCATCTCGGCTTATGTATCCTCCGTAGGTAGCTTTCGTCTCCTACGACGGTGACGTCCATAAGATCCAGTTCAGGCAATCAAGATACAACACTCTCGTTGCTCGGATTTAACCTAGGATCGGACACTGGTTAGCTACTCCAGCATTACCGCATTGAGATTTGGATGAATGGGAGAATCATTTAAAATCGAAATCCTTTAACCAAAAAAACCTAGATGTCATCGGTCATGGGGTCCCTTTCGATGGCCCTCTTCACCCAGCAAGGTGACTACTCATACATGGCTGAGCTTGACAACATCATCATTGGTTTTGAAATAGAAAAACAGTAAAGTAAAAGGGATTGCATAAACTGAATAGATATATGAAAAGAAATAACAAAGGTTCAAGAGAAAAATCTCTATCTCCCTAATCTAAACCTAAGAAACAAAAGTTGGGTGTCTCCCTATCAAGGGGAAAGGAGCACACACGAAATTAGGTATTATAGGTCTCCAAGTGTTTCTTGTCGTCCTTAGGACTTCTTTTGCAGAGAGAAAGAGTTGGGCTTGAAAACAGGTCATTAGGCCGTTTATGGGCTTGTCGCAGAATTGGACTCTCCAAGGCTGGTAAATATGGGTCCACCATGGCTGAAGGCTCTGAGGCGTGGCCAGGATGTTGTTCACCACGGTCACGAGCTCCTGGACCGCGGTGGTTGGCCTATGATCTCCAAACTTCATTCCTTCTCTTGGTTCTTTCGCGAGACTGCAGAACATGTCTTCAATAAATTGGAAATAACTTATGATCCAACCGTTAGATTACTTTGATTCTACTTGCATTGGAAAACTGGTTGTGAACTCTATCTGGTGTCTAAATGTGAGCATGATCGGACAGTAAGAAAGTCTTCATCAGGTGAAATTTCTGACGGTCCGAAATTGCCCAAAAGTGAATTTTTCTCTAATTTACATTGATTTTGCCTAAATAACCTGAAAAGTCTTTTAAAACTCTAAAAAATGGAAAACACTTATAAAACCTTCAAAACTGATTGAAAACACATGCATAAGATACTGAAAGTGATCCATAAATATGGTCAAAATCAGGTGTTATCACCAATGCAGTTTGTGTAATTTTGTTGTTTACCAATAAGTAGCTATGTAGATATTTCATTGTTGACCAAAAAATCTGTATTGTGCCGTTTTTCAATTATGAGCTCTGATCTACATTTTGTTGGGTTTTATTTACAAAATAATTTTTTTAATCACAAATTTATTAAATAAAATAGACCAATCAGAAAAGGTTATTTTATTAATGGCATAAGTGTAATTTAACACCGTATATCAAAACGACATCAAAAAGTGATATTTGAACTACAACTCAAATCAACTGGAAAATAATATAATGATCAAGAGAGAGAAATAATGATTGTTAAATATCTAATTAATGATAAGTATTACTCCCTCTGTATTTTATTACCTGACGTTTTAAGATTTTTTTTGTACCAAAATAATTGACGTTCTCGTCAATCTAGAGAGTTACTAGTAGAAAATGACTTTATATACCCTTTTTTAATAAGCTGTGTAATAATTCGTATTAGGTGACTTTAATAATAAATAAGGTCATAATAGGTATTTTAAAACTTATCTTAATCTGCGCGAGTTTTCTACATGTATAAAAAAACGGAGGGAGTATTTAATATTTGATCAATTAAACAGAATATGCTTCTATCATTGTACTTTCTTTTCAAGGTATATCTTTATTTTATCAGAATTTGTTTTTCCTAAATTTATGAATTATATATTTTTATGGATAATTTATTTTTTTAATTTTTTACAGAATAAATTCCAAACCCGCATATATGTGGATACTTATCTAATATATATATATATATATATATATATATATATATTATAAATGAGAATGATTCAAAGTTGCTAACTTACCTGATTATGACATGCGTCAAGTTTATTGATCAAATTTTGACATATGTAAGAAATATATAATTAAATTTTGACATATAATACTAAGGATAAAAAAACAAAATTGATATATATTTTTATTTTTATAAGGTAAAGTTATTGAACAAAAAAAGAAAAAACAAAACATGTTAATCGTTCTTTAAGCAAATATTAATTCGAAATATATATAAACCTAAATTTAAAATCAATTTATCATATAAATATGTAATGTTATTAAACAAAATAAAAATATAAATATAAATTTATCATAAAAATCACAGTTAATGAAAATACAAAAAAAAAAATATTAATAATGAAAATAAAAAGAATTTTAAAACTGATTAGTATACGAAAGAAAAAATAAAAGTTGGAAAACAAAGAAAAAAAAATAAAATTTTAGAAAAATTAATAACCAGATCTTAATCATAAAATTTAAAATTACTAAATAAAAAAATTACAGAATTTAATTTTATAATTTATCATAAATTTTATTTTTACGGATATTTTTCATTCATCATAAAAATAAAAAATGTAATTTATCATAATAGCAGAACTAATAAAATAAAATAATAATAAATATCATAAAAAAAGAAATAAAAGACGTAAGACAAAATTTAATTGAAAACTATATAATAGAAAAAAATGATTTAAAATAAATAAATAGTGATTCCTGTTTTAGAGTTCTATATCGTAGGATGATTTCGTGTTGTTGTTCTCAGTTTTATTTCATTTACTTCCACATTTCATTTTACTTATTTGTTATAGATATTTTTTACACAAGTTATAAATTTTAAATTATAAAAGCAGAACCTTATCTAGTATATACATAAAACAAAAGAAATAAATTATTTTTATATATAAAGAAAAATAAATAAAAATTACCCAATCCACTACTTATATATAAAGAAAAATAATTTTAATTTCATTGTGAACAGATAATCAATCAAACCACATTATTTATAATCATTTTTTTTATTGAATCCCATTATATATAATCGGTCCATTTATTGTAAGAAAGTTATCTACATTTTTTTTATTTAGAGAGATTAAATATAGAAATCAATCTTGAATTGTATTTTCAGAATTTGCTTACATCTTATAATATTAAAGGAGAAGTACATTCAGAATTTAACCTCAGTGTTACATGATATATTACAATGAATGCTATTGTATAAAAATGTATTTTACGAACAAAAAAAAAACAAAACCAAAGAGGATCATCATCTTTTTAAAATGACCCGTTTAGAAGGACGCGGATCCTAAATCTTAGCCCGTTTTGCATTTTCGGCAATTTTTAATTTTTATATGTATAACGTAAATGAAACAAAATATCCTTCAGTGTTCAGCTCCTCTAAGAGCTCATCAGCAAGCTCATCCATAGTTTCCACATAGAAGACTTGTCCTTTTATGGTGGACTTTTTCATCATCTCTTTCACATCAAAGTTGAGTCTCTCTGATCCAAGCTGAAGTTCAATCATGCCGCCCCTTACATCTATGATGGCACCAGCAGTGGTAAGGAAGGGTCTGCTTAAGATAAGATGGTCAGTGGGTTCCTCATCCATTTCCAAGACCACAAAGTCTGTTGGAATTCAAAGCCGCCTATCTTGACTGGTAGATCTTCAAGCATTCCAACTGGTAGTCTAACAGACCTATCAGCCAAAACTAGAGAGATCCTTACTGGCTTGAACACTCGGTATCCCAGCTTCTTTGCTACTGAAAACGGCATCAAGCTTACTGATGCTCCTAAGTCACATAAACAACCAGCAAACATCAAAGGACCAATGGCACAACGAAGTGTGAAGCTCCCTGGATCTGATAGCTTTCTAGGGATTGCCCTTCTTTGTATGATTGCACTACACTCATGACTCAACACAACCATCCCCTGTTAGCTCATTTGTCTTGTTGAGGATGGCATCTTTTAAAAAATTTCCAAGATTTGGCATCATGAGGAAAGCTTCTATGAGAGGCATGGTGAATGGGGTCTCATTAAGCTGCTTTTCAGAAACTTCTCTAGCCTTTTCTAAGAGTTGCTTCTTAAACCTTCCAGGGAATGGAAGTTTCAGCTGATAAGGAGGTGGTGAAACATAAGGCTTCTCAGGTTCTGATTCCTTCTCCACCTCTTTAGCTTTTCCTTTCTTTGAAGCTTCATCCTCTTGCTCATCCCTTGGGGCTGTCTCCCCACCAACTTGCTCATTGTCCTCAAGGAGCACTCTGTTTTTTTCTAGACCTGGTAGCTCTTTGCCACTTCTCATGGTGATGGCATTAGCATACTCCTTTGGATTGGGATCTGGTTTACCAGGTAGAACTCCTTGGTTTCTTGAAGTAGAGGCTTGATTCTGCTTAAGCTCCCTTATCTCTTGTTGCATGGATGCATACTTTGAACCCAGATCAGAAAACCCACTCTCAACCCTTTGCTGTCCTTGTAACAACTGCTGTAGCACTCCACACAGGTCCGGATCCATCTGCTGCTGTTGTTGAACCGCTTGAGTTTGCTGAAACTGCTGCTGACTGAACCCTGGTGGTGCTTTGCTTTGTTGCAGCTGAGAACTGAAGTTTGTACCCTGATGCTGCTGCTGTTGCTGACCAAACTGCTGTTGTGGCTGCACAAACTGTTGCTTTAATTGAAAAGAACTTTGAAACTGAGGCCTAAGGGCAAAGCTTTGCTGGTTCTGCTAAGAAGGATACACTTGATCTTGTGGGTTTGCCACATTAGTGCTCCTATAAGACAAGTTGTTGTTGGCATTGAAGTTGTTGAACCTTTGGTATCGGTTCTAGTTCCCAATGTAGTTCAACTCTTCTTGGGTTAACCCTTCTTCATTGATGTTCTCAAAGCTTGGAGACTCATCAAATTCACCAATATAATGGATTGGTTTTTGAGAAACCATCTTCAGCTTGTCAAGTTCATTTCTCATCTCTTTAACTTCTCTAGTAAGCTTTTGCTATAAGCTTGAACCATCAGATCTGTTTGTTCTGTCATAATCCTCACCATATGTGTGATTAGACATTGCCAGGTTCTCTACAAGTTCCTTAGCAGCTGTAATCTCTTTTGCCAAGAAGTTACCATTGGAAGCTGTATCCAATTGGTTTCTGATTTGAGGTAGTGCCCCTCTATAGAGTGTGGAGAGTAGAGAAGCTTCAGAAAACCCATGGTGTAGACACTGATTGATGTATGTCCTGAACCGCTCCCATGCTTCTCCAAAAGTTTCATTTGAGTGCTGTGTAAAATTAGAGATCTGGTTTCTAAGCTTGGCTGTCCGGCTTGTGTAGAAGAACTTGGTGAGGAAAGCTTTTTTACATTGTTCCCAAGTCTGAATGCTCCCAACTGGTAGATTCCTCTCCCAATGTCTTGCTTTGTCTCCCAAGCTGAAGGGAAACAACCACAGCTTAAAACCATCTTCTAAGACTCCATTTATCTTGGTCAAGTTGCAGACCCTATCAAACTGATCAATATGGTCCAATGGGTCTTCCATTGGCATGAAACTTAGAGTTTTGGACCATATTAATCAGTGATGCTTTGACTTCGAAGTTATTGTTTTCCACTGGTGGACAAACAATACCAGCTCTGTTCTGGTGAGCATTGGATGTATCATTGGCTACCACATAGATTGGTTGGTGTCCTTGGCATCTTTGAGCCCTTTGGTATTGCTGCGCATTGGCCTGGTGCCTTTTCTGGTTCTGCGGATGCTGTGCCTGATTCTGATGGCCCTGAACTTGTCCCTGGTGGACATTGGCTTGCTGATTCGGCACATGAACCTGCTGAAATCCTATACCAGCTCCCTGGCCGTGTGCTTGAGCGTGTTGCTCTTTCTGAACCGGCTGTTCAATATCAACGACGTGATGCTCCATATCAACAGCTTGTTCTTCTTCCCTTCGCTGTTTATTCCTTCTTCGGACCAAGAGGTTTATGTTGTCGTTGAGGGGAAATGGTGGACCACAACTTCTAGAATTTGATCTGGTGTTCATACACCTGGAAACAAAGACAGAACTTGCAAAGTATTTAGTAAAACAAAAGGAAAAGGCTTGATCTCAAGAAAGTATCAAAAACTAATGCTAAACCACACTTTGGCAACGGCACCAATTGATAACTAGAGGATTTTAGGCTTTAGATGGGGTTATCAATCCCTTGTCAATGTGATACAAAGGGTTATCAATCCAAATATGTGGGTAGACACTAGTTCATGATGATAGTTTCTTAATCCAAGCAAAATGATGAGTTTGGTTTGTGACAAGTGCTTAAAATGAAACTAAAACAAGTATTAAACAAGTGATCAATGGAAATGAAACAAACAAGACAAGCAATGACAAATACGCAAGATGATAATGATATGATATGATGAAGGAAAGGCTTTAGACAAGATAGATGGTAAGGGTTCTTTGATGATAAACTAGTGAGCTAAATGAGCAAACAATCAAGAAAAACCATTTAACATAAACTCTTGAGCAAGCTAATCCTCTCATGAAGGAATTAAACTTCTATGCTAATCCTCTTTCATACCAAATTTCCATTTGAGAAGCATTAATCAACAAGCATTAAGAATCAGTATAATAAGTCATTTAAGTATTAAACAATCACTCTCAAGATGAAAAATACTTAAACCTGTAACAAGCTTGGTTCAGGCATTTTCACAAACACCTTTTGGGTGAGGAAAAGCCTAAGATCTAGACCAGAATGATGTGCAAAGATCTAGCTTTGAGAACAGCTTGTTAGAGAATGGATGATGCAAGATCTAACTCCTAAACTCTCTAATCTAATATCTTAGCATCCTAACCTACTCATCTAAGACCTTAAGATGGATCTACTCATTAATCATAGTTAACACACTTGATCTTTTGCAAGGAGTGATGTTAAGCATGATTAGAAGCTTTGAATGAGAAGGAGAAATGATTTGATGCAAAGAAATACTCTTAAATCGATTAAGAAAGGAGAGATATCTCTTAGAATCAAAGTCTTTACACTAAAGAGGCAAAAGAAACGAAAATGGCATAAAAGATACTTAGGGTTTTTGCGAAAATGGTATTTATAGTTTTTAAAAGGGAACCGGGTCAGCCCGAAACAAACCGGGCACTGAACCGGTCTTGCTGGGTATTTGGATCACACCCTCGGCTTGGAAAAGTCTTGTGTCGAGGTCTTTATGGCGAGGGTGTCTTGCATCTGGGCTGAAAATGCATGAACATTTCAACAACATGCACGGGTCCTTGTCTTTGATCTTCACGTGAAAAGATTGTGACGAGAGAGATGTTTGTGAGCTGAACCATGTATGACAAAGCCTCGGTATGAGCTGTGCCGAGGTCTTTGATCGAGTTTTGGCCAAGTTCATTCGTAAGTACCCTCGGCTTAACCTTGTACTGAGGGTCTTGAGCCAAGGTGTTTTATACTTAGTCAAATTCGTGCTCTTGAACTTCCTTCCATGCATTTCCTCAGTACAGCTTTAGGCGAGGTAAATGACCGAGGTTTGACCAAAATTTTTTTGTAAAAATAGCCTCGGTATAGCCATACCGAGGCTCTTTGGTCGGGGGTGTTTTTCAACACTTAGCAGAATTTCTTGACTTTGAAGATCACAGCCTTGATACTTAGTCGTTTCAGGAGAAGCTTGTGACGATAAAATGCCTCGACTTGGGTTATGGCGAGGCTTATGGTCGAGGTAGAGACCAAACCTTTTGTGAATATGACCATCAGTATAGGTTTCCCGAGGTGTCCAAGCCAAGGTTCTTGTGAAACACTTAGCACAGATTTGCTCCTTGAAACCAGAACTGATATGCGTGTCTTCTGCTTCTTGTAACTTCCAGCTCACAAATTTAAATGATATGAAACCACCTACACGTGAAAGATCATTCCAGTAGCTCAAACTTTAGTGAAGAACTTATTTGCATCCGAGGAATTGAGGGTCTCCCGGACAGCCGATCTTTACAGTACATCAGAACGACTAGAAAGAGACTTCTAGACCCACGTCGATTACAGAAGCGTTATCTTCCAGTTCAGAGCTCCAAATTGTGTGATCTTAAGTGTTCTGGAAAAAAGACTCCATACTCTTGAGTTTTAATGAAGGCCCCGGAAACTAAATCGGAGAGGAAAGGCATCGTCCAGCGTAACATTTGAAGCACATCGGATTGGTCTAAAATGGAAGCGAAACCGGCTCGTCTTCTGATGGCTGTAACTCTCATTTCACTGATCCGAATCAACTGATTCCAACTGCTATGGAACTAAAACTCAATCTTCTCCAACTTTCATGAAGACCCTGGAAGCTTAATCGGACGTTAAGACTCCCCAAACCGTTGATCTTTGATGTGTGTTGGGAACTGGAGATTTATGCCGAGTCTTTTGGCTTTTTGGCCGAGAATCTATTCTGCGGTAAGCGTTTTATCCGAGAAAATTCAACCCGTCTCGGCATAAAACTCAGCCGATGCAGCACTTGATCCGACACAGCCTTTATCCGACTAAAACTCCACCCCGTAAGCAATTTGGTTGATACTTCTACGAACCAGGCACATACATCATCCGATAAAACCTCCTCCACCGGTACATGTTTTGATCGATGGGAACCTTCCCGGTAAGCAATTTTAGCCAGTAAAATGCTTCTTTTGGTACATGCCTTAGCCGATAAACTCCAAAATCTTGATTTCACCATTTTTGAACCTCCAAACTCTATTTAAACACCTGGTCTCAACTCTTCTGCTCCAAACAGACTCCAAAGTACCTGTTTAAGACTCCAAACCATGCAAAGACTCCTTTGGACCTAATGCAACTCTTAAGTCCTAAAACAATGCCTAAAGACCTAAAATGCATGAAATAAGACATGATTTGCAATGAAATATGTAAGCTAAATGATGCAATTTATGAACATATCAGTAAAGTTGAACCTGTTTGGAATGTTTAATCGATTTCTACCAATAAGAGACGATTATCTGTTGAATCCATCTCCGAAACACAAGGTTAGTGCATTGGCATTATTTGTATTTACCAAGATGATATTGACATGTTGAATATTTATAATTGTGTGCAGAAATGTTGTCATTAAGTGTGTTGTGTTTAACAACATGACAACTAGCTTTGTGAAAAAATAGAATGTTAGAACAACTGATCTGGTCTTTTGTATTCTTAGTGAATGGAGAATCGATAATTATAAAGGTTAGTATAGTTGCAATTAAGTCAAATAGTTATACATAGTTACAGTTTTATATCTATAGATTACATATTTTATACATATAGTTTTCGCATTTGATAGGAGAGATCGTTGTTAGAGACTGTGGTGATATATCGTGATTCGTTTTCAACCCGGATATAACTGAGGTTGAGAATTCTATGTTCATGTAAGTTTCCAATCGTTTTTATATTTTCGTTCGCAATATAATGTATTAGTTATATTAACATGACATGCATTTATATAATTATTTAGGTTTGGACTTACCGATGTGTACTCGAAGATCAAAGCTGCTAAGGGTAACTGTAACATCCCCGATCCGCAATACGATCGTCAGGACGGACCATGGTCGTGAAGTGGGGAAGAATGGTCGAGAGCCTAAGGGAAAAACTCGGTTCATGGTCCAAAGTAATCGGCTAAGTTCGTTGGTCTAAGACTTAGCCAGGAAAAAGGAAGGAAAGACCGGAAAGATGGACGGAAGAAGCTCAATAAGCTGTGCGAAGCTAAAACGAGCTGGACAGCTGAGCTAAGCTAGCTGGATCATGTGCCGGGAAGCTCAGTTCAGCTAGGCTAAGTGATTGGTAGCTGGGTTCAGTTGAGTGGGAGTTGGACTAACTGAGCTGGGCGGTTACTGGCGGTTACGGTGGTTATGGCCGAAGGGTTGCAAAGCCTATGCACCCAATCAACACACCCGTTCGGCCAACAACATGCACCAGTTGCCTATGGCGGTTACAAGGGGGAGAAATCTATAAATAGATCCCATTGTCTCAATTTTTACACACGCACAAACAGGGAGAGAAACTCTGCCCAAATTTCTAATAAGCTAAGAGCGAGATAATTGAACGGTGGAAGACAAATCGACTGGAGCGGGTTGTGCGGGTTGTGCGGGTCGCGGAAGGGTAGTCCGGGAAGAGCAAGTGTCGCGGCAAGGGTAACACGACCGCAAACAACCAAGGTGCGCGCTGTAGTTAGGGCGTACGGTTAAATTATTCCTTCGCAGGGAAAATCTGATGACCGGCCCAAGTATGAGCTAGGCCGATCGGACGGTAAGACTCGGCGGGGGGTGATAAAGAGTTTTGCCGGGCGTACATGACGATCGATCCAAGTATAGGCTAGGCCGATCCGACAGTGTGTCTCGTTTGAAACCACAAAGGATCGCCGGCCATAGAATTGAGATTAGGCCGTCGATGGTGCACGATAAATCGAATTAGATGTTTGACCGGATCCGGTTGGCGCGACAGTTGAGCGGCTTGGGAGACAGAATGGATCTCACCAAGACTCGGCCTGTCCAAGGCCGACCCATGATCTGGGATGGGAATAGTACCGTGGATTATAAAACAAAGATCGGGAATCATAGGCATAAAACGCATACATATGCATGATTAATACTTAGCCAAAAATAGCATATACTTATAATGTTGGTTTACAGGTAAAGATGGTGATTCCGGAAGGGATTTGGCTTACGCGCGCAGACCGTCTAGCCGGGGAAGATGGATGGTGTATCAGAACGGATAGATAGGATCATGTACTCATATAATAGCTTATATGCAGACTCATAAGTTGTAATGAATCCTTTTAGTTATCAATAAAATATCCGTTTCTGTTTTCTAGTAATGCATATTGACTCTAACTTAGGAATCTCAGAATACACATATCGAATATGAGTTAAAGGACTTGATCCTAAAAATGGACTGATGGAGTCGGAGCCATATAGTGGTCCGACCGGGAACAACCTCCACGGTCTTAGAGTCCGTGATTATTTCAGTAACAATGCTTAACAGTTATTAATGTGTATTTCAGGACAATCTAATCGGTATGGAAGTGATATCCTTCCTTTACGTTTGTAATACCGACTTTATGTTTAAGTATCCTAAACCTTTCTATATTATTTATGTGATATTATACTAAACATATTTTATATTTCGTATTTCTAATTATTGTGTGTTTATTGCTTTTTAATTATGTTGGATTTTATTAAGTGTAATATACTAATTCGAATTTTGCATTTGTTTGGCCAGTTTAGCTTTTATATGTAATAAATCTTTGATTTGGTTTTTCTATTAAGGTGGATTTCAATTATGTGGGCTCATATTAGTGGGCTTTTAACAAATCAGCTTTTATTATCGTGTTTGATTTGTTATAATAGGAGAATTTAGTATGTGCCTGAATTGTTAATTGAATTTGATTTGAATTAATTTAACAATATGTGAATTTAAAGTAAATATTGGATTGAATTATATATAACGAAAAAATATCGCTCATAACAATGTGGTCAAACGTAACTTAATTGGTTTTAATTACATAAGACGTAGGGAATACGAAAACAGTCAATTATAATTTGATATTGAACAGTCTCAAATTATTCTATAAATTAAAAAATCGAAGAGAAGTTTTTCCAACTGAATAGAAAACAAACACATCCTCTAAACTATTCTTCTGTTCTGGTCTTCTAATAGACGCACAAAAATCATATGTACATCACAGAATCTATTTAGCTTTGATTCTAATAGAGTAGATAAATTATGTATTTCGTATTTATCATTTGGGATTTTTTTTTGTGCGTCTATTTAGAATCATATCAGAAGCAAGAGTTTATTTGTTTGTTTTAGTGTTTAATGTGTGAGTGAAAATAAAATTACTTGTCAGTGCTCATTTTGATAGGAAATATACAGTGAGTATTTTCTACCAAATTAAATAGAGAATATTCACTATATATTTCTTACAGAGTGAGATACAAGTAATATGTAAGTTTTTTAAACTAAATTGTCTATCAAATAAAATTATATTAGGTGGAAGTCGATTTGTGTTTCTATAATATTTTCCTATTTAATCGCTAATTTAGATAATGCAATTTCATTTTGTTTTAATTGAAAGCATTTATTTGAAAATATAATATATATATTTGTCAGTTGTACTTCCAGAGCCTGCCAGGTAAAACTCTTGCTTCAGGCTGCCAAAAATATATATAAATTAAGGACATCAATTATGGAAAAAATGTGTTGTTGTGTAGTGGTTTATCGCTCCAAACATGAGGTTACTCGTACAAGCTTCAAATTCCAGGGACAGCATTTTGTGAAAAATTTTAAACTTATCGGGCCGGCCTTGTGTACTTCAAATGTCAATTTTATCATTTTCTATTTAAATTATAATTTTTGGGAGATATTGGTTTTTATCAAATTAATCATTTTATTAGAATACAAATTGTATATTTATTAAAATTAGATATATTTTTGTTATATTTTTCAATATAAATTGGTATATAAGAATATGTTTTTTACCTAAATTTTACACACACGAATCTTTGTATGTGTGTACAACCTTAATAGGTCTGTCATCTCATATTGTATTCTCATACAAACCCCAAACTTAATATACATCCATATATTTCAGAATTTTTGTTTTGCTTTTATACATAATCAAAATCGTTTTTAATAGTATAGATTTAATTTACTTACTCTATTAATTAAATATATATAAAAAAATCACGCAGTGGATTAGAATGTAGTTTTGAATTGTATGTATCTCAGTAGACAGACGAAGAAGCCAGTTCACCTACTAAAATCACGTTTTTAAAACAGCGCAACTTCTGTCACCCGTCAAAACAAAACAAAATAACCCAACCAACCAACCAAACAAAAAATTAAAACCATTATTTTAAAAATAACGACTCTGTAAAGTAAGCGACGACTTAGCCTTTCTATTTAATCACACCATCAGTTGCATTCGTAAAAATATCCGAAAACAACAAGTAGTCAAAAATGGATCTCTTCTTGATTATTGCCGCCCTGATAGCGGCTGCAGCCTTCTTCCTCCTCCAGAGCTCCACCAAGAAATCTCTCCGGTTGCCTCCGGGGCCAAAAGGTCTTCCTATTATTGGAAACCTCCACCAGATGGAGAAATTTAATCCACAACACTTCCTTTTCCGTCTCTCCAAGCTCTACGGTCCAATTTTCACAATGAAAATCGGAGGCCGTCGCCTGGCGGTGATCTCCTCGGCTAAGCTAGCGAAGGAGCTCCTCAAAACACAAGACCTTAATTTCACCTCTCGTCCTCTCCTGAAAGGGCAACAAACTATGTCGTATCAAGGCCGTGAGCTGGGTTTCGGACAGTACACAGCGTACTACCGTGAGATGAGGAAGATGTGTATGGTGAACCTATTCAGCCCAAACCGAGTCGCAAGTTTCCGACCCGTTAGAGAAGAAGAGTGCCAACGAATGATGGACAAGATCTACACAGCCGCTGACCAATCAGGGACCGTTGATCTAAGTGAGCTTCTCTTGTCCTTCACCAACTGTGTCGTCTGTAGACAAGCTTTTGGGAAGCGCTATAACGAGTACGGAACAGAGATGAAGAGATTCATAAACATCTTGTACGAGACTCAAGCCCTTTTGGGCACTCTGTTTTTCTCCGACCTTTTCCCTTATTTCGGATTCCTTGACACACTCACTGGTCTCAGTTCGCGTCTCAAGAGAGCTTTCAAGGAACTCGACACTTACCTTCAAGAACTCCTTGACGAAACTCTTGACCCTAACCGCCCTAAACCCGAGACAGAGAGTTTCATTGATCTTTTGATGCAGATCTACAAAGATCAACCTTTCTCCATCAAATTCACTCACGAAAATGTCAAGGCCATGATATTGGTTCGTTACTCACTCTCTTAAAAACCATAAATGCAATTTTGTTTTTTTTTACAATTCTATGTTAAACTCATATTAATTCCTACAGGTCTACTTATATTTTCTGTAACTTCAGCATTTTGTTGGTTCGAATAGGTCTATTTTGGGATAAAGATATAAGTTTAAATAACTCTGTTGTCATTCATCAGGATATTGTTGTACCGGGAACTGACACGGCAGCTGCGGTGGTGGTATGGGCCATGACGTACCTTATAAAGTACCCTGAAGCAATGAAGAAAGCTCAAGATGAAGTGAGAAATGTGGTAGGCAGGAACGGTTATGTCTCGGAAGAAGACATACCTAATCTCCCTTATCTGAAGGCCGTCATAAAGGAGGCTCTCCGTCTCGAACCAGTCATCCCCATTCTTCTACATAGAGAAACCATTGCAGACGCAAAGATCGGTGGCTATGATATTCCAGCGAAGACCATCATTCAGGTGAATGCGTGGGCAGTTTCTCGTGACACAGCCGCCTGGGGAGACAACCCTGATGAGTTCATTCCAGAGAGGTTCATGAACGAGCACAAAGGAGTAGACTTCAAGGGGCAAGATTTTGAGCTCCTACCTTTCGGGTCGGGACGGAGAATGTGCCCCGCAATGCATCTTGGAGTCGCCATGGTTGAGATACCTTTTGCTAACCTCCTCTACAGATTTGACTGGAGCCTACCAAAAGGAATCAAACCAGAGGACATAAAGATGGACGTCATGACGGGACTTGCTATGCATAAGAAAGACCACCTCATCCTTGCACCAAGGACGCACATTTGATCAGGCGCAATGGGTGTGCAGAGTTTTATATTAGGAGAATTCTGCTAGTAGATATGGCGATCAATGGTTGCTTTTCCTTGTACGGCTTCGTTTTTCTGTGCCATAACTCTGTTTCGGCTCTATTTTCAATTTCACAAATAATGTATTAGTACTTGGACTAGAAAGAATGTACCCTATACGTATTTGATTTTTATTTTTTTTTTGGAATTCTTAAACATATAATTTCGATAACTGTTACTTTTTATCGTTACTTTGATCTTAAGATATATAAATGACATACACTATTATCCACACCATGAAGGCATGTACATCACAATAACTATGAACCCGTAAGGCCATGCTATTTGAATTTGTTAAAAAATTAAGGTTACAATCTCTTTTATCTCAACTAATTTCGAGTACATAAAGTTTTTACAAAAACAATATGATGAAACAAAAATAATAGTTATAAATCAATCTTAGTAAACTTGAAGAAGTATATGTTAGTAATTTTATAAAGGAAATTGAAGTCGATATCCATATTGCATATCTTATAAATGGAGGAGCATTTTAGCTGAACTGTCATCACGAAAGCGCTTCTCAGTGAAACAAACAGACATGTTGATCTCACTGCGATTGTGTCAACGTTACAGTGTAAAATTAATGATTAATCAATATGTTTGCGTATGTAAATAAAGTACTAACAATATCTTATACCTTTTTTTAATAACATTCATCACATATTTCATATATTTTAAGCATATGATTAATCCATATTTACTATAATCATCACACAATTTATATATATTTGATCATATTACTTTCATCATAATTTTATAAAGTTAATTTTATTCTTATTGTTATTCATGTTAGTCTGATAGTTAAATATAGCCGTTTGCAAGTTCGTAATTACGTTTTATTTTCAATTTCTTTAGTTTATTTCTGCTTGTTCATATTTTAAAATCAAGCAATAAGTATTATCAAACAGTAGATTTTCGGTTTGCTAATTTCATTCTTAACTTTAGTAAGGTAATTACAAGCAGTTAATAATTGTTATTCTTTTGAAACTAATTAATCATAGGCTTTTGACATTTCGGGAGAGATGTCGGTCTCGGATCAGGATGCTCCTCCTCCGCTGATGCAGATCAGAGCAGTCGGCAATAGAAACATCCATTGTGGGTTAATGTGGTGACAAATAGGCCTACACTTTCAAATCACGTTGTTCATGTTGAAGTGGTGATACTGTCATAATTTACATCATTTTAGCATGCATTTTAACCATTGTTTTGTGTCTCATGCATGCATTCTTATAAGTTCCTTAGTGTTTTTGCTTTGTTTTAGTTTAATTAGGATTTGCATTACGTCCATAATGAGTCTTGCATCTTTTGGAGTCTTTTCTAGGTATTTTGGATGCACTTAGAGGCTATGGAGTGGAGAACACTTGAGAAAAGGCTGAAAAAGGTGAAAGTGAGAAGAAGGATTGGTGAAAAAATGGCTCTTGGCCAAAATGCACAATCCAGACAGTGTCTCTTGGCTAAAATGCACATCAGTACATACCGCATGAGTCATTTCTCGGCTAAAAACCTTATCGTGGTACATGATCTCTCGGCCAAAGCAAGATCCTGCCAATGCATCTCAAGATCGACGAAGGATTTATACTCCGCAATGGCCTTTGCGCTATTCATACAAGTTGTAGGCAGTGTAGCTACCTTTCCGTTGTAGTTGGAAGCAAGTCATTCTGAGCTGTGGTCAGGAAGTTACACCCGATTGAACATAAGCATGTCTCTGATAATACAGTATTTTGATTAGTTTTATGGATCGTTTTTAAATGTTTTTCTAATGTTTCTTTTTCCTTTAATTATTTTTATTATGATTTCGAGTACTTGTTTTCGTAAGACTCTTTTCAAAAAACGTAGACAAAAGTTTTGCAAAATGGATGGAAAACCAGATTTTCAGCTCAGAGACAAATCGTCAGAAGTTCACCCTCAAATGAAGACTTTCTCATCGTCTGATCCAGCTCAAATTTGGAGTCCTTAAAGATGTATCAGCTAGCTTTCCAGCACACTTGACATGAAAACAATCCAATGGTTCAATCAAAAGTTATGCGAAGATCAAGAAGTCCATTCAAGCAGCCGACCAGCCATCCTGAGTACAGCCAACACATTATTCACCATGGCCAGAGAGATCCTGACCGCGGCCAATCACTGTCCGACCCCAAAGCCCAATTTCAAGCCCGTTTGATTCCTGTCTTCAAAGAAACCTTAAATGGTGACGAAGCATGCATTGAAGACCTATAAATACATGTTTCAAGAACCCTAAAGCGTTTTCTTAGATTACATCTCTTAGTACCTCAAAATTTGTCTTAGGTTTTTCATACTTAGTAGTTTTTAGGTTTAAGGAGATAGAGATCGATCTCTTGAACCCTTTTATTTCTCTTAAATATTGATTTCTTCAAAGCTTTCTTCAACAATGTTTTTGTTTTCTTTAATTATGTCTGAGTAATTTACTTGTTGGGTTTAAGGATTAATTGATAGGGATCTATATGTTCAATGAGGATTGCATGAGAAGCCAAATCCTAGAGTACTTAGTGTTAAGAGAGTAAACTTATATTTAATGCTTGAGAGTAACATCATGAACTATCATCTGATTTAGGTACTTAGTGTTTCGAGAGTTTTCATTATCTGCCTAATCTAGTTTAAGACGAGCAATTCTTCCATAGGAGACGAAAGCTACCTATGAGTGATTTGTGAATGTAGATGAGTCTTGTTCAAACTATTGTGTGCACCTATTAACGGGGCCAGAGACGAAAGCTACTGGTCAGGGTCGTGGGTGGCAGTTGGTTATGATCATGAGAATGACTTAGTCATACAACCGTGCTTGAGCTCTAAGAGTTTCAGCTAGGATCTTTTTATTTGCTTATTAGCTTTTTTTGAATCGATCATACCCCAGAGATATCCTTAACAACCCAGCACCGTTTTCTATAGTCTTTTCACCAATTTTCTTTCAATCAATCTTACTTTTATTTTCTTAGTTTCTGAATCTATTTTGTTAAGCTATTTCTTTTTTTCCGTTGAGTTTAGGATTTTCTTTTTCGTGACACTGAAACCCTTTTAAATATAATTAGTTCTGGACTTACTTACTCAATCTCTTTCAAAAGGTTTTGCACAAAAGAACTTACTTCCTTGTGGATTCGATACCTAAGTACTACAGTTGATCAGCTGTTCACTTGCGGCTTCAGCTGTACAATCTATGCACACATCAGTCTCTCAGCCACAAATCAGATTAGGCCAATACGACTACAAGATCGAGCTGAACGAAAGCTTACACACCGATCCAACCCTGGAATCCTTCATGAGAGTTGCTGAAATCTGAGCTTCCTTTGCAATGGAGGTGGTCTCGAGTCATTTCGACTAGTGGGTCGAAAGTTAGGTCTAAATGAGCATGAACATATCCGCCTTTTGGTAGTTTGTCACGGCTTGTTGCCACACCTTCATCACCTGATGACAGCTTGCCATGGTCTATTTCCACGACTTCATCACCTAGGTGCAGCAGGGAAGAACACCTTTGCAGCTTGCCACGGTCACCTGCCTCAACCTGGAATGCACCGTGGCAAAATCTCCACATGTGCCTCAACCACTACCACAGGATGAAGAACAAGCCATGGTCACTTGCGAATGCACCAAGATTCCGCCACGACATGGTGCCACATGATGAGAAGAGGCCATGGCAGACCATCCCAGACCAAGGTTGACCATCCATGTTAAATATACTTTTCCAAGCTTGGATCTTATTTTGGTTGAGGACAAACAAAGTTTAAGTCTGGGAGAGTTGATAACACTGTATTTGTACCCATTTTCATTAGTGTTTTCTTATGCAATTTCAAAGGTTTTAACTAGTTTCAAGTGCTTTTATCATGCTTTTCCCATATTTATAGTTTCAAGACTCTTTTCAGGTTATTTAGGCAAAAACTATTTGAGAAAAATATACTTTTGGCCAATTTCGGACCGTCAGAGGTTTCACATCCGATGAAAACCTTCTCACTCTATGATCAAGCTAAACCCTGGACACACGATAGAGGAGACAATCAGGTTTTTAATGGAATTGGATTGCATGCAATCCAACGGTTGGATCATAAGTTACCCCCATTTTACTGAAGACATGTTTTGCTGCTAAAAAGCAAGAGAAGGAATGAAGTTTGGATATCATAAGCCAACCACTGCGGTGCAAGAGCTCGTGACAGCGGTGAACCATCATTTACAGCCCTGGAGAGACTTCATTATGCGACAAGTACATTTTCGGTCCAACTCATTCTCTCTTCAAAGAAAGCCCTAACGACGACCAAAAGACTTGGAAACCTATAAATATGTATTTTAGAAGACCTAATTCATGTGTGCTCCTTTCTCCTTGATAGGGAGGCATCCAACTTTTGTTTCTTAAGTTTAGATTAGGGAGATAGAGATTTTTTTCTTCAACCTTTGTTTTTTCTTTTCATCTATCTATTTAGTTTATGTAATCTCTTTTACTTTACTGCTTTTCTGTTTTAAAACCAATGATTATGTTGTCAAGCTCAGCCATGTCTGAGTAGTTACCTTGTTAGGTAAGAGGGCCATCGAAAGGGACTCCATGATCGATGACATCTAGGTTTTTAGGTTAAAGGATTTCGATTTTAAATGGTTCTTCCATTCATCCTGTACTCAAAGCGGTATGCTAGAGTAGCTAACCAGTGTCCGATCCAAGGTTAAATCCGAGCCACGAGAGTGTTGTATCTGGGTTATCTGAACTGGATTATGGACGTCACCGTTGTAGGAGACGAAACCTACTTACGGAGGATACGTAAGCCGAGATGGATTCCGATCTGAAATGCATGATCTTAATACGGCATGAGAGCGAGAGTTAATTTCCGAGATTAACTGATTAGATGATTAGGGTGACGAGAGTTGGCTAATGTTATAAGTGTCTATCCTAGTTTCAGAGTCACAGAAAATCCTTACCTAGATTCATTATGTCATAGATCATGAACCCTAGAGAGAAAATGCTTACCTAGTATTGGAATGTTTAGGGATAAACCCTATCCTAGTTTCAGAGTCATAGAAAATCCTTACCTATATTTTGATTTTTTTCGTTGCGAATCTCTGCTTAATTCTATAGAACTCTTTCTAATTTTATTTTTCTTTGTTTTTTTTACTTTCTCGATGAGGGGTCGAGAACATATCCCTGATCCTCTTGCTGGAGAGCACCCTTTTCTAGATGGTGATCCATCTGATGACGAGCTTAATGACCTAAAAGATGATGGCAATGAAGCGATTGCAGAACAGAAACATACCAGAAAGGGAGAACAGCTGATTAGAGAATGCGACTGATGGGCTTGCGGGCCTAGGGTTATTTTTTAACAAGCCC
Organism: Eutrema salsugineum; assembly: GCF_000478725.1. Taxonomy (NCBI): domain Eukaryota; kingdom Viridiplantae; phylum Streptophyta; class Magnoliopsida; order Brassicales; family Brassicaceae; genus Eutrema; species Eutrema salsugineum. The sequence goes on along the minus strand of NW_006256547.1, from coordinate 11,415,782 downwards.
GTTGGTCCTCCAAAAATTTTAAATTTATAAAATCCTAGTGTCTGCAAGTGCACAGATGTACGTTGTAAGACTTAGGGTGTCGATCCACATGGAGGATGTCTAATCTGCGAGAAACAACAAACTGGGAAGTAAGCAAACTCATAAACCAATACAAGTTTTGGGGTTTTTGGTTAAGATCTTAAACTAAACCTAATCTAATATTCACAAGAAATGCAATGCATGATGAATTGTTAAAAGAACATCTAAAGCATATCGACTCAAACTAAAGACTCTTAAACTCATAGGTGGCGATTTAGACTTCTTCGGGTTACTCAAATCAATGTATGATGGCATTTCCAATTAGTTTCCGGGCGATTTATCTTTATCTGTTTCTAGGAATCTGCATTGAAGTAGAATAGACATATGTATGATTAACCAACTGTCGTCACCTTAATCAACTAATCTCTTAGATCTAGCAATTAACTTTCGCTCTCATGCTAAACTTAAGATCATGCATTGGACATTGAATTCGTATGCTCACATCTTCTCTATAGGTAGCTCTCGACTCCTATAGCGACTATGTTCTTCTGAAGCTAGGTATGGATGATCTGATACAGCACTCTCGTGGCTCTAATCGATCCTAAGGCTCAGAGAATAGGTCATGAATCTACTCTCATGCTTTATGAACAACTTAGAAGAGATGAGATCCAGAATATGGCTAAGAACAATAGAAATCCTAATCGATATATATATGCTTGTCGATATCTTCAAACAACTTGACTCTCTGGGACTAATCTACATAATGCAATGAATGATGAAAGACATAGAAGAATGCAAAAGAATGAAACAGTAAAGTTAACAAGATAAAAAGGAGAAAGAACAATGGATCTGGGGAAGAATCCCCATCTCCATCGCCTAACCCTAGAAAAACAAAGTTTGGTGGCTCAAAATCTCATTACAAAAGCACACACCCGTTTAGGACTGCTAAACAATGTATTTATAGGTCCTAAAGTCTTCCAGGTCTCATTTAGGGCTTCTCGGAAGAGAAATGGCAAAGTGGGCTATGATGTTGGGCCTTGTGGCTCGTCCTAAGCTCCACCGGGGGTGAGAGTCTTCCAGGGCAGGTAAAACATGTGTTTCCCGCGGGTGAGAGTCTTCCGGGACTGGTGAACAAGGTCAACTTGTTCTCCATGTATCGTTTGATTGCACCGTTGGATCTTTGTGATGTAAAGTGCTATGGAAAGCTGGTTGTCTCCTCTTGATTGTCTCTAAATTTGAGCTGGATCAAACGGTGAGAAAGTATTCATTTGAGGCTGAACTTCTGACGGTCTAACTCTGAGCTAAATATGTGGATTTCTTCCATTTTGCCATCATATTCCCTAAGTTTCCTAAAAAGACCCTTGAAACTACAAATACATGGAAATCATAATAAAAGTTCCTAAAAATAATTAAAACCTTTGAAAAAGCATTTGAAATCAATGGTGAAAAATGGTCAAAATCAGGTGTTATCAACTCCCCCAGACTTAAGACTTTGTTTGTCCTCAAACAAAACAAGATCAAATCTGGAAAAATATCATTCAACAAAAATGAGAGGGAACTCAAAAATCGCAACCATACTTCTAGACCTTAATTATGGACAATGCATCAATCAGATCAAGTCTAGAAAATTCTCATCAAAATACAAACATAACTAGTCTGTTAAACCGTCATGCGAAAATCCACACACTTAGAACTAACTTCCAGTCAACTAGCTCTTAACATTCATTAAAGGTTTCAGTGGTTCTCATCAAAAGGATATTAAACAAGGCATTCAAGGTTAGGTATCAAAAGGCTTTTTAATGGTAAAGCTTGATGTGTTTAGGGTTACTTTTTCTGGAGAGACAGGACATTATGCAAAACAGCAAGAGAGGATGGAACTGTAAATGCCCCCACAGTTTCAGTCACATTCTTCTTGCTTCAAGATTTCCGATCACATTTCTTCAGGTTCTCCTTATAGTTCCCCCAGACTTGGATTTTTGTCCAGGTTGTGAATCCATAACTCCTTAAATTGATATATATTGCCTTGGCTCAAGTAATTTCGGCTTCTAAGACTCTTTAGGCTCTTAGTTTCCTTTCCTTTCTTTCTTTTTCTCCTTTTTCGTTTTTTTTTTTAGAAAGGGAAAACTGCCTTTTGACTTCGAGTCTTAGGGAGCACGAAAATTACCTTTAAGAATGAGCTTTTCTGAGGCATCATACGATTTCTGGCACATTCCCTTGTGGTCTCTTTCAGTCTTTCTCTTGAGTGACTGAAAACTATGTTGTTCCTCCCTCTCCGGCGTTTTTGCACATATCTGTCGATATAAACTTAAGAGAGAATGCATGAGGTTTGAACATGAAGGTTTGGGTTAAGAGTATGGTACCAGCTAAAGGTGAAATGGCCATCTAGGACAACAAAGAGTGGTAACAACAAGGTAAAGATGTCCTAGATGTATATCATGCTGCCTTTTTTTTAAAACCATTGATGAGAAAATTAGATGTCCTGATTGAGTCCAAGTAAAATGAGCTAATATATCCTGTCAGAAAAGATCTTCATGAATAGAAGTCCTCTGGTGGGATTTCGTAGTGTAAGTACTCTAGCTACCGCCTAGTCTAGTACTAAACCTTGAAAGAGCTTTTATGAGTGATTGGTGTAGAAGCAAACAGGTTGGTTATCATCATCGATTTTATCATTATTCCCTCAAAATGTAATTGACCTTTGAAAACACTTTTTGAAACTCAAAAGACTTTTGAAAAGTTTTAAGAAAATCGAAAAAATTGAAAATTTTTAAAGTGAATGTAGAATGCAAAGGTTCTTGCATGAGCCTTTGTAAGAAAAGGTGGTTAGAAAGGGATGAAATCCTCCCCTAGACTTAAATCACACTGCCCCCAGTGTGAAATAAATTAGGCAAAGATGAGAAATAGAGTATGTGAAAAATTAAAAAGATTAAGGAAAAAGAAAACTTACCTGGTGTTGGTGATGGATTGTGAGGTGTTTGTGGTAGTGATGCTTGATCAAACTTGGATGCTAGGGATCTAAAACAGATTTGGTCAAGGTGGTGGTGGAAGTGGTAGGTGAAATGGAGGTGGCCAAGGTGAAATGGAGGTGGCCAAGGTGGAGTTGAGGTGGCCAAGGTGGAGTTGAGGTGGCCAAGGTGGAGTTGAGGTCGCCAAGGTGGCAGACTGTGCTGGCCGCGGGTCGGAGCATCGCGGCTGCGGTGGGACGTGTGCTGGCCACGGTGGGATGTGTGCCGGCCGCGGGCCAGACCTTCTTGGCCGTGGTAAAACGCCTTCATGCCGCGGCTGAACCTCCTTTGGCCGCGGCCAGCTCCTTTTCTTCTCTTCTTTTTTTTTATGGCATACTAAGGCCTGTCTAAATGAAAGAAACAAAACTTTAATAGAAAAAGAAAGCTAAACAAAAACAAAGAAATACCTAAAATGGGTTGCCTCCCATCAGGCGCTTTGGTTTATAGTCCTTAGCTAGACTTTGCAAAGAGAAAGACTTAGTTCAAATATGATCTTGTCCTAAGAAAAGTCCTTCTCGAAATCCTCCTGTTCTGTCTTGAAGGTTCTTCATCACTCCAGAGTTCTTTTGGTTCAATGCCTAGGCTATATGCTCTCCTCTTTTTCTCTTAAGTGGTGTAGCTTCATAGAAGATGTCCTTGTCGATACTGGCAAAGGAAACTCTCCTGTTGGGCCAATCCATGATGGCTTCAGCAGTTGCTAAGAAAGGCCATCCAAGAATAACTGGATAAGAGTCATCTTTGGTCTTTACTATGTATAGATCGACAGGTGCAATGCAATCTCCAATCCTTAGAGGAATGTCTCAGGCTATCCCTCTGGGCGTTGCACTTGAATCATCTGCTAAGCTAATCTTTGTCCTGGTACTTGAGATGTGCTTAATGCCAAGTCTCAAAGCAGTTGCTTTGGACATCATGTTAATGCAAGCTCCAGAATCACAAAGAATATTGAGGAATCTTTCACCTCTAATGTCACAAGAGATAAGAAATTGACCTTTGTTTTAAAATTTTTGCAGTTCGAACTGGTCTACCTTCTTGGGCGTGTGTGAACAAGTCTTTCATCTCTTGGATTGATTCTTTGCTGTCACAAAAGAAGTGGCCTATCATGTAGTCTCTACATGCTTTGGCAAACGAAATTCCTTCTGGCAGGGTCTGAACTACTTGGTTGAACTCTTCAAGTGCTTCTTTGCTGATCTTGTTTATGTAATCACTGGCTTCTTGGGGATCTTTGAGATGGATCCTGTAAACAGCTGCATCAGGTGATGATCTAGGAAAAGATAGATACCTGGCTTTTCTGAAATATGTAGAGATGTTCTCCATAGTCTCCTTGCTGTATCTGAAGAAGACTTGAAGGCAGCCTTGTTTCCAGACGTCGTCGAACCCGAGATAGAGAGGAATGGACTTCACAAACTTGTTGAATTCGATCAGTCTCTCTCTAGATATGATCTTGGTTATTGGTTCTGTGTTGTCATCAGATGAATCGTCCCCAGGGTTTTGATCTTTTAAAAACAAACCATACTCTTCATCTTTTGATAATTACTCTTGAAGCTCATTGTCACAAGTGTAAACCATGTTGCAAGATGCATAAGTGTTGGATTATGCCTTTTCCTTTGATGCTTGTGCAGTGATTGAAAAGACAGCTTGATCAAACAACCTAGGTCTGGTCACATGAGGTCGGTTTTCTGATGAACAGGCTTCTGAAAGAGGTTGAAAGCACTCCCAGTCCGAGAAATTGTGCTCCACCGTGGGTGAGGAGCTCGGAGCCGCGGTGGAAGTGACTCTGGCCGCGGGTGAGGTGCTCGCAGCCGCGGTCAGCTTCCTCCGGCTCTTTATGCTTGCTTTTTCAATACCTTCTTCTCCATTGTTGTTCTCTTGCTTCCAGTGGTTGTCAGGCATGTCTTGAGTATCCAAATCATTGATTCCAGAGTTCAGATCATACTCCTTATGATCTTTAAAAAGTTTTTCAACTTTCTCTTCTACTTCATCTAAAGCATAGACAACTTTGTCTAAAGTAGCATCAAGCTCTTCTGTCTTGTTTTCTACCTTTGCTACGCCTTGCCACAGCTCCAATGTGTAGTCGTAGTGATAACTAAGAGTTTTTTGATCTCTTTGTAGAGGTTATCAATCCCCTGTCTTGTAGTACAAGGGGTTATCAATCCAAACTTGTGAGGGAGACACTAATCTATGTTACTTGTGATCTTAAGTCAAGATGAAAGGGGAAAGGTTTTAGCTAAACTATTTAACAAGTAAACAAACATGAAAATGAAGCAAAAGATAAGATTTAGACTAAGTAAAGATGCAAATGACAAGCAAATGATTCGGAATATGATAATATATGATAAAGGCAGAAGCTTTAGACAGGATACTTGACTCGGGTGCTTCCAAGCTAAACGAATGGGTTAATGAATCATATTTATCAAGCGGTTTCATTTAATTGAACTCAAAGTATGTTAATCTTCTCATGAAAGTATTGAACATCTAAACTGATCCTCTTTCATACCAAAATCTCTTTTGAGAAGCACAAATCAGTCAGCAATAAGATTCAGTTCAATATGTCATTTAAGAGAACAAACTATCACTCTCGCGATGAAAGAGTCTTAAACCCTTAACCGAGTGGTTCAGACATTTCTACAAACACTTTTGATGCGAGATATGTCTCAGATCTGAACCTCAAGTGATGTGCTTGGATCCAGCTTAGAGATCTCGTCGGTTAAGGAATGAAACATGCAAGACTAGACACCTAAACACATTAATCTATCTTGAAAGCACCCTAATCTACCTATCTAAAGCCGCTTAAACGACTACTCACTGATCATAACGAGCTCACTAAGTCCTTTGCAAGACGTGTAGCTAGTCATGATAAGGAGTTTTGATGCTGGATGATAAAAGAAATAAAGAAAGAACAAGATTCTGATGCAAAAACGAGATATCGGATTAGATTAATCAAGTTTCACAAAAGAGGCAAGTTCTTAAAGCTAAAAGATGATAAAAGATAAGATGATTAGGTTTTTGGTCCTAAAATGTATTTATAGCAAAGGGAAAGTGTCGCGGGTCAGCCCGGAACAAACCGGGTACTGAGCCGTCTTCTTGGGTTGATGGGTGAGTGCCACGGTGTGTCGGAGAGTGAAGCCGAGGCTTTTGATGTCGAGGAGTGCACGTGAGTAAAGATCAAGATGGAGATCTCGTGAAGAACACGTCAAGAACCTGCATGAACCCTAGTCTATGATCCATCTTCACGTGTGTGTTCATGAGCCATTTTGTTCTTGATTCTGGAGTTGTGACAAGGGACCTTGCCATGAAATGTCGCGGGGCTTGGTAGTCGAGGGGTTGAGGAGAACAGAGTCCGGCATGCACGCCGAGGCCATTACACCGAGGTGCACGTTCAATTACTTAGTCGTCTCCGGCTTCATCTCTTACGTGTGCATGCCTTGATCTCAACATGCCAAGGTGTTAGCACGAGGTCTAGCTCAAAATACTCTCAAGAGATGAGCCTTGACTTGAGCATTATCGAGGTAACGATGTCGAGGCTTGAGAAAATACTTAGCGCATATCGCAACTCATTTAGGCTCATATCGACCAACTTGCCTTCCGGAAGCAGTAACTTTCAACACACGACTCCAGTTGCTTTGAGACCAGTTCCATAGTCAAGATGACTCAATAAGCTCGAACTTTGGTGAAGAAACCATCGGAGCTTGGGAAGTGGAAGGCTTCCTGGATTGCACATCTTTGCACTGCATTGGAATCATCGGAAAATAAGTTTTTGGACCGATGTAAACTCCGGAGACCGTATCTTTTAAATGATCGATCCGAATTGAGCGATCCCAAGCGTTCTGAGAAGGTCTTTCACAGATCTCAAACTTTGATGAAGACCGGGCAGGCTGGTCCGGACTGTAAAGGCTCCGTCCCTCGTGATATTTGAAGTTCGCTGTTCGGTTCTCGGGTGCGCGTAATACTGGCGTGTCCTCCGGAGACCATATCTTTCTCTTCACTGGTCCGAATTGGATGATTCCAACTGTTCTGGGATCTTTGCTTGATTATCTCCAACTTTGATGAAGACCCCGCCAACTGATTCTGATATATTCATAAATTGCATCATTTAATGTACATATTCTAGTCCAAATCATGTCTCATTTGCATGCATTTTAGGTCTTTAGGCATTGTTTTAGGACTTAGGAGATTACATTAGGTCCAAGAGCGTTTTGCATGTTTTGGAGTGTTAAACATGTGCTTTTGGAGCCAATTTGGAGTGGAGGATGTGATTCAGATGAAGAAATGGAGTTGGAATGATCAAAAATGGTGAAAAGGAGCAATTTTGGGTTTCTCGGCAAAATGTTGTACTGAAGGTCGAAGATCCTCGGCCAAAATCCTTCCCGCGGGTAGCTTTCTCGGCCAAAAACACGTGCCGCGGTTAAGTTTCTCGGCCAAAAATCTCGAGTGCAGATACATCTTGGAAATCACGTTACCGGAAGGTTTTGCCGGCCGATTCAGCTGTCGGAGTCTTCATAACAGTTGGAGATAATTGAGTCAAGAGTTCAGAACAGTTAGAGTCAAAGAGTTTGGACCACGGAGCTGAAAGATATGATAATCGGAAGACAGACCTCTCTCGCATCCATTCCGGAGCAATCCGATACTCCTGAATGATCGCCTGTCCGGGGAACCTTCCGGTCCGATTCAGTTGTCGGGGGCTTCATCAAAGATGGAGACAATTGGATCATGGTTCTATAGCAAGTGGAATAATGGAATTCGGATGCGTGAGTAGAAAGTTGAGCTCGTCGGAAGAAACCCCTGTCTCGCTGCCGTCTTGGACCGACCCGATGAGCTCCGAAGAATGCGAAGGACGGCGCACTTCCAGGCCGATTCGGTTTACGAGGCCTTCATAAGAAGCAGAGATATTTGAGTCCTCGTTCCAGAACGTCCAAGATCATTCAATTCGGATCTATGAGAAAGAAGTTAACGTTTCCGGAATGGACACATGTCTAGACGCCTCTCTCTGATCGTGTAAATTCACTGCAAAGATGAGCCCTCCAGGAAGCCTTCCACTTCCCAAGCGCCGATAGTTTCTTCACCAAAGATTGAGCTGAATGAGTTATCTTTCTCATGGAACTGGTTTTAGGACATTTGGAGTTATGAGCTAAAAGTTACACTAAACAGAAGAGAAGCTGGTCAATTCAGGTTTTAAGAGATGCGACTGTAAGCTAAGTGTTGTGTCCTACCTCGGCGTGAATACCTCGGCATGTATGCCGAGGATGCATGTTTACGAAGCCTTGGGACTATACCTCGAGGTAGGACTTCGGTCTTTCAACACCAAGGCTCCCTTGATCACCAAAATGATCCCAAAACGACTAAGTGTTGAAGCAGACCTTGGTGTGAACCCTTCAGCATGCTATGCCGAGCTCCTATGTTACACAAACCTCGGGTACCAGGCCCCTCGGCATGTATGCCGAGGTCCTCATCTCTCCAACCCAGATTACAAACAAATCCTCTTCACGTTTCAAAGCTTTAACCGGATCAAAGGCCAAGTCTCATGCATGTTCTTCAAGTGTTCATCAAAGTTTCAACCCAGCACATGACCCCCTGGTGTATGGCCCTCGGTGTGAGACTTCTTCAGATGGCGAGGGGTGGCTCCAGCAACCCATAAAGGGCGGGTCAGTACCCAGTTTTTCCTGGGCTGACCCGGCCCACACCCTTTTATATAAATAGTTTTTAGAGACTAAAACCCTAGTTATCCATTATCTTATCCTTTATCTTAGTTTCTCTTTGGTTTCTCTTTCCTTATCTGTGTAAAACCGACGTGATTAAGAGATATCTAAGAGATTTCATTATCTTAAAGCTGTTTCTTATCATTTCATCATCTGATCTCAACTTCTAATCATGATTAACATCACCTCTTGCAAAGGAAATGGTGTGTTAATCATGATTAGTGACTAGTTATCTTTTAAGCTTCTAGGTGTGTAGATTAGGGTGCTTAGATGATCGGTTTATGATGTTTAGGTTCTAGATCTTCATTTCCTTTCCTTAGTTAGCTGCTCTTAATGCTAGATCTTTGCACATCACTCTGATCTAGACCTTAGTCATTTCTCCACCCACAAGGTGTTTGATGAAATGTCTGAATGAGCTAAGCTAAGGGTTTATGCCTTTTTCATCATGGGAATGATTTGTTAAATGCATGAATGACATATTAGAACTGTTTCTTAATGCTCACTGATTCATATTTCACAAATGGTGATTTGGTTTGAAAGTGGATTAGTGTAGAGATTAGTGCCTTCATGAGAGGATTAGTCTAGATTTGAGTTCTAAGTTAATTGGTTTTGAGATCTTATGATTGCTTGTTGCTGCTTTCTGTGTAAGATTCGGTCTCTTTGAAATAGAAACCGTTTGGTCATTATTAGACTTGATAGTTTATGCTTGTTGATTGCTTGATCTTGCTTAAGGTGAATTAATCTTGATTAAGTGATTTACAAAGAGATTATTGTCATGGGAATGAATTAATCTGCTTTTGAAGTCTAGACTAAAGAGTAACTTGCATTGCATTATTGTTCTTAGCATCGTGAATAAATCTCTAAAGCACCCTAATCAATGATCACATCTAGAGGTTTAGCTTTCTCTTTATTTTGAATTTGAGTCTTGATTTGTTGTCTTGTTGCTTGTTCTTAAATTACTGTTTGTTTTTGTTTGTTTTATGTTTTAGATCACCTTGTTACCAACTCATTTGCTTGTTAGACTTGAATTAAGATAGCTCCTCATAGTTCTAGTGTCTAGAATCTCTCCATTTGGATTGATACCTCAAGTGCTACAATGACATGAGTAGTTGAGGAATTGATCAAGGATTGAAAAATTCCTGCTATCAGATTCGGACCGGAAGGTTCCCCGGATTGCTGATCTTTGAAACGCGCGGGTAAAGATAAATTTTAACTGAGAAAAGCTTCCCGCGGTAAGGAAAATGGCCGAGGGCTGTATACCGCGGTAAGCTTTTTAGCCGTAAAATCCTTCTCGCCTCGGCCTAAAATTTCACCCGAGGGAATTTTCACCCGATACTCGATTTGAACCGATTTTGGCCGTTCGATAAGGGTTTTTGACCGAGGTTCCAGTCCAGCCGGTACCAGTTTTGGCCGAGAAATTTCTCCAAGCAGTTTTCACCATTTTTGACCCTTTTTTTCACCGTTTTCTTTTCTGCTCCTCTTCTTGAACTCCAAATGGCTTCCAAAGCACCTGATAAAGACTTCAAAACATGCAAAACTCTTTGGGACCTAATGCAAGCCCTAAATCCTATTTTTATGCCTAGAGACTCAGTTTACATGGAAAAACACATGATGAGGACTCTAAAATGCAGCCTAAATAATGTGAAATATAGACATATCAACTCCCCCACACTTGTACTTTGCTTGTCCTCAAGCGAAAAGACCAAATGAGAGAAAGAGGTTGTAGTGCAAATGGAGCTCATATTTCCTTTTTAGAGAGAAGTGATCACAATGAGAAATTAGATTCATGCTCAAATATGCCATGCAAAGTTATACTCAGATATTTACCAACTAAAGCACGGAATCTCCACAAGTTCTCATCAAATTCAACTCTTTCACATTCATTAAGTTTGTAACCAGTGAATCAAATGATGCAATGTTCAAACAAGCTGGCTTGGCTAGGGAGAGGGTATGAGATTAAAATGATCTCATTACTGTCCAAGCGGGTGTAATGCAGCAAAGGGATCTCTCTATGAACGACCAAACTTTGGCAGAATGCTAAAGGTAAAAAGCAACCTACGCATACAAGGGCAAAACTCATCACACCCCACACTCCACTCAGAGTTTTCTCACTTGCTCACCCTCTCAAGATCCTCACTTTTCACATTGTTTTCTTTTAACTAGGGGACTTGCCTTTCATTTTCATCCTCGCGTCTTGGAGTTCATTTATTTACACAGCTCTCATCTTTCGTAGCTTCTAGCCTCTTTTCATTTCCTTTTTGAACACTTGAGCCGTTTGGCTTCTTTACTCTTCTTTAGAGGCTGAACTTTTCTTTTTAGTACACTAGAGCTCACTTTCTTTAATTCAACACTCCAAGACTCATTCTTTTTCTTTCATTCCCCTAGCTATTTCCACTTTCTTTCCCACTCATCTCACCTTTTTCCACTCACCAACAAGTCTTTTCCCCCACACTTATTCCTCGCCAGAACTCTCGGTTCCTTGATGTTGGAACACAGCACTCAATGAGGCTTGCCCTTGTCGCTCTAAACCTAACACTTTCTGCTAAGTTTGATCCAAGGTGGCCTTTCAATTCACACACAAACATTGGCTCGAAAGAAGGATGGGTTCAAGGCGAGGGAACTGATCCATGATGCGGGTTCAGCTACTTGAGCTAAGGAAAGAGGGTGGTAAAAACAATGGTTCTAGCTCAAGTATGTATGTCGGTATCCACAAGAATATTCAAGCAATGCATCAAAAGATATTTTCAATTCAAGTTCAGGGTTATCACTTAGAGAGAGTTGAGTGTAATTCAAACTTGCTTCTCAGATTCAAATCGTTTCAAGCTTTACAAGCACAGAATGAGTTTCACAAGCATATTTAGTTCAAGTTCTTAAGTGATTTACTCTCTAGGAAAAAAAATCTATCATTGCTCCTTGCACTGATGCAATCCTACATGATGCAACTAGACTCGATCTTAAAATGCGAGATGCCACTAGAATGATGCATTTTTGTGAAAATTTTCAGGTTTATCATATGTACTAAGCTAGATGAGACTCAAGAATGCAAAATTCAAATAAGAACAAAGAAAACAAGATCAGAAGACACAAAGCTCCTCCCCCACACTTAAATAACACAGTCCCTTGTGTTATAAAAGCGTGTGAGAGAAGTAAAAAGATAAACTCGACAAATGCAATATGGTATATACAAGATGCATATTTACAAGTGTTTGAAGTCGATACCTCATTCGGAGAGGTCTGATCCCAAGTAGTACGAGGGATTTGACGTTGAGCAAGAGGGTGTGGACTGGCGTGGTGGGCTGCTCTCCGAGGGTTCAGGTAGAAACGCCTTGGCAGGATCGATCCAGTCCTCTTTGCCTGGTGGAAACTCTTGGTTCCTCGCGTTTGAGCTTTCTCCAACCTCTTCTTGTGTAATCGGTGCTGTTGAGGTCGCCGAGTTCTTGTCCGGTGAGGATGGCCTGGTGAGTTGCTTGACTTTCCTCTTCAGGTGCCTTACACAGTCCACCAATGCGTGAATGGTCTTCTCTTGCCACTTACACCACTTTTGGAGGGTGTTCACTCTCGAATACAGCTTCTTGGTGTTGTATTCAGGCTCACCCCACACGTATGGATCAAAATGATATCGGCCCGCTCCTATCCTTCTCTCAGGGTGTCTCTGTTCCTCATTCTCACATCCGGCCGGGCCATTCTCGTTCTGAGGCTTGCTAGTTGCGGCCTTATTGCACTTACGCATTGGTGGGTCGAGGGATGGGTTGTACAACTGATCCTTGAGGACATAGAAAGAGACGTTACACTGCTTATCAAGCATGGTGAGGCCTCGGTTAGGCAGTAGAACCTGTGTTCCGTCTCTGTGCATCAGTGTGAAGTTGTAAACCCATCTGTCCCCTGACTTGCCTCCGAAGAAACCACTTTTACTTAAGTATTGCTCATCAATGAGATTCGGCTTTGACGGTGAATCCGGGAATACAAACCCTTGAGCTCTCAAGATCTTAGTGACAATCCAACCGTTCTGAAGCATCCTTGCTCCTTTCTTCTTTCGGTCGCTCCACACGTTGTGACGGTAAGTGAGCATTTGAATCGCAAAGAACGCGCCTAAAGAGGGTACATGCATTGGCCCTTGGAACTCCTTCTTGTTCTTATGAGCGGCTTCAATCCAAGTCCCAACAGTTCAAGCTCGGCCGTATGAATAACCCCAGGGTTATAAGTCGAGAAGAATGTAGAGGCTAGGACTCGGTTTGTATATCTGATCGCGGGGTTTCTGATGCAACTTGTCTTGCTCTTGCCTCCTAAGTAAGGTCCGAAGGCAATTGTTTCCCACAAGGCAGCTAACTCTTCTTTTGGGTACACAAACTTGTCAAGCGAGCTTCCATTTCTTTCGAAACCAAATATCTCATCAAGCTCCTTGAAACTGGCCTTGTAGTGCACGCCATCCATATCAAACTCTATGTGGCCAAAACCTTTTCCGTGTAAGCGCTTGGGATCTCTCTTGGGGTATATGATGACCTCCAAAGTGGCAAGAAACTGTTGTGTGATCCCCTCATAAGCAACATCGCTTATCTCAAAGAACTCAGCCAAGCCCATGTTTTGAAAAATGAGAGTAACATCATCGAGTATCTCAAGATTCCTCAACAACTCCATATCAGGAAACCGACCTTGAGCCACTCGTATAGAGTTAAAATGGTCCAAATACTCCTCAGTGGTTGGGAAATGCTCGTCCTCTGGTTCGGCCTTTGGTTCCTTCTTTGGCTTCTTGCCACAGTTGGCTTCTTGAGGAACCAGGGCTCTGAGCTCATCTCCAATGGCTTCCTGCTTCTCATTCCTTCCTGATTCAGGCGCCAATACCGGAGTAGGCTCGGCTTTCCTTGCTCTTTTCGCGGCTGGCTCGCCATCGGGTCTTGTTGAGGGTTTCTTACTTGTTCCTCCATTACGTGCCAAGGCAACGGCTTTTCCTTTTGTACCCTTCCTCTGGACCTCGCTTTTGTTGGTCTCATGAGCAGGAATGGTTCGTCCGTCGGTCATTTGTGAAGGAGAGTCTCAAGGAAACCGTTAGATTCAAGTGTATCGCTAAGCACATGTATCTCAAGATAACAAGAACAGAGCTTCTTTCTTTAACAAGACCGGTTCAATAGCTTTCAAACATCAAAGAGATTGACAAAAAAAGCTAGAACAACTGGTGAGAGACAAGATATCTAGACAGTTCAGCTCAATAGCTCAGTTTACCATTTAAGCCGATTCCAAGCGCATTTTCTCAAGAATTTTAAAAACTCAAGAACAAATTATTTTCAGTGCAGAGACTAGTTTTTCATGTGTTGTCTATCCTGATGGAATTTTTAAAATTGTTCCCAAAGGCCGAGATGTTCTAAAAGAATCAATTTCACATTTTACAAACATTAAAGCTTGCAAATAATGAAGGAAAAAGATGAGTTCTTTAAGATGCAAATACCTTTGGGAATCCAAGATTCAAGGTTATTGAGATACTTATGCAGAATAGACAACACCCTAACGAGTCTAGAGCACTTGGAATCGCGTGAAATGAATGAGAAACGAGAGAGTTGTGTTCGCGAAATGCAGAGAAAAGAGTGAAGAAGGCAAACTCTGCGTTTTAGCTTGGTATGGAGGCTAGTATGGGCTGGAGCGTGCTTTCCATCTGGCATTTGGACTGTTGTGGGACTGGTCCCCCCTTCAGCTCCAGCTCCAGCCGTTGACCGCGCCAAAAATCGCCTTGACCAAGCGTTTAAATTCGAAATGCCGCGCAAAGCCTCCAAACAAACGCGGTATGGGAATGACGTGGGCCGTACGGTCTAAACTGATTTTTCTCGTGTTAGCATGAGCGGCCTCGACTTGTTCCACCACGAGGGTACCAAGCCGAGTGGTTTGAGCCGATGCTAACGAGTAAGTCTCCGCGGCCTCCAAGTCTTTTCCATAGACCGCGCAAAGCCTCTTCTTCGATCTAAGTGTTCCAAGTGTTCTTGTTTTCGATCGTTCTTGAAACCTGACACCTCGGCACGCTCCACCACGAGGGTATCATGCCGAGTCCACTTGTTTAAAAAAAGAACACTTAGTGCTCGGGGGTTTTGACGGGCTGGCCTTGGTGTAAACTGGTCGCGGCCTTGGATCGAGGTTTTTAACCGTTTAAAGTAAACATTGCTCCTCGGTGTAATTATACAGAGGTGTTTACACCGTGGGCCTCCCCCACACTTAGTCATTTCACCACTTCACTCCTCCTACACGGCCATGATGAAAATAAGTCGAGTAGTTTAGCTGAGGTTCTCAAGCTTTAACTCGGTAAAAGGTGACCGCGGTATGAATATACCGAGGGTCGATACCGAGGCTGTAAATATTCTACGACTCAAATCATCAGGCCGTGTATTTTTCAAAATTTTCTTTCTTTTAACCTTAAGGCTCACTGTCTAACTCCTGAAACACTTAACAAACCCTTCAAAAAGCTTTGAATAAAAAGAAAAAGAAGATGAAAAACGGAATATGTACAAGGATAAGCTTGGGGTGTCTCCCAAGAGCACTTGTTTAACGTCTCTAAGTTTGACTTTTCATACCTTTTCATGCTGATTCCGGTTCAAGAAGAGGAACTGAGGTAGCTCCCTCTCTTGTTTCCGATGCCAAGTAATGTTTTACCCTCTGACCGTTTACCACATAGCCTTGCCCATCTTTTCCTTTTAGAACGACGGCTCCATAGGGCCTTACTTCAAGGATTGTGAACGGACCGGACCACCTAGACCTTAGCTTCCCAGGGAATAGCTTAAGTCTTGAGTTAAACAACAGAACTTGGTCTCCTTCTTTGAACTCTTTCTTGTGTATCTTCTTGTCATGGAGCGCCTTGGTCCTTTCCTTGTAAAGTTTAGAGCTCTCAAAAGCGTCTAACCGGATCTCCTCAAGCTCGTGAAGCTGTAAAACTCTCTTCTCTTGTGCAGTCTTGATGTCAAAGTTCAGAAGTTTCACTGCCCACAAGGCTTTGTAATCCAACTCAACCGGTAAATGGCAGCTTTTCCCATAGAGCAAGTTAAACGGTGAGGTTCCAATGGGGGTCTTGTACGCGGTTCTGTAGGCCCACAAAGCATCATCAAGTTTCTTGCTCCAATCCTTCCTAGATGAGCTCAGGGTTCTCTCCAAAATAGCCTTTATCTGATGGTTAGAGACCTCCACTTGGCCACTGGTTTGCGGATGATAAGGGCTGGCCACCTTGTGTTTTACTCCATGCTTCTTCAAAAGACTCTCGAGAGTCTTGTTGATGAAATGGCTTCCCCCATCACTTATTACTACTCTTGGAACTCTGAACCGTGGGAAAATGATGCTCTTAAAGAGATTTACCACCACTTTCGAATCGTTGGTCGGAGATGCGACCGCTTCAACCCATTTACTCACATAGTCCACCACAACGAGTATGTACTGGTTCCCATACGAGCTTATGAAGGGGCCCATGAAGTCAATGCCCCAACAGTCGAAGACTTCTACTTCAAAGATCGGGTTCTGAGGCATTTCATTCCTCTTGGATATGTTACCATGCCTTTGACAAGCTTCACACCTTGAGACCACATCTTGAGCGTCTTTGAACATAGTCGGCCACCAGAAACCGCTTTGTAGAACCTTGGCGACCGTCTTGAATGCACCTAAGTGACCACCATACGATGAACCGTGGCATTCTTGTAGCACCGGATAGATCTCTTCTTCGGCCAAGCACCGTCTATAGAGATGGTCCTTGTTAAGCACGTAAAGATACGGCTCATCCCAATGGTATCTCATCACATCTCTAAAGAACTTTTTCCCCTGATAAGTATCAAGATCAGGTGGCTCTAAACCGCAAGACAAGTAGTTCACTAGATCCGCGAACCATGGGAGGCTTCTTTCCTTGATCGTATTGGCTTCCTCCACTTCTAAGTAAGACCGGACTAGCATGAGATGTTCCTCGGGTAAAGCATCATCTATGGGGACTTGTTCTTCAATCCTCAGCCTTGAGAGATGGTCTGCGGCCCCGTTCTCAATACCCTTTTTATCAAGTATTTCCATATCGAATTCTTGGAGCAACAAAAACCCATCTTAGAAGCCTCGGCTTAGCGTCCTTCTTAGACATCAGATACCTCAAAGCCGCGTGATCTGTGTAGACTGTGACCTTTGATCCCACTAGATAACTCCTGAATTTGTCAAATGCAAACACAATGGCAAGCATTTCCTTCTCGGTGGTGGCATACTTTTCTTGAGCCGAGTCCAAGGTGTGGCTTGCGCAGTAGATCACATGAAGCTTCTTATCTTTCTTCTGCCCCAAGACAGCTCCCACAGCATAGTCAGATGCATCAGTGATCACTTCGAATGGTAAAGACCAATCGGGAGCTTGTACTATAGGTGCACTGATCAAAGCTTCCTTGATTCTCTTAAACACTTCTTCACATTCATCATCAAAGATAAACTCCACTTCTTTACACAATAGCCTCGTCAAGGGTCTAGCTATCTAGGAGAAATCTTTAATAAACCGCCTATAGAACCCTGCGTGGCCAAGGAAGCTTCTTATTCCTTTTACCGAGTTCGGAGCTTGTAGGTTCACCATCACCTTGATCTTAGCCTTGTCTACCTCAATGCCCTTCTCTGATACCTTGTGTCCCAAGACAATGCCTTATTGGACCCTGAAATGGCATTTCTCCCAGTTCAAGACAAGCCTATGCTCCTCACATCGCTTTAGAACCTGAGATAGATTAGCAAGACAATAGGATAAAGAGGAGTCGTATACGGAGAAATCATCCATAAACACCTCCACCTTCTCTTCAATTAGATCATAGAAAATGTGCATCATACATCTTTGAAAAGTGGCCGGTGCATTACATAGACCGAAAGGCATTCTCCGATAAGCATAAGTGCCATAAGGGCAAGTGAATGTCGTTTTCTCTTGATCTCGGGGGTCTATAGGTATTTGAAAGAACCCCGAGTACCCATCAAGAAAACAAAAATAAGGATGGTTAGCTAGCCTTTCAAGCATTTGATCAATGAATGGTAAAGGAAAATGATATTTTCTAGAAGCAGAATTCAATTTCCTATAGTCAATGCACATGCGATGGCCGGTTATAGTTCTTTGGGCTATGAGTTCATCCTTATCGTTTTTCACCACCGTGATCCCACCTTTCTTGGGCACAACTTGTACAGGAGATACCCACCGAGAGTCAGAGATTGAGTAAATTATCCCTGCCTCAAGGAGCTTTAGTATCTCCTTCTTAACCACCTCTTTAAGGTCCGGGTTAAGGCGACGTTGGTGCTCAATAGAGGACATAGCTTGGTCCTCTAGGTGGATCCTGTGGGTGCATATGTCAGGAGAGATCCCTCTAATATCAGCCATAGAATACCCTATGGCTCTCCTGAACTTTCGTATTTCACTAAGCAATGCACGCTCTTCATGTTTAAGCAAGCTATCGTTAATGATCACAGGAAAGGTGGAGTTTAGACCCAAGAAATCATACCTGAGCCCTGTTGGTAGAGGCTTGAGCTCAACAGGGGGTGCATCAGCCTCATTCCAATGGGCATCAAAGCTGCATTGGCCCGGTACAGCTTCCTCGGCCTTTTCTTTGTTCTCGCACGGCTTACCATCGGCCCCGGCACAAGTTGTCACGGCCATGATATCCCGAGGCGTCTCCTCTATTCCCTTGGACCCCTCGCTGTCTAAAATATCGAGGCCTCTCTCCTTGAGCTCTAGAAACCTCGCCTCAGCTCCAAGCTCCTTCGGTTGGTCCAAAAGACGCTTGTATACCTCGCTTTCCTTGTTCAAGTAGCCGTGCTCGCTTTGTTCCCGTGTTAAGACCACTTGTAACGGATCTTCTGAGTTCAATTCCTCTAGGAGCTCATCAGCTAGCTCCTCCATAACCTCCACATAGAAAACCTGACCTTTAATGGTCGGTTTCTTCATCATATCCTTCACATTGAACTTCATAGTCTCGGAACCGATATGTAATTCAATCATCCCCCCTCTTACATCGATTATGGCTCCTGCGGCCGCTAAGAACAGTCGGCCCAAGATAATGGGGTCTAGTGGTTCCTCGTCCATCTCAAGAACTATGAAGTCCATGGGGATTTCTATTTCACCGATTCTCAAAGGTAAATCCTCAAGCAAACCCACCGGTAGTCTAACTGATCTATCAGCTAATACAAGAGAGATCTTGGCCGGCTTGTAGCTTTTGAATCCCAGTCTCTTGGCCACCGTGTAAGGCATTAAGCTCACAGAAGCTCCTAGATCACATAAGCAGTTTGAGAACTTAAAGTGACCTAAGGCACACGGCAAAGTAAAGCTGCCCGGATCGGATAGCTTTCTTGGTATAGATCTCCTTTGTATTATAGCACTGCACTCATGGCTCAATATTACCATACCCTGGAGCTCCTTTGTCTTGTTGAGAATCGCATCCTTTAGAAACTTTCCAAGCTGTGTGATGTCGTGTCAACTGCGTGAGGGAACAAGTTTTACCCTTAACAAAACAAAGGAAAGCCGCAAGTGCACAGCTATCAGTTGAAGTATTCAGGGATCAAATCCACAGAGATTTGTGTGCCTGGTATTCTTCAACGGTTTTTAACTTTATGTCTAGACTAGATTGGTTTTAGAGGTTGGTTGTTTGTCACGAATTAAACTAAAATAAGAGAAAGCAATTAAATCTATCCTAGAAAGCAAGTAAAGAAATCGAATGAAAGGCTAATAAAGCAAGTAGAATATCGAATGAAAGACTAATAAAGCAAGTAAATTATCGAACTAAGGAAATTGAAATGCAGGTTTAAGTAAACAAATAAAAATCGATGGAATTGTAAACTATGGCTAAAAACGCTGAGCTATTGGGAACTCTAAGGGATCATAATCGGTTTTAACACTAGGGTAGATAGATTGGGATTGACAGATATCGATATATAGGTGGTTCTAGAGCTAGAGTACGGCAGTATGACTACGTCACTGTCGTGATCATAACCAACTGTTTCTCGCAACCCTGACCAGTAGGTTTCCACTCTGGCCCTGGAAGGGAGAGAACGCAAGAGCTGCACAAGACTCGTCAATACTCACGATCTCGCCGCAGGTAGGTTTCCACTCTTACGGAAAAATCACCTGTTTCATTCTAGGGCTGATACTTAATGAAAACTTTCGCAACACTAACTATCTAGATCAGATACTAGGTGATCAATCAAGCATACATGCAATAAGAACAACAATAAACAGAGAACAGGTCGAAATCCCAGATCTATAAACCTAGATGTCTTAATCGATTATGAGAGCCCCTTTCGGGAACCCTAAGCCCAACTCGGGATCTACTCAGACATAGCTGAGGTCGACATCATCATCGGTTTTAATAAAAGTAATGAAAAACAGTAAAGAAAAGAGATAAAGAAAGCTTCTCTATTGAAGAACTCGGGCTAGAACAATCTTCTACAAAAATCTCATAAAAACGGCTAAAGGAAAAGGGTTTCTGTAAAGTATGAATGGCTCTCCCTAAAAATATGACATGTATTTATAGTCTCCAATACTCCATGGTCTCTAGGGTTACGGAATTGAGGCTGAGAATGACTTTGGGCTTCAGATACATGGGCTTTAATTCGGAGATTGATTGCCGCGGTCGGGAGTGTTGTGGCTGCGGGGATTGGCTGGTTGGCCGCGGTCGGGAAGCTTCTGACCGCGGGAAATAGGCTGATCACCGTGGTCGCGTGACTTGCTGGCCGATTTTGAGTGGCTCCGGGGCTAATGGAATATCTTGAGATCCAACCGTTGGAATGTCTCCAAACCAAGTGCATTTGAAAGCTGGTTGATTCTTCTATAAGTTTTCCAATTTTGAGGGTGATCAGACGGTGAGAAGGTCTTCGTCTCTCCATGAGAGTTCTGACGGTCTGCATTTATTCAAAAGAGTCTTTTTGTTCCATTTTGTGCCTCTTTATCCCAAATTACCTGAAAAGTCTTTTAAAATCCGGAAACATAGAAATCCTTTGAAAACCTTTGAAAATGGAGTAAAAACACCTGTAAAAGATATTAAAGTGATCCATAAAAATGGTCAAAATCCGGTGTTATCACTGTGGTATAGCTAAGAAAGCGTATATGATGGGTAAAGTCAGTTGCGTGTTCTCCAAGTGTTTCTCAAAGACCGTCTTGGCTTTGTCTAAGATTTTCTTTTTGAAACGCCCTGGGAATGGTATCTTGGGCTGGTAAGATGGTGGTGGAACGTATGGCTTTTCAAGCTCAGGTATCTTTTCCACCTTGTTGCCTTTGTCTTTAACCGGTTCCATCTTCAAAACTTCATCGTTATGCGCATCATCTGAGGCTGCCTCCCCCTCTAATTGCTCATTGGCCTCAATGAGCTTTGTCTTAGGCGTTGGAGCTTGTAGTTATTTACCACTCGTCAATGTGATGGCGTTCACATACTCCTTGGGGTTTGTCTCCGGCTTACCTGGTAAAGCGGGGCCTCTTGATGATGTAGAGGCTTGGTTTTGCTTAAGCTCTCTGATATCTTGCGTTGGATTGAACCCTGGTGGAAACTTGTGTTGCTGCGGTTGGCTGTTGAAGTTGTTACCCTTAGCTGCTTGATTCTGTTGAGTGTAGCTTTGCTGTTGCCCACTGAACTGTTGCTTGGGTTGAAAGGTATTCGGAAAAGGAGCTTTTTGAGCATAGCTTTGTTGTTGTTGTTGAGAAGGGTACACTTGGTCTTGAGGGTTAGCTACATTTGGGTTTCGGTAAGAGAGGTTTGGGTTATTGCTGTAGTTGTTAAACCGTTGATACCTCTGTTGATTCCCTATGTAGTTCAGTTCCTCCTGAGTTAGACCGTCTTCATTAACATTGTCAAAACTTGGCCCTTGCTCATCAAACTCGCCCACGAAGTGTATTGGCTTTTGAGTCGCCATTAAAACCTTGTCAAGCTTGCTCTGAAGCTCTCTTTTGTCTTTCTTCATGCGTTGTTCATCACTAGATCCCTCTGAACGGTTTGCTCTATCAAAGTCTTCTCCATACGTGTCATTAGACATGGCTAGGTTCTCTACTAGTTCCATTGCCGCATTGATCTCTTTCCCAAGAAAATTTCCATTTGAAGCTGTATCGAGTTGGTTTCTGATCTTGGGGAGTGCACCTCGGTATAAAGTACTCAAGAGGGATGCCTCTGAGAAGCCGTGGTGTGGGCATTGGTTTGTATAGCTTCGAAACCGTTCCCAAGCTTCATTAAAGCTCTCATTATTGTGTTGCGTGAAACTTGAGATCTGATTCCTGAGCTTAGCCGTGCGTGATGTGGAAAAGAACTTTGATAAGAACGCCAGTTTACACTGCTCCCATGTTTGTATTGAACCCCTCGGGAGGTTCTTTTCCCACTGGTGAGTTTTATCACCGATGCTGAATGGGAACAAGTGTAGCTTGAAGCTATCTTCTGAGACGCCATTAATCTTTGTTAAGTCGCAAACCCGATCAAACTGATCTAGATGCTCAAGAGGATCTTCTCCGGCTAGACCGTGAAACTTGGAGTTCTGCACCATATTGAGCAGGGAAGCTTTAACTTCAAAGTTGTTATTTTGAACCGGTGGTGCTTGAATCCCGGCTCTATATTGGTGCGCATTGGCTCGGTCGTTTTCTCCAACAAAGACCGGAGGAGGTTGTCTTTGAGCTGGTGGCGGTGGCGGTTGAACGTGATGGGCTTGTTGCTCATTTCTATTAGCTTGTTGTTGGTTTTGTTGAGCAAGCCTTTCATTTCTTTGAGCCTGTTGCTGGTTAACAAAGGCTTGTTGTTCATTTCTTCCTGCCTGCGCCTGATTAGCATGAGCCTGGTGCTCGGCATCCTGAGCCTGTTGCTCGATCCTTTGCTGTTCTGCCATTCCAAGCCTTTCAAAGTGCCGTTCTCTCTCGCGAGCTCGCCTCTCAATCCTGTTGATGTTATTGTCATATGGTAAAGGCGGTTCTGTGCTGCGAGACCTGGTTTTCATGCACCTGAAAGCAAAACAAGAACTTGCAAAAGAGTCAGTAAAACAAAAGAAAGTAAAGTCTTGATCTTAAGAAAAAATAAGAGATTAATGCTCCCACAAGTTGGCAACAGCGCCAATTGATAACTAAGAGTTTTTTGAGCTCTTTGTAGAGGTTATCAATCCCCTGTCTTGTAGTACAAGGGGTTATCAATCCAAACTTGTGAGGGAGACACTAATCTATGTTACTTGTGATCTTAAGTCAAGATGAAAGGGGAAAGGTTTTAGCTAAACTATTTAACAAGTAAACAAACATGAAAATGAAGCAAAAGATAAGATTTAGACTAAGTAAAGATGCAAATGACAAGCAAATGATTCGGAATATGATAATATATGATAAAGGCAGAAGCGTTAGACAGGATACTTGAATCGGGTGCTTCCAAGCTAAACTAATGGGTTAATGAATCATATTTATCAAGCGGTTTCATTTAACTTGAACTCAAAGTATGTTAATCTTCTCATGAAAGTATTGAACATCTAAACTGATCCTCTTTCATACCAAAATCTCTTTTGAGAAGCACGAATCAGTCAGCAATAAGATTCAGTTCAATATGTCATTTAAGAGAACAAACTATCACTCTCGCGATGAAAGACTCTTAAACCCTTAACCGAGTGGTCAGACATTTCTACAAACACTTTTGATGCGAGATATGTCTCAGATCTGAACCTTAAGTGATGTGCTTGGATCCAGCTTAGAGATCTCGTCGGTTAAGGAATGAAACATGCAAGACTAGACACCCTAATCTACCTATCTAAAGCCGCTTAAACGACTACTCACTGATCATAACAAGCTCACTAAGTCCTTTGCAAGACGTGTAGCTAGTCATGATAAGGAATTTTGATGCTGGATGATAAAAGAAATAAAGAAAGAACAAGATTCTGATGCAAAAACGAGATATCGGATTAGATTAATCAAGTTTCACAAAAGAGGCAAGTTCTTAAAGCTAAAAGATGATAAAAGATAAGATGATTAGGTTTTTGGTCCTAAAATGTATTTATAGCAAAGGGAAAGTGTCGCGGGTCAGCCCGGAACAAACCGGGTACTGAGCCGTCTTCTTGGGTTGATGGGTGAGTGCCACGGTGTGTCGGAGAGTGAAGCCGAGGCTTTTGATGTCGAGGAGTGCACGTGAGTAAAGATCAAGATGGAGATCTCGTGAAGAACACGTCAAGAACATGCATGAACCCTAGTCTTTGATCCATCTTCACGTGTGTGTTCATGAGCCGTTTTGTTCTTGATTCTGGAGTTGTGACAACGGACCTCGCCATGAAATGTCGCGGGGCTTGGTAGTTGAGGGGTTCAGGAGAACAGAGTCCGGCATGCACGCCGAGGCCATTACACCAAGGTGCACGTTCAATTACTTAGTCGTCTCCGGCTTCATCTCTTACGTGTGCATGCCTTGATCTCAACATGCCAAGGTGTTAGCACGAGGTCTAGCTCAAAATACTCTCAAGAGATGAGCCTTGACTTGAGCATTATCGAGGTAACGATGTCGAGGCTTGAGAAAATACTTAGCGCATATCGCAACTCATTTAGGCTCATATCGACCAACTTGCCTTCCGGAAGCAGTAACATTCAACACACGACTCCAGTTGCTTTGAGACCAGTTCCATAGTCAAGATGACTCAATAAGATCGAACTTTGGTGAAGAAACCATCGGAGCTTGGGAAGTGGAAGGCTTCCTGGATTGCACATCTTTGCACCGCATTGGAATCACTGGAAAATAAGCTTTTGGACCGATGTGAACTCCGGAGACCGTATCTTTTAAATGATCCCTCCGAATTGAGCGATCCCAAGCGTTCTGAGAAGGTCTTTCACAGATCTCAAACTTTGATGAAGACCGGGCAGGCTGGTCCGGACCGTAAAGGCTCCGTCCCTCGTGATCTTTGAAGTCCGCTGTTCGGTTCTCGGGTGCGCGTAATACTGGCGTGTCCTCCGGAGACCATATCTTTCTCTTCACTGGTCCGAATTGGATGATTCCAACTGTTCTGGGATCTTTGCTTGAGTATCTCCAACTTTGATGAAGACCCCGCCAACTGATTCGGACCTGAAGGTTCCCCGGATTGCTGATCTTTGAAACGCGCGGGTGAAGATAAATTTTAACCGAGAAAAGCTTCCTGCGGTAAGGAAAATGGCCGAGGGCTGTTTACTGCGGTAAGCTTTTTAGCCGTAAAATCCTTCTCACCTCGGCCTAAAATTTCACCCGAGGGAATTTTCACCCGATACTCGATTTTAACCGATTTTGGCCGTTCGGTAAGGGTTTTTGACCGAGGTTCTAGTCCAGCCGGTACGAGTTTTGTCCGAGAAATATCTCCAAGCGGTTTTCACCATTTTTGACCCTTTTCTTCACCGTTTTCTTTTCTGCTCCTCTTCTTGAACTCCAAATGGCTTCCAAAGCACCTGATAAAGACTTCAAAACATGCAAAACTCTTTGGGACCTAATGCAAGCCCTAAATCCTATTTTTATGCCTAAAGACTCAGTTTACATGGAAAAACACATGATGAGGACTCTAAAATGCAGCCTAAATGATGTAAAATATAGACATATCACGTAGGTCTGGTTTTTGCTCTCATTCAGCTCCTCATCCAAGTCATCGATCTTGAAGGTTAGGGTTTGCAGCTCCCTTTCGTTTTGCCGAATGCTGAACTTGTTTTTGTCTTGTTCTTCCCTGACAAACTCTATTCTCTGATCTAACACGTCATTAGCTTTGGTTCTCTGATCTTCCTGTGTCTTCACATGCTCAGAGAGTTCATGAAACCTTTTTTGAGGCCGATGGTCACGTCATCTATCTTTGTTCGCAGGACAGCATTGATGAGGGCTTGGGAGGCAAGGAACTGATTCTACTTGGCTTCCAATCGATTAATCAGGATGTTAAGTCGATTGTTCTCATAGTTCTGGTGGAGAATCTGATGAGGAAGAGGATGAGATGGTCGACGGTTCACCTGGTACGCCGAATAGGGCTCATCTTGGTGGTGCAGAGGTCGCGAGTCTCCATGGTGGTGGTTTGCGGAGGTCACGAGTCTCGGTGGTACGGAGGTCGCGAGTCTCCATGAAGATGATGATCAAAATCATGCCTGGAGGGTGATTCACATGTGCAGGGAGCTTCACAGAGGTCACAGAACCTTCGCTCGGGGTTAGGGTGTTTCTCCTTGGATGATCCATGCTTCAAAGGTTTCTGAAACTAGGGCAAACAGAAGAAAAAATGAGCAGAAAAAGAAAAAAAGTTAGGGTGTTTATGAATTTGGTTTACTTCATATGTTGCTTTGGCAGAAACTCGACATATATATATAGTCTTCTGCGGCTTCAACCTCCCAGGTTTAGACCTCCAGCGACTTCATGCCTCCCCGGCGACGGCGCCAAAAACTTGATGGGCTTCGGGCCTAGGGTTGTTTTTTAACAAGCCCGTTGGTCCTCCAAAAGTTTTAAATTTATAAAACCCTAGAGTCTGCAAGTGCACAGATGTACGTTGTAGGACTTAGGGTGTCGATCCACAGGGAGGATGTCTAATCTGCGAGAAACAACAAACTGGGAAGTAAGCAAACTCATTAACTAATAAAAGTTTTGGGGTTTTGGTTAATATCCTAAACTAAACCTAATCTAATATTCACAAGAAATGGAATGCATGATGAATTGTTAAAAGAACATCTAAAGCATACCGACTCAAACTAAAGACTCTTAAACTCATAGGTGGCAATTTAGAATTCTCCGGGTTACTCTAATCGATGTATGATGGCATTTCCAATTAGCTTCCGGGCGATTTATCTTCATCTGTTTATGGGAATCTGTATTGAACTAGAATAGACATATGTATGATTAACCAACTGTCGTCACCTTAATCAACTAATCTCTTAGATCTAGCAATTAACTCTCGCTCTCATGCTAAACTTAAGATCATGCATTGGACATTGAATTCGTATGCTCACATCTTCTCTATAGGTAGCTCTCGACTCCTATAGCGACTATGTTCTTCTGAAGCTAGGTATGGATGATCTGATACAACACTCTCGTGGCTCTGATCGATCCTAGGCTCAGAGAATAGGTCATGAATCTACTCTCATGCTTTATGAAAACCTTAGAAGAGATGAGATCCTGAATATGGCTAAGAAAAATAGAAATCCTAATCGATATATATGCTTGTCGATATCTTCAAACAACTTGACTCTCTGGGACTAATCTACATGATGCAATGCATGATGAAAGACATAGAAGAATGCAAAAGAATGAAACAGAAAAGTTAACAAGATAAAAAGGAGAAAGAACAATGGATCTGGGGAAGAATCCCCATCTGCATCGCCTAACTCTAGAAAAAAAAGTTTGGTGGCTCAAAATCTCATTACAAAAGCATACACCCGTTTAGGACTGCTAAACAATGTATTTATAGGTCCTAAAGTCTTTCAGGTCTCATTTAGGGCTTCTCTGAAGAGAAATAGCAAAGTGGGCTTTGATGTTGGGCCTTGTGGCTCGTCCTAAGGTCCACCGGGGGTGAGAGTCTTCCAGGGCAGGTAAAACATGTGTTTCCCGCGGGTGAGAGTCTTCCGGGACTGGTGAACGGGGTCAACTTGTTCTCCATGTATCTTTTGATTGCACCGTTGGATCTTTGTGATGTAAAGTGCTATGGAAAGCTGGTTGTCTCCTCTTGATTGTCCGCAAATTTGAGCTGGATCAGACAGTGAGAAAGTATTCATTTGAGGCTGAACTTCTGACGGTCTGAATCTGAGCTAAAAATGTGGATTTCTTCCATTTTGCCATCATATTCCCTAAGTTTCCTGAAAAGAGACTTGAAACTACAAATACATGGAAATCATAATAAAAATTCCTAAAACTGATTAAAACCTTTGAAAAAGCATATAATGGTTTTCCCACAGAACACCCAATAGATCACATTGAAAACTTTGAAGAACTGTGTTCAACCATAATGAGAAATACTGATTATCATATGTGCGTCCTTTTTCCATTCTCTCTAACAGGTAGAGCTAGTACTGTCTTGGCTGGTTCATTTTCATCAAACACCTTTTGGGTGGAGAAATCCCATAGATCTGGGTTAGAGTGATTATCAAAAACCCAGCATTAAGATTAGCCAACAAGAAGAAGAAGCATAAATAGCCCTAAGCAACCTTAATCTAACACCTAAGCACCCTAACCTACATATCTGGAACCGTAATAAGAAGATTACTCAGTAATCATATTTAACTCTCTAACTCCTTTGCAAGAAGAGATGTTAAACATGATTAAAAAAATAAGATAGGTAGAAAATGATGGAATGATAAAAGATAGATGGTTGAGCTCTTAAAAAGTCTCTTGGATTAAGATCAAAAGGAGATATCTCTCTCAAATGATTCTTAGACAAAAGAGGCAAAAAACGTCTAAGGGAATAATGGTACATCATAATGGAAAACCTTAATATATATTTATAGTGGCTCCTTAAGTCTAGGGTCAACCCGGGACAAACCCGGTGTTGACCCGGAGAGAAAACACTTAAAACTGTTTGGCAACTTGGAACCGGGCAATATTTGGCCGGCGCAGAACATGTATCTGAAGATGCAGCTGCCTCCAAGATTTTTTTTGGCCGAGGTTCAAGCCAGAGTGAACAAACATGTTAAAACGTTGGAGAATGCACAGGGAACCATTTGGATGGTGTTGAGATCCGAGTTAGGAACGACGGATTCTGCTCCGGGGTGAAAATCTTCATGAAGTTGCCTGGAGTGGAGAAGCCTCTTGAACCGCTGGAAATTTCACCAGGATGCTTTTGGCCGATGTTTATCCCGGTGTAGAAAACGTTGAAGTTTGCACCGGGCTTCACATCAATAATAAACTTGGTTGGAGTGGATCTGCAACAGAATGGTGTAAGATTTGGCTTACACCGACCACTAATATCCGGGTGTACTCCTCGGTGTGATGTCTGAAGAAAGAAATCCACAGAAAGTTGCATACTCCAGTCCGCATTCTTTTGGGGTTCATCCCGTAGTGGATATGGACCCCTTTGCACTTAAACTGCTAAATATTCCTGCTCAGTGATCCAGAACATTATTTTCTAGCTCCAGGAGAAAGGAAACGGAGTAGTCTCCAACTTTGGTGAAGAGTCCATCAGCATCCGAAGAGAGCAAGGTTTTCGGTATTGCCCATATTTGCAGAGCATCGGATCGGTCCGGAATGGCAACGAGACATGTTCTTCTCCCGCTTACGATATCTTTCCGCTAATTGATTCAAATCAGGTGATTCTAAATGTTCTAGAACTGTGACTCAATCCTCTTGATTTTTGATAAGGACACCGGAGGCTGAATCAGCGGGGAAGGGCTTCTTCTAGGGTGGTCACTGAAGTATACCGGCAAACTTGAACTTTTGGCCGAGAAGCATGTACACATGTTTTAGCCGACAGCAGCTACTCGTGGTACGTGAATGTTGCCAATAAAACGGTCCTGTGGTACATAGAAATGGCCGATACTCCTTTTTGCTCAAATCTCCATCTTTTTCATCCATTTCTTCAAGGGTCTCACTCCCTCTCCTCCCAAACAGCTCCAAGATACCTGAACAACACTCCAAATATGGAAGACTCATTGGGACCTAATGCATTTCCTATAAGAGCTAAAACCATAGCTAAATTCTAAGAAAACTATCTATATGTATACATGAGATTTAATATTTGGACTAAAAATGCACCCTAACCATGCAATAATATGAATATATTAACTCCCACACACTTATGTTTTGCTTGCCCTCAAGCAAACTAGAACATAAAGGAGAGAGAGGTTATCTGTTTGAGAGTTTATATTCCAAAGAGAGAGATGATCACTAAAAGAATTCAAAATTCATTGTACTAGTTGCTAATTCTGAAATGTAATGCAGAAAAGATTACTCGTAAAACATTAGCCATACTCATCACAAAGTGAATCAAGTCCAAGCATCAGCCTTCACAAGCATTCCAAGTTCTAACCCTTTGACATTCATTAAAGTTTCATGTGGATCATGTTCATGCAAAAGAAGTTGATTAATTTGGGTAGGAACTGGTTTTTGAGATTAAAATGATCAGTATCTGGTACTCCAAGCAAGAGATCTCTCAAGGAAAAAGCAGACTTTAGTAAAATGCTAAGGGTGAAAAGCAATGGATTCATACAAAGATAGAACTAAATCTACCCAACACTAGAAATGCTTTCACTCCCTAATCTAAACCCATAAAGTCTCTCTCTAAGCTAGCCCTTTCCCAAAGGCATTTTGCCTTGATGATCACCAGCTCTCATTCATTTCGTTCACTTCATCTCTAGGGGAATGCTCTTTTCTTTTCAACACTTGGTGAGTTTCATTTTCATTAAACACTTAGCTCTCTTCTTTTCTTCTAATCTCTCTATTTTGATCCTTTTTTTTCTTTCTTGAGACTACCAATCCACTTAGAGCTTTTCTTTTCGTTTCTCACTCACTACTCTTTTTTGTAGAGTTCATTCCCCTATTACATTCCCATTTCTTTCCTCATTTCCACACTCTCAAAGATCTTTCTTTCAGATCAAGCTCAATCAATCCCCAAACTTCAACCAGACCTAAGCTAGTCCTGATGATGGACTAGAATCTACATGCAGCCCTATCTCTGTCGCTCTAGACCCAACACTTTTTACCAAGTCTACTTTGAAAGAGGCCTCACATGCACACACTAATGATTTAGCTTCAAAGATGGTTAAGTTCAAGGAGTGGTAACTGTCTTAATAATGGAGAACAGCTATTTAAGCTACAAGAGTGGCAAAATGGGATAAGAAAGCTCAAATATGTCTTTGGTACCCATGAATCAACCTACAAATGCATGAACATGATATTTAAGAAGTCAAATTCAGGGTTATCACTTTAAGCATGGCTGGAACTATTCAATGCCTGATCCAAATGATACAAATACAGTGAAAAATAAGTTCTAAGCATGGTTCAATCTTGATTTCTTTCTTGTCTGCATGCATCAAAAAATTAGAAACTAGGGGAATGAATCAAACTCTTAAAGTGATGCTCTCTCTTGGAAAAATCTATTATTATGCATATGATGCAAACCTAAATGAAATGCAATCTAGACTCAATCCTAAAATGTGAATGCAACTAAATGAACATTTTGTTTGTGAAAATGTTTCAAATTTTTTGATTTTGTTTTCGGTTTTTTCTATGCACTTATATGCAAACTAAAAATGCAAATCAAAATAAGACATGAACAAATAAGATTAGCAAACACTACACCCCTCCCCCAGACTTAAACTACACAGTCCTTTGTGTAATAAAAGCATGAGAGAAAAGTATAAAAAATGCAAAACAAAGAATGCCAAGATAAAAAAAAAAGAATGCAAATGCTATATACAAATGTTTGGAGTGTTACCTCTTATGGACTTGGAGATGGGGTTAGAGACCCAAGTGAATAGGATGGGTTGCTTGACCGGTCTGATGGAGATCGCATGGCTGCTCTCTTTGGTCTGACCTGATTATCAGGTGACCCTAGATCTCTGAACACCACCAGCTGGCCCTCTTGCTGAGAACTCTCTCCTACACCTTTCTCTCCCTTGCTGCTAAGGTCCTTTATTTTTCTCTCTAACAGGCTTCTTCAAACTCTTGACAGTCTTCACCAGCTTCCTGATTTTCTTATCTTGCCACTTGTTCCAGCCTTGAAGCATGTAGGTTTGGTAATGAGCTTGAGCTATAGGCTCTGGCATTCTTCCATTATAAGGAGTAAAGAAATACCTCTCAGTACCATACTTTGGATCAGGAATAACTGGCTCAGGTTCTTGAGGCTGTTGAGCTTCTTCATCATTGCTTAGTTCTCTCTTCTTCTTGTTCACCTTCTTTTTGACACCAACGATAGGAGGGTGAATAGATGGATTATAGTAGAGGTCCTTTGTAATATGAAAATAGATGTTCCTGGGGTTAGAGAATGAGCTGATGCCAGTATTAGGCAGCAGTATGCTCACATCTCTTTCATAAAAAGATTGATAATAAGCAAACAAGCCTCCTTCCACATAACCCTCAACAAATGTGGTCTTCACCAAATGTGCTGCATCCATCAATTTAAAGTGCTTCTTGTCACCAATCAGGGGAGGAGTGATAAGACCTCAACAGCTCAGGCGTGGCTTCTACATTCTTGTGGTGTAAGCCCATTCTCGGAGGTGAAGAAAATGCTTCATTAGAAGTGCTGCCATAGAGGGTTTCAGCTCATCACCTATAAATGGTGCATTACCTATATATGGTGCCATATAGGGTTTCAGCTCATCCCCATTCCTACAATCCTCAACTCTTCATCAGAGACAGCACCAAACTCTTTCTTCCTAAAGAATGTATGAGCTACAATCTTGTGAGTTATTCTTATTGTTGGGTTCCTAAAATTGGAAGACTTGCTAGTTCCAGAAAAATAATCACCATTAGCTGAGCTCCTCCAAAGCTTCTCCAACTCATCTTTAGTAATAGAAATCTGACCAGCATCAGACCTATTCTCAGTGGAAAAACCAAAGACTTAACTTATCTCATCAAAAGTCATCTCATATCTTTCTTTCCAAATCTTGAAGTCTATAGAGCCGTATCCTTCATCTTCACTCACTTTGTGGAAAGTGACAACCAGAGAAGCAGGGAATTTGGCAGAGGAGTCACTGTAAGAGGGATAAGGCATGTCTATCAGGTTTCCAAGACCATCTACTTGGAGAATGGTCTTCACATCTTACAAAATCCCATGTTTCTCAAGAAAGACATTATCAGGAAACCAAGTTGGCTCCATCTCCATCTCTCTAAGCTTCTTCAAGTACTCAGCAAAATATGGCTTTTTGACCTTGGAACTCCCACTCTTTTCTTTTTCCCAACAGCTTTCTGAACAGCCCTTTCTTCATTGCTTTCTCCATCACTTCTTTGGGGTCTTTTTCCTTTAGAATTTATGTTTTAAGCTTCACTCTTTCTAACAACAATGGGCCTGTCTTTTTCAGCAGCTTTCCTTGATTTGTCTGGCTCATTAGATCCTCTGGTTTTTGCCATTGTTCCTGTATAGACAAATCTCACACAAAGAATTGGCATCTAAACCAAGAAAACACATCTCATGCGATTTCAGAAAAATGAAAATGGTTAAGTCAGTGTGAATTTTTGCAAATAATTTTAACATTAAGAGCACATCCAGATCAATTCACAACAATTTACCACATCAAACTCAAAACCAGGTCAGTCCAAAACAATTCTTGCACCTTAAATCATGTCTCAAAGATACATTTTCAAGAAATGCAAAGTGCAACTCAAGAACAGCAATTAATCACAGGGGTTCTTTGCTAACTCATTTTCATCCTAAATCCCAAGGTTCTAGGTTCTCAGAGCAATGCATCATTCGGTTTCAAGAAAGAATTCCCTAAAGAAATTTCAAACCCATAATTACATGTTTTCAAGAAAAAGAGAGATGCTTCAAAATCAAAAATTACCTTGGGAGATGAGTGGAATGATGCAAAATGAATCTGTGAGCTCAGTAAAACTCAAAAAAAAATCTCTCTAAGCACGATTCTCATGAAAAATCGCTTGAAAGGAAATAGACAATGGTGTTTCTTGCAAAGAAAAAGGTGAGAGGAAAGAGATAACCCAGTTTTGTCTCGCTTTTTGGCAGGTGAAGGACTTAAAATCGGTTGGAGACAGCTGGAGCAGGAGCCTCTTGTTGACTTTGACTGAGTGCACCCTTTGGACCGCTGGGTAAAGAGGCGTTCCAAGTCACTCCGGGCATGAGTTCTCAAATGTTGACTCCGAAGGGTGCTGCATCGTCTAAAGGTCAGGTTTACACCAAGATATGTCTGTCTGATGCTCTGCCTGGTGTGTTTCATCACGTGTTGAGACCTAGACCACTCCGAGGTGCATTTCCCCGATGTAATGGCCGGTGTAAGTTCCAACTTTTTGTGGCCAAGTTTCACTCCGGGTTTCTTTTGTCTGATGCTAAGCCCGGTGTGGCTTTGCATGTTTTGAGGGGCATTTCTTGATGTTGTCCCTAGAGTGAACGTTTGCTTAAGAAAAATGTCCACTCCGAGATGCATTTGGCTGATGCTGATCCGGGAGTAGGCTTGCTCGGACTTGAAACTTGGTGCAACTTCACTTTTTCATTCCTTTGGCACCATCCTCCTTGGTAAGTCTCCTTGAACACCTAAACACCTGAACAAACTCAACAAACACATCAAAACATCCTTAAAACATAAAATAAAGCATTAAAAATGCATTTACAAAGATAGACATGGGAATGTCTTCCAAGAGCACTTTGTTTTAAGTCACTAAGTTTGAATTTTTTTCACTCTTAAAATGAGATGGGGGGTCATCTAGAGGGGCTGAGGTAGCTCCCTCCTTGACTGCATCAGCTAAATATGGCTTAAGTCTTTGTCCATTTGCCACAAAGTCTTCTCCATTCTTTATATCAAGCACAACAGCTCTATATGGTCTTACTTCTCTGATCTTGAAAGGACCTGACCTCCTTGACTTGAGCTTCCCAGGAAATAGCCTGAGTCTTGAATTGAAGAGCAGCACCAGATCACCAGCCTTGAAGTCCCTCTTCATTATCTTCTTATCAGGAAGGCTCTTGGTTCTTTCCTGATATATCCTTGACCTCTCATAAGCATATAGCTTCTTAGACCAATCTTTCATTGTAGAGTTGACAGTCCTCTCAAGTATGACCTTGATTTGCTTGTTAGAAACTTCTACCTGGCTACTTGTTTGAGGGTGATAAGGACTAAAAATTTTATGCTTCACTCCATACATCCTGAGAAGAACTTAAAAGGTCTTATTGATGAAGTGGCTTAATAACACCGTATTTTGACCACTTTTATGGATCGTTTTGAAATATTTTTTTATGTTTTTTATTTCTTCAAGTACTTTTATTACGTTTTTCTAGTATTTGTAATTCCAAGACTCTTTTCAGGAAACTTAGGAAAAAGCTTAACAAAATGGATAGAATACAAGATTTTCAGCTCTGAGTCAAACTGTCAGAAGTTCACCCCCGATTGAAGGCCTTCTCACCATCTGATCCATCTCAAATTTGGAGATCTCAAAGATGGAACTATCAGCTTTCCAGCACACTTTACAGCTTGGCAATCCAACGGTTCAATCAAAAGATACGCGAAGAGCAAGATGTCCCGTAAACCAGATGGCAAGCATTTCCACCCGCGGCCAACAGCCATTTCACCAAGGTCAGAGGCTACCCGACCGCGGCCAAGCATCCATTCCCCGCGGCCACAAACTTCCCGACCGCGGCCAGCAAACTAAGAGTTAGAAGGCCCATTTCTAAAGCCCAAATCATTTTCTCAGCCTCAATTCTGGAACCCTAGACACTAGAGAGCATTGGAGATTATAAATACTTATCATTTAGGTCGTTTTTAAGAGAGACGAAATACTATAGAAGAAATTTTACTTTAAGCTTTGGTTTTTAGGTTAAGGGAGATAGATATCTATCTCTTGAACCCTTGTTCTTTCTTTTTCAATTTCGATTATTGCTATACTTTTTAATACTATGTTTTTGATTTCGTTCATCATGTCTGAGTAGTTTTATTGTTGGGTCAAGGGGATTTTCGATGGGGATATATATGTTCGATGAGGATTCCATGAGCTATTGAAGCCGAATCCTAGAACTTTTTCTTCTGAGTTTACTTTTACTGCATGAGAGTAGCGTCATGAACTACAATCTGATCCAGATGCTTGGTGACATGAAAGTGTTCATCCAGTGTCAGATCTAGTTTGGGAGAACAAAACAAACATAGGAGTGCAAACCTACCTATGGGCAATTTGTGAATTCCGACGAGTCTTAAACATTATGCATCTTTTCTCTTACAGGCCCAGAGTGGAAACCTACTGGTCAGGATTGAGAGAGATAGTTGCCTATGATCACGACAATGGCGTATTCATATGTCTGTGACTCTAGTTCGAAAATTTTTAGCTAAGATCTTATCAAATTTACTCTTTAGCAATGTTATGAATCGTTCATACCCCGGAGAAAACTTCCCTGAAACCCAGCGCCTTCTTTTCTATAGATTTACATAGATTTTATTTCAAGCTTTAGTTCATCAATTTCATTCTCCTAATCGGTTTTCATTTAAGCAATTAGGTTTAGCCGTTTTCCTTGTTTTTAGTCGATTTCATTAAGTTTAGTTATTAGGTCATTTAAATTCCTGTATTTTCCCGTTAAGATTAGTTTTTACGTTTTAAAGACACCACCATAACCCTCACAAAAATCGCCTGGTTCTAGACTTCCTTACTTTATATTTCTTTCGACGGCTTTTGCAGGAAAGATCCTCCTTCCCTGTGGATTCGATCCCTAAGTACTACAATCGATCAGCTGTGCACTTGCGGCTATTGATTTCATTTAGGGTAAAACTTGACACCTTCACCACACGACACATCAAGTTTTTGGCGCCGTTTCCGGGGAAGACACGCGTTTTCTTTTCCGCAAAAACCCTAAGACAGGTTGGTAAATCGACTATAGAACCTTATTTTGCATATTTCCAATTTTTGGTTCTTTTGTTTCCATTCCCGAAGCAATGGACCCTATAAATCAAAATCCCTACTACGAGGGAGGTTTTTACAACACTCGTCAAGCCAACAGACGTAGAGAAGAACATCAAGCTCGAGATCTTAGCTACATGGATCGATACACCTATATGAATCATCCATACTACCGGCGCAGGGAGCCTGCTCGACGCCGGGAAGATCCTTATGGTCCTCCTTCGACCTATTTCGAGCCACATGCCTACCATCCTCCACCGCAGAACCCTGATCAGCAAGAGGACAACTTGAGGATCAGCAAATGTTTGGGATGTCTTGAAAGAATGATAAACCATTTCATTGATTGGCAAATTCTAACCGAAAACACCCTGCTCAAGAGAATTGATTCAATCTCTGAAGAGTTCAACAGAAAATTCGATGATCTGGCCAATCATGATTCTGGAAGAACAAACCCACAAGGATGCACAAACACTAGCTGGTATGATCAACCAAGTCGCAGCAGAGCAGACAAGGCAAGGGTACGACATCATACAAAACTCAAGTGATATTGTCGAATCAAAGCAGGAGATCAAAGAAGTTGGAGAATTCGCCTCCTGGTATAGAGAGAAGACAGACAAAGAGTTGCAGGAAATCTAGCACAGGCTGAATAAACTCGAGCTCAAGGCACGAGAGATTGATGCAAGAGTGGGACAGATGCCCAACATTGAGCTAATTGTGAGATTTCCTAAGAAATCTCCCAAAGATCCTGGTGAAGATGCACAACAACACCCTGGTATGAGTTCAGAGGATGCTAGTTTACCAAAGAAAGAAGCTGAAGAGGTTCATACCAAGTAAAAGAAGGAAGAAGCAAACTATGAGCAAATCACGTTCGGAGCCGCGGGTCCGTCTACTCTGACTGCAGCCAATGCCCCTTTTTCTGCAGTCGCGAGGCCTCTGACCTTGGGGATTGGTCGTTCAGATTCGCCTCCAGGATTTGAAAGAAATATTGCACATCTTCCATCCCAACTTCAACCTCCAGTACCTAAAAAAGCAACTCAAGAAGAAAGAAACCAGGTTCAAGATGAAGAAACAGATTGGCAGGAATCATTACCTTGTATGATGGCAATTGAATGTGTTGAGGATTCAGCTGACTCTTCAATCCAAGAGGACCCGATACGCAGCAAGATAGAGATGTCATACATCGATTCAATCATTGAATACGACGCTGCAGCTTTCTTTTGTGAGTCCTATTTTGCGTTTGAAACACCAGCCAACACTTACAAAGAAAGGCAAGTTCGAACACTCCATAAGGTCAAGACTAAAGGTCAGTTTCTCATCTCTTGTTCTATTAGAGGTGAACTGTTTAAAGACATACTTTGTGATTCTGGAGCTTGTCTTAACATGATGTCCAAGGCAATTGCTTTGAGACTTGGTATTAAGCACCTGCGCAGGACTAGAGCAAAGATTAGTCTAGCTGATGATTCCAATGCAACACCTAAAGGAATAGCTCATGACATTCCTTTGAGAATAGGAGATTGCATTGTGCCTGTCGACTTCTACATTGTCGAAACAAGAGATGCAGCACACCCAGTGATTCTCGGATAGTCTTTTCTAGCAACTTCTGGAGCTATAATGGACTGGCCAAACCTGACGATTTCATTTGCTAATATCGACAAGCTGTCCAATACAACAGCAAGGCAGGAAAACGTTCTGCAACAGAAGAGTTTGAAGAAGAACTTTGGAGTGACGAGGAACCTGCTAGGCAAAGCAAGGAGATGTCGAAAAAGACTTGTCTTAGGACTAAGCCACGTCCTACACCAAAGTCGAGCTAAACGACTTAAAACAGAAGCGCTTAATGGGAGGCAACCCATTTAGGTATTGTTTTCTTTAGGATTTTTCTTTCTTTTTCTATGGATCTTTTTCTTTTTCTTAATTTCAGGTGTTTCTCATAAATCAAAAATGCCAAAAAATCAAAAAACCGAAAAAACCAAAAAGAAGGATGGTCCCTGACTGCTCGACCCAGCATGAACCAAGGAGAAGCAGGAAACAGGCCGTAGTTAAGCCCCCGCGGTCGCGAGAGCTCGGACTGCGGCAAACAGAAATTTGACCACGGCCGCATCTTTCTGACCGTGGCCAAGCACCAGTTTACCGCGGTCGCGTGACCCTTGACTGCCGTAAATGGTCGTTCAGATGATACCCTACCCCAAACTACCCACTTCACCTCATTCCACCTCACGAAGCCCTACTCCACCTCATTCATCACCTCCCACCACCTTCCATCACCACCTATCACCTTCCCAAACCTTTACGAATGAATCCGGTCCATCTCCACCAGCATCCCGGATCCAGGTAAGTTCTCTTTGGCCTTATCAAATTCGATTATCTATGCATTTTTCTCATCCAATCTCGACTTGTTTCACACTGAGGACAGTGTGATTGAAGTCTGAGGGAGGATTCCATCTCTTTCTAACCACCTTTTTTCATGAGTCTTGCATTATCTACACTTTTTGCATTTTCCTTAAAGTTTTTCAAAATCGGTTTTCAAAACAAAATACATTTTAAAGGGAATGGTGAACATGAATCAATGATAGTTGACTGTGTACTTTTAGACTATTCCTAGTGACATGCTCATTCGTGATTTAGGACTAGACTAGGCGGTAGCTAAGCACATTTGAAACGAAGTACCCTAGAGGAATTTGAATGATTTTGATTTAGATGAAGGAATATACTAGCTCTGTTTTATTTGGACTTAACTTGGACTTAATTCTCTCATTAAAGCATTAGACCTAAACCCAGAACTCCTATACCCTTTTACCACTCTCTGTTGATCATGAATGGCTAGTTCATCCTTAGCTAGTATCTCACCTTAAACAAACCTCTTTCAAACCACATGCAGTCTTGTTTTCTATTGTCTTGTATGCAGATATGTGTAAAAATGTTGGAGAGAAAGCGGAACGACGCAGTTTTCAGTCACCAAAGACAGAGACCTGCGATTTTGCCAGAAAACTTCCCGGAAGGATTTAACACATGAGCAAGCTCAGTTTGCCTTTGAAAAATCTCAAATTTTGGTACAATCTCGTCCTCTAGTCTCTCTCTCTTTAAAAGGCATTTCCCCTTTCTAAAAAAAAAAAATCCAAAAATTGGAAAGGAAAAGAAATAAAAGCCTTAGAGAGTCTAGAGAGGTCGAATTTTAAGTCCCAAGGCAAGCTAGAGTTCGATTTTATGGAGTTTTAGAGGTCATTTTCTGATTCCTGGAAAGAATCTAAGTCTGGGGGGAATAGCTGTTCACAACAAAGGAGGAAAGATTATGGAAAAACATTGGACAAGAAGAATTGACTGAAAATTGCGGTCATCAACATGGCCTTATCTCTCTTGCGGTTTTGCATATTATCTTGCATCCTCCAGATTCATCAGGTAACCCGAAACACTTTAACTCCACCACTTAAACAGCCGTTTAATGCCAAACGCCGTCTACCCTGGATGATGTCTTTAATGAGAATTCACTATTGCACTTAATGAATGTAGAGAGCTAGTTGACTGGAATTAAGATTTAGATTGTTTAACTTTTGCGTGACGGAAAAAGTGGACTAGTATCTTTTGTGTCTTGGTGAGAATTTTCTTGACTAAGTTGTGGATTCATGCACGATCTTTGGTCCTAGATTAGGAGTTCATGTCTCTGATATTTGTGCATTTCCTATTTTTGTTTTCACTTAACCTGTTTAGACTTTTGCTTTGTTTGGGGACAAACAAAGGTTTAAGTCTGGGGGAGTTGATAACACCGTATTTTGACCACCTTTATGGATCGTTTTGAAATACTTTTTCTATGTTTTTTACTGCTTTCAAGTACTTTTATTACGTTTTTCAAGTATTTGTAGTTCCAAGACTCTTTTCAGGAAACTTACATAAACCCTAAACCCAAAATGGATAGAATACCAGATTTTCAGCTCAGAGTCAAACTGTTAGAAGTTCACCCCAGATTGAAGGCCTTCTCACTGTCTAATCCAGCTCAAATTTGGAGATCTCAAAGATGGAACTATCAGCTTTCCATCACACTTTACAGCTTGGCAATCCAACGGTTCAATCAAAAGCTACGCAAAGAGCAACTTGTCCTGTAAACCAGCGGGCAAGCATTTCCACCCGCGGCTAACAGCCATTTCACCACGGTCAGAGGCTACCCGACCGCAGCCAAGCATCCATTCCCCGCGGCCACAGACTTCCCGATTTCGGCCAGCCAACTCCACGTTAGAAGGCCCATTTCTGAAGCCCAAATCATTTTCTCAACCTCAATTCTGGAACCCTAGACACCAGAGAGCATTGGAGACTATAAATACTTATCATTTAGATCGTTTTTAAGAGAGACGAAATACTTTAGAAGAAATTTTACTTTGAGCTTTTGTTTTTAGGTTTAGGGAGAGAGCGATCTATCTCTTGAACCCTTTTTCTTTCTTTTAAATTTCGATTATTGCTCTACTTTTTAATACTATGTTTTTGAATTCGTTCATCATGTCTGAGTAGTTTTATTGTTGGGTCAAAGAGATTTTTGATTCGGATATATATGTTCGATGAGGATTCCATGAGCTATTGAAGCCGAATCTTAAAACTTTTTCTTCTGAATTTACTTTTACTGCATGAGAGTAGCGTCATGAACTACAATCTGATCCAAATGCTTGGTGACACGAAAGTGTTCATCCGGTTGCAGATCTAGTTTGGGAGAGCAAAACAAACATAAGATTGGAAACCTACCTATGGGCGATTTGTGAATGCTGACGAGTCTTAACCATAATGCATCTTTTCACTTCCAGGGCCAGAGTGGAAATCTTCTGGTCAGGGTTGAGAGATATAGTTGTCTATGATCACGACAGTGGCGTATTCATACGTCTGTGACTCTAGTTCGAAAAGTTTTAGCTAAGATCTTATCAAATTTACTCTTTATCAATGTTTTGAATCGTTCATACCCCGGAGAAAACTTCCTTGAAACCCAGCGCCTTCTTTTCTATAGATTTACATCGATTTTATTTCAAGCTTTAGTTCATCATTTTCATTCTCTTAATCGAATTCATTTAAGCAATTAGGTTTAGCCGTTTACCTTGTTTTTAATCGACTTCATTAAGTTTAGTTATTAGGTCATTTCAATTCCTGTATTTTCCTGTTAAGATTAGTTTTTACGTTTCAAAGACACCACCATAACCCTCACAAAAATCGCCTGGTTCTAGACTTCCTTACTTTATATTTCTTTCGTAGGCTTTTGTAGGAAATATCCTCCTTCCCTTTGGATTCGATCCCTAAGTACTACAATCGATCAGCTGTGCATTTGCGGCTATTGATTTCATTTAGGGTAAAACTTGACACCCTCACCACATGACTCATCATGGCTGCCTCCATCACTTATCACACACCTAGGGACCCCAAATCTTGGAAAGATTAGGGTCTTGAACAGCTTTACCCCACCTTGGAGTTATTAGTTGGACTTGCCACAGCCTCAACCCACTTGGAGACATAATCTACAACAACCAAAATGTATCGGTTACCATATGAAGATGGGAAAAGTCCCATAAAATCAAAGATCTCCACTTCAGGAATAGGATTCTGTGACATTTCATTCCTCTTGGAGATATTCCCACATCTGTGGCATTCATCACATCTGATCACATAGTCTTAGGCATCCTTGAACATGGTGGGCCACCAGAATCCAGCTTGTAAAACCTTGGCAACTGTTTTGATGGCAGCATTATGAACTCTATAAGCAGAACCATGGCACTCATAGAGAATCCCCAGCACTTTTTCCTCATGTATGCATCTCCTATACAAGTGGTCTTTGTTGAGCACATACAAATATGGCTCATCCCATAAAAATCTATTTACATCCATGGAGAACTTTTTTTCTCTGATAGTTATTCAGCTCAGGAGGCTCTACTCCACAAGCAAGATGGTTAACAATGTCAGCATATCATGGGTGAAGAAACACTTGAGGCACTTGAACTCCTCTAGCTCATTAAGGGCCTTCACCATCATTAGCTGTTCTACTGGTAGAGAATCATCAATTGGGACCTCAGCTTCAACTCTTAACCTTGACAAGTGATCAGCAGC
Organism: Eutrema salsugineum; assembly: GCF_000478725.1. Classification (NCBI taxonomy): domain Eukaryota; kingdom Viridiplantae; phylum Streptophyta; class Magnoliopsida; order Brassicales; family Brassicaceae; genus Eutrema; species Eutrema salsugineum. The sequence goes on along the minus strand of NW_006256547.1, from coordinate 11,373,605 downwards.
ACCATTCTCAATCCCCTTCTTGTCCTTAATCTCCATGTCAAACTCTTGGAGAAGAAAGACCCATCTTAACAACCTTGGCTCTGCATCTTTCTTTGCCATCAGGTACCTAAGAGCAGCATTATCTTAGTACACTATCACCTTTGAACCCACCAGATGATACCTAAACTTGTCAAAAGCAAAGACAATGGCCAACATTTCTTTGTCAGTTGTTGGATATCTTTCTTGAGCTCCATCCAAAGTCCTACTTGCATAGTAGATCACATGCAACTTTTTGTCTTTCTTTTGACCCAAGACAGCTCCAATAGCAAAATCACAGGCTTCTGTCATAATTTCAAATGGAAAACTCCAGTCTAGTGCTTAAACAATGCGTACACTGATAAGGTCGGCCTTGATCTGCTTAAAAGCTTCTTCACACTCCTGATCAGAAGAGAACTCCACATCTTTGCAAAGAAGCCTTGTGAGAGGTCTTGCAATTTTAGTGAAGTCCTTGATAAACCTCCTGTAAAACCCTGCATGCCCAAGAAGCTTCTTACTCCCTTGACTGAACTAGGAGCTCCCAAGTTGCCCATGACTTCCACCTTGGCCTTGTACACCTCTATACCAGCCTCATACATCTTATGACCCAACACAATACCCTCCTTCACCACAAAGTGATTTTTTTCCCAATCAAGCACCAAGTTTGTGTCCTCACATCTCTGTAGTACCTGGCAAAGATTAGACAAACAGGAAGAAAAAGAAGGTCCATAAACTGAAAAGTCATCCATGAACACTTCTACTTTCTCATCTAATCCTCTATTAGATCAGAAAAGATTGACATCATCAACCTTTGAAAGGTAGCAGGAGCATTACACAAACCAAAAGGCATTCTCCTATATGCATAGGTGCCAGAAGGGCATGTGAAACTTATTTTCTCTTGGTCGTTGGGGTGAATATGAATCTGAAAGAAGCCTGAGTAACCATCTAAAAAGCAGTAAGATGGATTATTAGCAAGCCTCTCTAACATTTGGTCAATGAAGGGCAAAGGGTAATGATATTTTCTAGATGCTGCATTCAATTTCCTATAGTCTATGCACATTCTATGGTCTGTTACTGTTCTTGTTGGGATCAAATCTTCCTTTTCATTTCTAATAACAGTAATGACACCTTTGTTATAAACAATGTGGACTGGAGAAACCCATCTAGAATCAGATATTGGATAGATAATCCCTGCTTCTAGGAATTTGAGGATCTCTTTCTTTACAATATCCTTCAAGTTGGGGTTCAACCTCTTTGATGTTTAATAGAAGTCATAGACTCCTCCTCCAAATGCATCCTATGTGTGCATAGATTATGGGAAATCCCTTTCATGTCATCTAATGAATAGCCTATAGCTCTCCTACACCTTCTTAGCTAAATCAACAATGCATGCTCTTCATGGTCTAACAAACTATCATTTATGAGGATTGGGTAAGATGCATTAAGGCCAAGAAATGCATACCTGAGACCACTAGGGAGTGGCTTGAGTTCCACTTTAGGAGCCTTAAGTTCATTCCAATCCTCATTGAAGTTTGCTTGATCAGCTTGTTGATGTGCTCAGGTTTTACTCTAATTTTCTGCAAGTGCACAGCCATGCGTCGATCCACTGAAAACCAAGTAAATGCACTACGAATATACTTGAGATGCGAACTGAGGTAAGATGAAATATATATGTGTTTTTTCGGGAGTTGTGAACTGTGACGAAAATAATAAATATTAAACTTGAAAAAGAGTAAATATGAAGATCAAATCAATACGAGAAAGCATTGGGCATTAAGGAATTCGCCATGAATCATAGATTAGCTAACAAGAAAATTGGATGTAGAATTTTCAATAAATAAGTTCTAGAACTTGAACCAAGACAAATCAATCACAAATTCAAACCACTTAGATTAATGAACTCCCATTCATTCTCTAAGTATCTAAATAAGTTTAGGTGATTCAGCAACACATTCTGTGAGTTAATCAACCTAATCGCAGTAGCTAGGTTGTCAATTAAGCCACAACACACAAACCAAAATTAAGATTAAGTAGTTCTAAAGATAAAACCTTATTTAACAAACTATTAATCAATACATGAATTCACTTTGAAAATCCCTTAAATCCCAACTGAGAAACTACTCAGACATAGTATAACAAAGCATCATAAAAGTATTTAAAGTTTTTGGAAACTGAATAGAAGAAAAGTAAGAACGAAAGACATGGGTAGAGATGGAAGTCCGATGGTGCTTTCTCGGTGGCTCCTTCTTAAGACTTCTAAAAATCGAGCACACCCTCTTTGAATGAACTAAAAGAGGTATATATAGTGTCTGGAGTCTTCGGGAACGTCTAGGATTTGTAGGAATAATAAATGGAATGACTTGGGCTTGAATATGGGCTGCTGAGGCTCGGAAATACGCCCACCACTGTTGACAATGTCGCGGCCACGGAGAAAGGTGCTACGGCCACGGGTGGGAGTGATCTTGGCTTCCGAACTGTCTTGATTCGCCTTCAGTACACCAAGCATATATGTAGATCTAACCATTGATTGCTTTGATTCCAAGTGCACTGGAAAGATAGTTGACTCCTCTATCTTATGTTCAAATTTGGGGATGATCCGACGGTGGGAAGGTCTTTGTTTGTTGCCAAACTTTTGACGGCATGAATTTATCCAAAATTGTACATTTGCTCCAATATACATTCTTTTTTTCCAAATATGCTGAAAACTCTTTTGAATCTCTAAAACATGGAAATCATTTAAAAACCATTGAAACCTAAGTTCAAACACCTGAATAAGATCTTAAAATCATCCATAAAAGTGCTCAAAAGACGGTGTTATCAACTCCCCCAGACTTAAACCTTTGTTTGTCCTCAAACAAAACAAGATCTAAGCCTAGAAAAACCCTTTGACAGAAATTGCAAGAACTAAACAGCATCTTAGTGACCGTCCTTCTATACCATAACCAACATAATGCATCTATTGGGTCTAGCCTAGGAAATTCTCACCAAAATACAAGCATCACTAGTCTGTTAATGCGTCATGCAAAAATCTATACACTTAGACATATCTTCGTGTCAACTAGCTCTTAACATTCATTAAAAATTCCAGTGGTTCTCATCAAAGAGAAAGAAACAAGTTAATCAAGGCTAGGTATTCAAAGGGCTTTTAGGGGTGGAGTTTAAAGTGTTTAGGGTTACCGTAATTTTTGAGGATGCAAGATATTATGCAAAACAACAAGAAATGATGGAGCTGTTGAGATCTACAGTTTCCAGTCACTTCCTCCTTGTCATAAACTCTCTGATCTTCTTCCTTAAGTTCTCCTCATAACTCCCCCAGACTAAGATTTTTGTTTAGGTCATAACCTTATATCTCCCATGAATGAATATTAGTTACCTTGGCTCCAAATTTTTTGACCATCTAAAACTCTTTAGGCTTTTGTTTCCTTTCCTTTATTCTTTTTCTTTCTCTTTTTTTTTCATTTTTTTCATTTTTTATTAATATTTTTTATTATTTTTTTGGAAAGGGGAAACACTTTTAGATGTGGAGTCTTAGATTGAACAAAAATTACCAACAATAATGAAGTTTCTGTGGCCTCACGAAGCTAGATAAGATGCTGGCACACTTCCTCCCCAATTTGACTGAAAACTATGTCGTTTTTACCTCTCTGGCTTTTTTGCACATATCTGCTGATAAAAACTAAAGAGAGAATGCATGAGGTTCGAATATAAAGATTTGGGTTAAGGGTATGGTGCCAGCTAAAGATAAATTGGTCATCTATGACAACAAAAGGTGGTGAAAATGATGGAAAAGATATCCTAGATGTATATCTTGATGCCTGCCTAAAATCAATGATGAGAAAATTAGATATCAATATTTAGTTCAGATAAAATGCGATAGTATATCTTGTCGGAAAGAATCTCCATGGATAGAAATCCTCTGGTGGGAGTTCGTAGTACAGGTACTCTAGCTACCACCTAGTCTAGTTCTAAATCATAAACAACCTAGCATGAGAAAATAATGTAGAAGCACACTGGTCGAAATCATCATAGAATTGTTTTTTTTTGTGTTCCTGTTATGAAAACCTTTACAAAATTTTTTTATGGAGAATCTTTAATGAAAAACAAACCAAATTTTGTTAGTAAAGGATGAACATCTTCCCCCATAATTAAATCACACTGTCCTCAGTGTAAAAAATCTATGATAACACCTGATTTTGAAATTTGAATAGTAAATAAATGAAATGGAATTTTGAAGTGTTTAGGTATATGATAACACCTGATTTTGACCACTTTTATGGATCACTTTCAATATCTTATGCAGGTGTTTTTACTCAATTTTAAAGGTTTTTAAATGATTTCCATGTTTTAGAGTCTCAAAAGAGTTTTCTGGATCTTTTGACAAAATGGATGCACTTGGGAGTAAAAAGCACAACGTTAGATAAATTCATACCGTCAGAAGTTTGGAAACAAATAGAGGCCTTCCCACCCTCTGATCATCCCGACATTTGGACACAAGATAGAGGAGACAACCAGCTTTCCAATGCAAGTGGAATCAAAGCAATCCAACGGTTAGATCTCAATGCCCTGAAGGCGAATTAACACAGCAAGAAGCTCTCCCGCGGCCAAAACATCATCTGCCTGGGGTGCGACATTATAGACCATGGGGAGCTTATTTCTGAGCCTCGGAAGCCCATTTTAAAGCCCAAGTCATTCCCGTCATTATTCCTGCAAGCCCTAGTGATAACACCGTATTTTGACCACCTTTATGGATCGTTTTGAAATACTTTTTCTATGTTTTTTACTGCTTTCAAGTACTTTTATTACGTTTTTCTAGTATTTGTAGTTCCAAGACTCTTTTCAGGAAACTTAGGGAAAAGCTTAACAAAATGGATAAAAGACCATATTTTCAGCTTAGAGTCAAAACGTCAGAAGTTCACCCCCGATTGAAGGCCTTCTCACCGTCTGATCCAGCTCAAATTTGGATATCTCAAAGATGAAAGTATCAGCTTTCCAGCAAACTTTACAGCTTGGAAATCCAACGGTTCAATCAAAAGATATGCGAAGAGCAAGATGTCCCGTAAACCAGCCGGCAAGAACTTCCACCTGTGGCCAACAGCCCATTCCCCACGGTCACGCACATCCCGACCGCGGCCAGCCATCCATTCCCCACGGTCACGCACATCCCGACCGCGGCCAGCCAACTCCGAACCCGAAGGCCCATTTCTGAAGGCCAAAATGATTCCTTCATTTGGAGAAACCCTAAGTGACGCCCAGAGATGTCTTGAGCACTATAAATACATATTTTAGGAACCCTAATTCGTATCACCCTTTACACCATCTTGTTTTCTTATTGTTTTTATACTTTAGCATTTAGGGAGGGAGAGATCTATCTCTTGAACCCTTGTTCTTTCTTTTTCAATTTCGACTTCTGTTCTACTTTTTAATACTATGTTTTTGATTTCGTTTATCATGTCTGAGTAGTTTTATTGTTGGGTCTAAGGGATTTTCAATGGGGATACATATGTTCGATGAGGATTCCATGAGCTATTGAAGCTGACTCTTAGAGCTTTTTCTTCTGAATTTATTTTTACTGCATGAGAGTAGCGTTATGAACTACAATCCGATCCAGATGCTTGGTGACACGAAAGTGTTCATCCGGTGTCAGATCTAGTTTGGGAGAGAAAAACAAACATAGGAGTGGAAACCTACCTATGAGCGATTTGTGAATGCTGACGAGTCTTAAACATAATGCATCTTTTCTTTTCCAGGGCCAGAGTGGAAACCTACTAGTCAGGGTTGAGAGAGATAGTTGTCTATAATCACGACAGTGGCGTATTCATACGTCCGTGACTGTTGTTCGAAAAGTTTAAGCTAAGATCTTATCAAATTTACTCTCTAGCAATGTATTGAATCGTTCATACCCCTGAGAAAACTTCCCTGAAACCCAGCGCCTCTTTCCTATAGATTTACACCGATTTTTATTCAAGTTTTAGTCTAGTATTTTCATTCTCCAAATCGATTTTCATATAAGCAATTAGGTTTAGCCGTTTTCTCGTTTTTAGTCGTTTTCGTTAAAGTTTAGTTATTAGGTCATTTTAATTCCCGTTCTTTCTCTTTAAGATTAGTTTTTACGTTTTAAAGACACTACCAAAACCCTCACAAAAATGGCCTGGTTCTAGACTTCCTTACTTTATATTTCTTTCGAAGGCTTTTGCAGGAAAGATCCTCCTTCCCAGTGGATTCGATCCCCAAGTAATATAAACGATCAGCTGTGCACTTGCGGCTGTTGATTTCATTTAGGGTAAAACTTGGAACCCTCACCACACGACACATCACCTAGGCGTTCCCGAGGACTCAAGACACTGTATAAACCCCTTATATGTCATTTAGAAGGGTGTGTCACATTTTGCCAAGGAACCCTAGAGAGAGACTCGCCGTGATGAGGAGCCACCAAGAGGGGCACCATCGGCCCTCCTGCTTTACTCTGTTATTCGTTTCTAACATTTGTCTATTTCAACTCTCTGCAATTCTAAATACTCTTGTGATGTTAACTCAGCTATCTGAATAATTTCCCAGTTGGGTTTTTAAGGGATTTTTCAAAGGGAATTTCATGTTTTGATCATATGCTTTGTTCGATTTAGGTTTATAATCTTCTAGGAGTCCTTCGTTCATTCTTGTTCCCTATGCTGTTTCTTTTGCTAGCCGCTTAGAAATTGATCTCAGTAATTAGAGCAACAAGAGTGTTGTATCGAATTACCAGACCTAGAAGTCATCGAGCAAAGTCGCTGTAGGAGACGAAAGCTACCTATAGAAAATCGCGAGCATGGACGAGTTCCGTTTTTAATGCATGATCTTATTCGCGGCATGAGAGCGAGAGTGGGCGAGAGTTGGCTAATCATACATGCGCCTATTCGAGTTTGGGATCCTCACTAGTTGATTACCTTCATCGATTTGTTTGTCTTTTGATCAGTTCATGAACCCCTGCGAAAACCATTTAGACCTAGTGTTTAGTTCTTATTGTTTTACAGCCTTTTCATTTCATTTGCATTTAGATTTAGTGATACCAAAACCAAAAAACCATCATTGTTCTTTTTCTACTAGTCTTAAGTTTTGATTGATTCGTACTGAAAGCTCAAAATCTTTGTGGTTCGACCCCTAACTACTACAGCGTACATCTGTGCACTTGCAGATATTTAGGGTTATAAATTAAAACGTGAAGCTAGAAGTAACCCTTGATTCTCTTAGCATTAAGTTGTTGGCGCCGTTGCCAAAGATTTTGATTCCTTTCGTTGCGAATCTCTGCTTAATTCTATAGAAATCTTTCTAATTTTTATTTTTAGGTACTTTCTTGATGAGGGGTCGGGAATATATCCCTGATCCTCTCGCTGGACAGCACCCTTTTCTAGATGGTGATCCATCTGATGACGAGCTTAATGACCCAATCGATGATGGCAATGAAGCGATTGGAGAACTGAAACATACCAGAAAGGGAGAACAGCTGATTGGAGAATGCGACGCAGCCCACAAAATTTTCGCAGACAGGCGTGCAATTCAACCACCTCTGCCTAAGGATGGCGACTTTGAAGCTAAGGTACAATACATTAGCTATCTCAAAAAGTATAATGGTTTTCCCGCAGAACACCTAATAGATCACATTGAAAACTTTGAAAAACTGTGTTCAACCATAATGAGAAATACTGATTACCATATGTGCATCCTTTTTCCATTCTCTTTAACTGGTACAGCTAGTAAATGGCTTAAAAATTTGCCACCTGCGTCCATAAATACATGGAAAGAGTGTAGAGAGGCTTCCCTAAGTCACTTTTACACCAGAGATCATTCCAATCTCTTAAGGGACAAGATCCAAAAATTTCAGCAGAAGGACACATAGGACGTCTATGACGCTTGGGAAAGATTCAGAGACTACCAGAGAGATTTTCCACACCATGGTTTCTGCAAGGAGTGCTTAATGACCATTTTCTACAATGGAGTTAATGAAGAACTGAAGTTTTCTTTTGATACCTCTAGCAATAGAGACTTTTCCACTTGATCTGTAGGTGAGGCTCACGCCTATATCACTAATTTAGCTGGAAGTATCAGAAATATAAGACTTCTGAACCAATCCAGATGTCCTAAGATCAGGGAAGAAAAATCATCTGGATATAAAGAATGCCTACTTCAGATTATGGAATGCGTCCAGAAGATCCTTAGTAAGATTGGTTCAATTCATAACTCTGATGATGGAAGCAAAAATAACGAGCCTCACATTGATAAGGTGAACAAATTTGAGATAGAGAGGAACTTCCAAACCCATGAGATGATGCAGACTGCTGATGTCTACCAAATTGAAGAAGCTGAGTGGAGTAAACTCCACCAGGGGTGGGAGCCTCTCAAGCGCGGCAAAACTGGTGTCCACCGTGGGTGGAAAGCCTTTGACCGCAGCCAAGAAGAGCTTCACACACGGCTGCGACTCTTTCACCCGCGGCCAGCCTAAATTTCAACCCCCCCCTTTCCAACCTTCTTTCGAACAAACCCAATCTGATCAATCCAATCCCACATTTTCTCCTTATTATCCTTTTTCCAAGATTGAAGAACTTGAAAAAAGGTTAGTAGACTCAAAAAGGAGATGGTAAGTCAATCTAAAAGGCATGAGGACGCTATTAACAAGTTCTCCACCCTCTTTCTTCTTTAGATTAATGATGAATCAAAGGAGACGGATTCTTTCGTTAACGATCTTGATGAACCTTTTTTTGAAAGAATAAATGAATTGGAGACGTCTGATCACTTAAAAGCAATTACCCTCAGAATTGGTTTAGCTTAAAAGGAACCAGAGTATCCAAAAGATATCGAAGAAGGGGAAAAGGGAGGAGTTTCGGCTAATAAAGAGGAAGATACATTAGTCAGGAAAGAAGGAGAAAAGGAAAACGAAGACACTTCTCAAGAAACTCTTGGAGAAGATCATATACCACCTCCTCTTACTTGCGTCTACAAGCCCAAACCACCATACCCACAAGCTATGAAAGGACCAAAGAAGGAGAAAGAAAGGGCTAAGCTAAAAGAGATAATTAAGCAGTTAAATGTGAGATTACCTTTCATTGAAACTTGTGCAATGATACGTGCTCTTAGGAAATACATGAAGGGCATTCTAACAAATTCTTTAGCATTAGAAGAAGGCGTTATGATGATAACTCATTAATGTAATTCCGTCTTACAAAACCATGTCCCCTAGAAGAAAGAACATCCGGGAAGTTTTGTACTCTCTTGCACAATCAGGAATGTAATTTTTGAACGTTCTCTCTGTGATTTTGGATAAAGCATCAACATGATGCCACTCTCAGTTGCAAAAATTTTAGGATATCATACTTTCCAGCCCACAAAAATCTCATTGATTCTTGTCGATCGTTCGGTCAGACAAACAGAAGGAGTCCTGGTTGATGTATCAGTCATAATAGGAGAAAACTTTATTCTGACTGATTTCGTAGTGCTTAAATTAGAAAGGGAACCAAATGATCCTTTAATACTCGGTAGACCTTTCTTATCAACTGCAGGGACAATAATAAATGTTCCGGAAAGAAAGATAGACCTCCATCTAGGGAGTCTGATTATGCAGTCTGATATGAACTAAAGTCTTGGAAAACCCACTTTAGATGGCAGACTTTGCTGGATTGATGAGCTTGATGAGATCACTGAGGAAGTTTATGAAGAACTCCTTCTTTACGACCCTCTAAAAATCATCCTCACCACCACAAATGATGATCGCAACCTACTCGAAGAAGTTTTGAAAGGCTGTGCGCAAATGCTTGATAAAGCCAAGGATTATGCAAAACTTGTGAACTACCTCGACCTGAATGAGGAAAATCACATCCCTACCCCTCTAAAAGATACCTTGGCAGCTATAATCAACCCATGGAGCAAACTCAAATCCCCAAAAGTCGAGCTTAAACCTCTTCATGATGGACTCAAGTATGCTTTTCTTGGACCAAATTTAACTTACCCTATCATCATAAATTCCGGTCTGAGCAGAGCTGAAAATGCTATGTTGTTGAATGAGTTAAGGAAGCATAAGAACGTCATAGGTTATTCTCTTGATGACATACAAGGAATCTCCCCAGACCTCTGTATGCACAAGATAAATCTTGAGGATAATGCCAAAAATTTGATTGAAAGCCAAAGGAGATTCAATCCAAACCTTATGGAAGTAGTAAAGAATGAGATCATGAAACTTTTGGAAGCAGGAATAATATTCCCTATCTCTGAAAGCACTTGGGTTAGTCTTGTCCATGTTGTCCCAAAAAAGGGAGGAGTAACTGTTGTCAAAAATGACAAGGATGAAATGATCGCTACAAGAACAGTAACAGGACATCAAATGTGCATCGATTACCGAAAACTGAATGCAGCAACTCGGAAAGATCATTTTCCTTTGCCCTTCATTGATCAGATGCTAGAAAGATTAGCAAATCATGAATACTACTGCTTTCTTGATGGTTATTCCGGATTTTTCCAAATTCCTATTAGGCTAGAAGATCAAGAAAAGAAGACATTCACCTTCCCATACGGAAGTTTTGCCTACTGGCGAATGCCTTTCAGATTGTGTAATGCACCTGCAACCTTTCAGCGGTGCATGATGTCTATTTTCACCGATTTCATAGAAGATTTCATGGAAGTCTTCATGGATTATTTATCTGTCTATAAATCCTCTTTTGACATATGCTTGGCAAACTTAGGGAAAGTTTTGCAGCGTTGTGAAGACAAACATCTTGTCCTGAACTAGGAAAAATGTCACTTCATGGTCCGAGAAAGAATTATACTTGGACATAAAATATCTGGGAAAGGTATTGAAGTTGATAAAGCAAAAATTGAAGTCATGACTAGTCTACAACCACCAACTAATGTGAAGGGAATCCAAAGTTTCTTGGGACATGCCGGATTTTATAGGCGATTCATAAAAAGCTTCTCTGAAATTGATAGACCTCTCACATGTCTGCTATGCAAGGAAATAAACTTCAAGATCGATGATGAGTGCTTGGCAGTGTTTCATAAGATCAAAAATGCTCTTGTTTATGCTCCAGCCTTGCATCCGCCCGATTGGGAACAACCATTTGAAATCATGTGAGATGCGAGTAATTTTGCTGTCGGAGATGTGCTTGGTCAGCGGAAAGAAAAGAAACTGCACGCAATCTACTATGCGAGTAGAACTCTAGATGAAACTCAATGCAATTATGCGACTACAGAGAAGGAGCTATTAGCTGTCGTTTTTGCATTTGACAAGTTTCGATCTTATCTCGTCGGGTCTAAGGTCATCGTTTATACTGACTATGCTGCAATCAAGTATCTCATGTCTAAGAAAGATGCCAGACCAAGGCTGATAAGATGAATACTCTTGCTGCAAGAGTTTAATATTGGAATTCGAGATCGGAAAGGAGTAGACAATGGAGTAGCAGATCATCTTTCTAAATTCGAGTGGAAGAGAAACTTCCATTGAATGATAGTTTTCTAGAAGAAAATGTCTACGCTATGGATACTATACCTATTACCGTGCAAGAAAAGCCATCCCAACCTCATATACAACGGTCAGATGCTTTGACACCCCATGGTTTAGGCATTTACCGAATTACTTAGCTGCAGACATCGAACCTACACATTTCTTTGGCTATAAAAAGAAGAAATTGTTAAGGGAAATCCGGCACTATTTCTCGGATGGAGATGTGTAGATGGTTTATTCAGAAGGTGTGTCGCCGAAGAAGAAATGGAAGGAATACTGTTTGGATGCCATATTTCAGCATATGCAAGACATTTCGCATCCTACAAAACAGTTTCCAAAGTCCTTCAAGCAGATTTTGGGGACGTACTATGTTCAAAGACACTCACGCCTACATCTCACGCTGTGACTCGTGCCAACGAATGGGCAATATCAGTAAGAGGAATGAGATGCCTCAAAACTTCATTCTCAAAGTCGAAACCTTTGATGTATGGGGGATTGATTTCATGGGAACTTTTCCAACTTCTTTTGGAAACCAATACATCTTAGTAGCGGTAGACTATGTCTCTAAATGGGTAGAAGCAATTGCCAGCTTTACTAATGATGCAAAAGCGGTTATGAAGCTGTTTAAGTCAATCATTTTCCCTCGCTTTGGAATTCTTCGGATTGTGATAAGCGATGGGAGATCCCATTTCATCAACAGAGATTTCGAAAATCTGCTCAAAAATATTAGGGTCACGCATAAAGTTGCATCTCCATATCACTCTCAAACAAGTGGACAAGTGGAAATCTCTAACAGAGAGATCAAATTGATTTTGAAAAAGACAACAAGCGTAAATTGCAAGGATTGGACTGAAAAACTCGACAATGCACTTTGGGCCTATCGGACAGCATACAAAACTCCTTTAGGGACAACGCCGTTCAATCTTGCATATGGGAAAGCATGTCATCTTCCTGTAGAGCTAGAATACAAAGCACAATGGGCTATTAAGGAGATGAACATGAACTTCAAGGCAGCTGGAGAAAGAAGAATGCTTCAAATGCACGAGTTAGAAGAAATCCGCCATAATGCTTTCGAAATAACAAGATATAGAAGGAGAAGACGAAGGCATATCACGACAAATGGATCATACATCAGTGTTTTGCTCCAAATGACAGGGTTCTTCTTTACAATTCTCGCCTTAAGCTTTTTCCAGGAAAGCTACGATCAAGATGGTCTGGACCTTTCACAGTAAAGGAAGTCAAACCGTATGGAGCACTCATTCTGATGAGATGGTTCTGGGTGAATGAACTACCATTAACATTCATAGAATCCTTGTGTGGAGACATTTTTGCAGTAAATTTCATCTTTATAAGCCATACTCTCGAAGAACAGCCACCAGGGACATTGTCGAAATGCATGTCCAGATGAAAACAGCTATGATTAATGTTCTAAAGGGTGATAAGCAAAGGCTCTCATTGACAACAGATATTTTGGTAGCTCCAACGACATTAGCTTCTTGGTTGTCACAGCTCATTGGATTGATAAATTTTGGAAGTTGAGGAAGCTGATCATTGCTTTTAAGAATATACCAGATCATTAGGGAACGACTATTCGGCTGTTCTGCTTCAGGTTTTGTCGGAATGGGGAATAGAAAAAGTCTTCACTATCACGGTGGACAATGCCACTGCTAATACTTAAGCTCTGAGGAGATTTAAATAGGCTTTCTCTCTTGTTGGTGATGACGCATTGGTTTTAGGAGCTGAGTTTCTTCATGTCCGATGTGAGTGCAGTGGGCAACACAAATTTTACCCTAGACAAGCTGCAAGTGCACAGCAAACGCAGTAATACTTAGGGATCAAATCCACAGGGATTTGTGTGTTGAGAACTTCTAACTGATGCTAAAAACAATCGTAGACCTAATCTAATAAAAAGGGGTTTTGGTTTGTCATTAAATCTAATTAAGCAGAGAATTGAAAATCTGGAGGTAAAAATCGGTTGAAAACAATAAGAAAAACGGTGCTGGGTTCAAGGTTTATATTTAGGGTGCATGCTCTAAAACACTAGGAATTTAGGCAAGGATTTTCTATGACCCTAAAACTAGGATAGACACATGTAAGATTAGCCAACTCTCGTCACCCTAATCATCTAATCACTCATTCATGGCAATTAACTCTCGCTCTCATGCCAGAACAGGATCATGCATTGTAGATCTGAATCCATCTCGGCTTACGTATCCTCTGTAGGTAGCTCTCGTCTCCTACGATGGTGATGTTCATAAGATCCAGTTCAGGCAACCCAGATACAACACTTTCGTGGCTCGGATTTAACCTAGGATCGGATTCTGGGTGATCAATCCAGAATTCCTGCTTTGAGATTTGGATGAATGGGAGAATCATGTAAAAATCGAAATCCTTTTTCCTAAACACCTAGATGTCATTCGAACATGGGATCCCTTTGGATTTCCCTTTCACCCAACTGGGTGACTACTCAGACATGGCTGAGATAGACATCATCATCGGTTTAAAACTTAGAAAGAAGAAAAGTAAAGAAACAAAGGTTGCAGAAAAACTTCTCTTATTGAAGACAGAGTGGTGATGAAAAGCTTCTACAGATGCATAAAAATAAAACCTAAAACTACAAATGAGTTCTCTCTCAAAGAGAAGAAAGAGGTTTCCTTACAAAAGACCTAAAAATGAGTATTTATTGTGTTTCTCCAAGTCTTGGGCGTCTATGGCTTGTAAACTAGGTGCAGGAAGTGTCTTGGGACTTAGTTGAGCTCCTGATGTTCGGACATAGGTCCACCGGGGTGAAACCTCTTGAGCCGCAGTGGGAACAAGTCTGGCTGCGGGTGAAACCTCTTGTGCTTGACTGGACTTGTGTTGATCGGCCTTTAGTGAATTGATGATATCTGGAGATCTAACCGTTGGATTGATTTGATTCCAAGTGTGTTGGAACGATGGTTATCTCCTCTAAAATTTCTCCACATTTGGGGATGATCAGACGCTGAGAAGGTCTTGATTGGTTGCCAAACTTCTGACGGTCTGATTTTATCCAAAAATGTATGTTTTTTCCAAAATGCACTCCAAAGCTCCAAGTTTCCTGAAAAGCCTTTTAAAACTCCAAAACATTGAAAACACTTATAAAACCTTTAAAACTGAGTGAAACCACCTGCATAAGATATTGAACGTGATCCATAAAAGTGGTCAAAATCAGGTGTTATAAACTCCCCCAGACTTAAACCTTCGTTTGTCCACAAACAAAACCAAAGATCTGAACCTAAAAAAGAGGTTTGAAAGTCGCAGGAACTAACAAAATCTCAGAGACCATGATTCTAAACCAAAGTTAGTCATTATGCTCAAATCATGGATAGTCTAAAAAATTCTCACCAAAATACATGCATAACTATTCCGATTATCCATCATGCGAAAGTCTAGACACTTAAACATATCTTCCAGTCAACTAGCTCTTAACATTCATTCAAAAGTTCCAGTGGTTCTCATCAAAAGAATTTTAGTAAGGCAATCAAGGCTAGGTATTCAAAAATGGCAGTTGAAAGGGTGAGGTTCTTAGTGTTTGGGGTTATCTTTTTCTGGAGAGACAAGACATTATGCAAAACAGCAAGAGAGGGTGGAGCTGTTGATATCCACAGTTTCCAGTCATATTCTTCTTGCCTTAAGATTCTTGGTCTCCTTTCTTCAGGTTCTCCTCATAACTCCCCCAAACTTAGATTTAAAACCAATGCTCACAAATGAATACTTGTAGCATTTGCTTCAAATAATTTCGGCCATCCTAGACTCTTTTAGGCTTGTTATTTTTTCTTTCTTTTCATTTTTTCAATTTGGTTTTTTTTTTGAAAGGGGAAAATGCCTTTGGATGTAGAGTCTTAGGGGGCACGAAATTCACCTTTGAGTTCAAGCTTTTTAAGGAACCATTAAGCTTTGATAGGTTCTTGATGCTCCACTTTCCCAAATTTCTTCAGTCCTTCTCTTGAGTGACTGAAAACCATGTTGTTCCTCCCTCTCTGGCATTTTGGCACATATCTGTCGATATAAACTAAAGAGGAGATGAATAAGGTTTGAACATAACTGTTTGGGTAAAGGGTGTGGTACCATCTAAAGATGAACTGGCCGTCTAGGACAACAAAGAGTGAAGATGTCATAGATGTGTATCAGGATGCCTGCTAAAACCAATGATGAGAAAATTAGATATCAAGATTATGTTCAAGTAAAATGAGCTAGTATATCCTAGCAGAAAAGATCTCCATGAATAGAAATCTTCTGGTGGGAGTTCGTAGTGCAAGTACTCTAGCTACCGCCTAGTCTAGTACTAACCACAAAAGAAACTAGCATGAAATATCTAGAAGCACATGGATCTTACTCATCATAGTTTTGTGTCAAACATTCCTGAAAAATACTCAAAGTCTTTTAATAGGCATAGAAAATTTTAAAAATTGCAGAAAATGATAAGAAACAAAGAAAAATAGACTAGTACGGATAAACATCCTCCCCCATACTTAAATCAACTGTCCCCAGTATGAAAAAGTTGGTGAGAAGATGGTAAATAAAAACAAAAGAGTCTAAAATAAAAGAAAAGAAAAATGGTGATAAAACTATGGGTATGATGTGGTGATGGATAAGCGCCTATGTCTCATGGCTGTCATCTGTCTCTGTGGCAGAGGAGTCATCATCAAACCTGTGGTTCTTCTTAAGTAACTTCTTCATGCGCCTGTTGATCTTCTCTTGCAGGTCAAGCTTCTTCATCAAAGCTGCAAAGTCTGCATCATTCCTAGTGGATGCTCTAATCTGAGAAGAACTGGCTCGGGATGAAGATGGTGCAGACTGAAGTCTCCTGCTATTTGCAGCTACCTCTCTCTTGGTTTTTTCAGCCGGAAATTGTTTCATGATCAGAGTTAAGAGTGGCAAAAATGGTAGGAAGTTGCTAATCTCTGCTTTCCATCAGAGGTAAGATTTTTTTTCGTTTGACAACTCCCTTAGGCCTGACTAAAGGGGCTTCTATAGAAGCGACTTGGGACCCTTTTTGTTATCTCCATGATCCAAAATCAGCTTCTCTCCTTTTTAGACTACACAGTGTGGGATTCATTTTTTATCTTCATTTTTTATTTTCGGGCATAAGAGACAAGTGAATCAGTGGGAGAATCGCATTGTTCCAGATGGGTTCTTCCTCATCTCACCTAAATAATAACGAAGAAAAGAATAAGATGAAATCAGGTCTACTACACCTGCATCTGGAACCAAATCTTGGAAATATGATCGACTTGAACATCTTCATTAATACTTTTGCGTCATTTGTTGGGCTGGCTATGGCTTCTACCCACTTAGACACGTAGTCAACAGCAACAAGGATGTATTTGTTTCCAAAAGACGAAGGAAAAGGACCCATAAAGTCGATTCCTCAAACATCAAAAACTTCGACTTCTTGAATGAAGTTTTGTGCCATCTCATGTCGCTTGCTGATGTTCCCTTGTCTTTGGCAAGCATCACACTTAGATATGAATTTATGGGCGTCCTTGAACATGGTAGGCCACCAATAACCAGCTTGTAAAACCTTCGCTACAGTCTTATCAGTAGCAAAGTGTTCAGCATAGTTAGATCCATGACAATGAAAAAGGAGATGCACCTGCGAAACAAGTTATCTGCACACTGCTTATAAAGGTATGGTTCATACCAAAAGTACCTTCTTATGTCACGCAAGAACTTCTTTTTGTTGTAGCCGAAGAATCGTGGCGGTTCGACCTCTGCTGCAAGGTAATTCGCGATATGCATAAACCAAGGAAGCTCAGAAAGTTTTGCTTTTGGAGGTGGGGTTGGACGTCTCCACGTCTCCAATAGGGTCTTGAGAGGTCGATGTCGAGCTTGCACCAGGTGAGGTAGTTTTGCCCTTAGATTTCTTTGATCTGCGCTTAGACTTCCTTGCTTTGTGCTTTGATTTTCTCGACTCGACAACTCCCTTAGGCTCGACTAAAGAAGCTTGTATAGAAACGTGTTGGCACCTTCCCTTGTTATCTCCAGGGTCTAGAATCAACTTCTCTTCCTTGTAGATGGTTATACAGTAAGAGCTTCCACCACTACAGACTGCAGGATAGAAGATTCTCTTTTTGACTTTAGAAAAACACACTCTTCGGTTGGGATAATCAACAACTGCCGGTACTGTTGCAAGGAATGAACTTCCAAATATTAACGCCCTGGGAGAGTAATTTTCCATCTCAAGAATGTAAAAATCAACAGGAACAAGACACCCTCCTACTTGCACCATCAAATCCGTTACGAAACCGTATGGAATCGTGCTTGAATTGTCTCCAAACTTAACAGAACCGTGAGGAGGTTTGATATCACACATCCCCAGCTCGTTTGCAACTGCTTTGGACATGACATTCACATTTGCTCCTGTGTCACATAGAGTGTCAGAAAATTCCATACCTTTAATTATGCAGGGGAAGACAAACTTCACCGAATCGTTTATCTTATGAAGCTTCCTTTGGTGTGGAACTTTGCCTATTGTATCATACTCTCCAGGACATGCTGGAGGTTCAACTTCAGTGCCCTGATTGCTAGGAATAGGCGTGACTTCTCTCTCACCATCAGTGTTTATGACATTGCAACACCATATTGGATTGTCTACGGTTTTTCCCGGAAGGTGACCATCTTGTCTCTTCACACTTTCTCCAATTTGTCCGATTTGTTTCTCGAGCATCTTGACATGAGTTGAGAGGTTAGTGAACTTCTGAAATCACTCCTCATTGTTCTTGTTGAGGTGATCATTCATGATGTCTAACTTGTACCCAAGATCATTCATGTTGTCTAACTTAAGCTCAAGGTTGCGGATGTCTTGGGCAATTTCTTCATGTACCTCAGCGATTCGTCTCTCAATAGCTTTAGTGCTTTTTGAACTATCTATGATTTGCGATAGCTGCACATCCATGCTATCAACATGAGTCGAAAGAGCTTCAAATTTACCATTAAGGTCAGTGTATAGGCAGTCCACTCTTATATCCACATCGTCTGCTAATCTTTGCAGCTTCGTAAGAAGTGGTTGCACCATAAGCTCGAGCTTGTTGTCTTGAGAGGTTGGAGATGATTTTGGAGCAGATTGGAGATTCATATGGGTGTGATCTTGTGCTCCAAGTTGATGACTAATCTCAGCTGCATTAACTGCTTCGCAGACATTAACAGAACGCTGCTGATTTTGGAGAAACAATTTCACCATGGCTTTAAGTTCTTCAATTTCCTTATGATCATGGGAAATAGAACGTGATGTTCTTCCTTGATTAGGACAATTGTTTCTGCTGCTTGTAACAAGATTATCAATCAAGATGTAAGTTTCTTCCACAGTCCTTGTCATGAAGTTTCCATCGCTTGCTACATTTAGAGGTTCTTTAGATGTGCATTCAAGAGCTTCGTAGAAGGTGTTCAAGATGCATGTCTCTGTAAAACCGTGATGAGGACATTCTCTGATGTAGCCTTTATAACGATCCCAAGCTTCATGAAAAGGTTCGCCTCCTTTTTGTTGGAACCTATAAATCTTGTCTCTAAAGAAGTTTGATCTAGAGGTGGTGTAGAAATGGTTAAGGAAGGCAGCCTTGCATTCGTCCCACGATTCGAGTGAACTAGGAGACAAAGACTTGAACCAAATACGCGCCTTATCACAAAAAGAAAATGGAAACAACTTGCACTTTATGAAATCTGCAGGAACTCCGGTCGATTGCTTGGTAGTGCAGATTTCTTCAAAATCTTCGAGATGGTCCATAGGATTCTACGATGTATCGCCATGGAACCGGTTCTGCTTGACCAATTTTATGAGCTTCGGGCTTATCTCATAGTCTACGTTGATGGGTTGTAGACTAATGGGAGAACGGTTCTCATAAAAGCATACGGAGTGTTATAATCTCTTAGAGTTAAGCGAGAAGTGTTTTGGAACCTAACGTGCTCATCAACGTTTTGCTGGACGTGATGGTTATCTCTAAGCCTATCTAAACCTTGCAGGTGTCTATTATTATCGCCCATCTCTAATTGTTGTGTGTGTGTGTGTGTTTTTTTTTTAAAAAAATTTAAAAAATTAAAAATTTAATTAATTAATTTTATATATATATATTTTACTTTTCTTTTTTTTTTGTTTTTTGTTTATATATATATATAAAAAAAATTTATGTTAATATATCTATATCAATTTTTTTTATAAAATAATAAATATTTTTTTATTAGTTATATATATAAATAGATTTATATTTTTTTTTCTTTTTTTATTAATTTATATATATGTATATATATATATTTTTTATATAAAATAATAAATATACATTGTTTTTTTGTTTTTTTTTATTTATAAAAATGAACAAGAGAACGTACCTTAGACTCGATTCTGATCTGAAACTCGTAGGCAACGTTAAAGGTCCCCGGCAACAGCGTCAAAAACTTGATGTGCTCAGGTTCTAATCCTAGTTTTCTGCAAGCGCACAGATGTACGTTGTAGTACTTAGGGGTCGATCCACTGAAGACCAAGTAACTGCAATACGAGTTTACTTGAGATGAGAACTGAGCTAAGATGAAAATATGGGTGTTTGTTTGGGGGTTATGAACAGTGACGAAAATAGCAAATAATAAACTTAAAAACAAGTAAACAATAAGATCAAATCAATACAAGAAGATGTTGGGCGTTAGGAAATTCGCCGGGAATTATAGACTAGCTAACAAGAGAATTAAACATTGAGTTTTCAATAGATGTGTTCCTGAAATCAAACCCAGACTAACCTACTCACGTAGTATTAATCACAAATCAATTCACTCAGATTTACTAAACTCCCATTCGGTTCTCTAAGTGTCAAGACAAATCAGTTTGATAATTTCACAAAACGTTTTAGATCGACTCACGCCGTCTAAGAGAATTTGTTAATCTAAATATAGTTAATCGATTCAACAGCACTTTCAGTGAGTAAATCAACTTAATCGCAGTAGCTAAATGATCGATATATATATATATATATAAACTAGACATCCATACATTCTTCATATCATCTTGTGTTCTTGTGCAATCCAATTTTATTCACCTAGACTCATTCTGGTTCTTGTTTAAATTGTTGCATCATAAGAAAAGTCAAAAAAAAATATTAGCCCGAGATTGTTGTCTTGAGTTTCCCCGATTCTAGAGACAATAGTCATACTTTCCTTCCTTGTTACAATCACGACTTGCATTTGTATCTCTTCTAATTCACCGCCTTATCTAGAGAGTCTTAGTTTCCTCATTAGTCCATCATCAAGTAAAAAAAAAAAAAGGATAAAAATTCATAAGTGTGTTTCCCTTTCACTGCACAATTTCCTTTCTTGTTTCTTAACTTTTCTTTCTCATTGGTTTGCGAGGAACGATCTTAACCATAAGTCATGGGAGAAGCAAACAGCAACGCTTAAGATGCCCTTCATCAACTGATAGCTTCCATGAGAGACGAAATCAAGGCCTTAAGGCAAGATTTTGGAGACCGACTCAGCCGTGTGGAACAAGCAAGGGTGACCTTGCAACCCACTCGCAACCTTGGATGTTTTAACACCGGCTTTACCACTACTCAGCACACTAGAAACAACTCGATATACACTGGAGTTCGCATCAACGAACCTAATCACACACAACCCACCGATGATGATTCTTCTCAAGACGATGAACCAACCCATCAGCGACCTAGAAACCGGAACACAAGGAGGCGTGTGTCGCAAGACGACTATGGAGAACAAGATGAAGATGAGTTCTACCCATCTACAAGACAAAACCAACATCATGTCAAGCTGACTGCACCAAGCTTCACCGGAAAAGTTGATCCCGAAGAATACCTTGATTGGGAGAAGAGGATGGATCACATCTTTGATTACTATAACCATCCCGGCCCGAAGAGGGTAGCATTGGCGGTAGCAAAACTCACAGACAATGCCCTTATCTGGTGGGACAGGGTGATATCAGACCGCAAAAGAAATCGCCTGAGAGTCATCAACTCATGGATCAACATGAAAGATATATTAAGACAAAGGAATGTCCCTCCTCACTTTCATAGAGACTTACAACGACGTTTCCGTGGTCTTAAGCAGGGAACTAGTTTCCGTGGTCTGAGGAGTTTGAACGGTTGAGAAACCGCTTGGAGCTTAATGATGATGAGGAAGCTCTTATGGCACAATTTGTAGACGGCCTTCAAGAAAGAATCAGCCGCAAGGCGGAGAGGCAGGTCTATCAAGATTTCAAAGATCTTTTCCATCTAACTGTTCAAGCCGAGCAACATATCAAAAAGAAGACCATGAGCACCATAAACTGACCACAAGCCGCATGGACATCAAACGCTAACAAGCCAATGGACAAAGGCAAGGGAATATAAATTGACTCCCGGTTCAAAGGCAAAGCTGTTGAGACTAGCAAAGACACTAGACCCGAGCTTGGGAAGGCTTCTAACCCTCAGCGATCTAGAAATATTACTTGTTTTAAATGCAGGGGAAGAGGGCACAAATCAGGAGGATGCCCGAACCAGCGAGTGATCTTGTGACCGAATCCGGAGATTATGAATCTCAAGACAAAGCAGAGACTGAGCCACTAGAGGAATATGGTGACATTGAATACCCTGATACTGGTGAGCTCCTTGTCACAAGACGTACCTTAAGTGCAATGGTGGAGCCATCCGAGACTATTCAACGTGAAAACATCTTTCATACCTGTTGCACTATCAAAGGCAAGGTATGTAATCCCATCATTGATGGAGGGTCTTGCACCAATGTTGCTCACATGGTCGAAACGTTAGGCCTTGAGAGAACTAAACACCCTTGGCCTTATAAGCTAAGGTGGCTCCATGACAAGGTAGAACTTAATATCAGTGATCAAGTGTCTATACCTTTTAGTATTGGTCAATATCAAGATCAAGTAATTTGTGATGTTGTTCCCATGCAAGCTGGACATTTGCTATTAGGTAGACCATGGCAATTTGATAGAGAAACTAAGCATGATGGTAGAACTAATATGTATACTTTTGTGCATAACAAGAGAAAAGTTAGCTTAGCACCTCTCACGCCTTCACAAGAGCATGACTTGCAAATGCAAATACTCAAAGAAAAAGAAAGTCACTCTAAGTCTAATTTTCTTATTCAACCTAGTCATGTAAGAAAAGATATTGCCTCCAAACACACAATGCTACTAATGATCTTTAAGGAGCTTTTGAGCGCAGGTTTTGGTGAACTCGATCTACCACCCGAAATTGTTACTTTGCTTGACAGGTTTAAGGACGTGTTCCCTGATGAGATGCCTAAAGGACTGCCACTAATTAGAGGCATAAAGCATCAAATTGATTCATACCTGGGAGCCGCACTACCAAAAAAGGCGGCTTACCGTGTGAGTCCTGAAGACTAAAGAATTGGAGAAACAAGTCAAAGAGTTGCTAGACAAGGAATATGTAAAGGAGAGCCTCAGCCCGTGTGCTGTACCAGTTCTGTTAGTACCAAAGAAGGACGGTTCATGGCGCATGTGTGTGGACTGTCGAGCATCAACAACATTACCATCAAATATAGGCATCCAATCCCAAAACTAGACGACATGCTTGATGAACTTAGTGGGGCTACTCTATTCTCCAAGATTGATCTCAAAAGTGGGTACCACCAGGTGCGAATGAAAGAAGGAGACAAGTGGAAGACTGCCTTCAAGACCAAGCAAGGTCTTTATGAGTGGATGGTGATGCCATTCGGACTCAACAATGCACCAATTACCTTTATGCGACTAATGAACCAAGTTCTTAGAGCATACATCAGTAAGTTTGTTGTGGTTTATTTTGATGATAATTTGTATACAGTAAATGTTTATCTGATCATGTGTCACATCTTGAGCTTGTATTGAAGACTCTTCGACAAGAGGGACTTTATGCAAACCTAAAGAAGTGCACATTCTGCACTGATAAACTGGTTTATCTAGGTTTTGTTGTGAGCTCACAGGGTTTACAAGTTGATGAAGAGAAGGTTAAGGCCATCAAAAAATGGCCGGCTCCAACAAACATAAGCCAAGTGAGGAGCTTTAACGGTTTGGCCAGTTTTTATTGACGCTTTGTCTAGGACTTTAGCAGTATAGCCGCACCTCTCACAGCTGTAGTCAAGAAGAGTGTGAGATTCACTTGGGGACAAACTCCACAAGATGCATTTGACACACTCAAGGAGAAGCTCACTAAGGCACGCGTTCTTGTCTTACCCGATTTCAACAAGACATTTGAAGTGGAGTGTGATGCATCAGTAATTGGTGTAAGATCTGTCTTAACACAAGGAGGGAAACCCGTGGCCTTTTTCAGTGAAAATCTAGGAGGAGCAACGCTTAACTACCCTACATATGACAAGGAATTATATGCCTTGGTGCGGGCTTTGGGGACTTGGCAACACTATCTCATGTCAAGGGAGTTTGTAGTGCACACCAACCATGAGACCCTCAAGCATCTTAGGGGAATGACTCACCTCAAGAGGAGACATGCGAGGTGGATGGAGTTCATTGAGACTTTTCCCTACATCATCAAATACAAAAGAAGGGAAAAGACAACATTGTAGCCGATGCCTTATCAAGGAGACATGCGCTTATTGCCACAATGGAAGCCAAAGTTATGGGGTTTGAATTCATAAAATACCTCTACAAAGAAGATCCCGAGTTTGGAGACAGCTTCAAAGAATTTAATAATTTAGCACATGGCAAATTTTACATCTTCGAAGGCTTTATGTTCAAAGATAAGAGGCTTTGCATACCGCACTGCTCTCTCAGAGCCCTTATTGTCCGAGAAGCTCATGGAGGAGGACTCATGGGTCACTTTGGAGTAGACAATATACTAGCTGTAGTAAAAGAACACTTCTACTAGCCGCATCTCAAGAAAACCGTAGAAGCTCATTGTGCAAGATGTGTGGTGTGCTAGAAAGCTAAGTCAAGAGTGCATCCCTACGGCTTATACATACCACTACCCATTCCTACAGCACCCTAGGTCGATTATCAATGGATTTTGTGTTTGGGCTTCCATAGATCAACCACAAAGACTTCATTTTCATAGTGGTGGACAGATTTTCAAAGATGGCACACTTTATACCTTGTTCCAAGGGGAACGATGCAACCAAAACGACTGACCTATTCTTTAAAGAGGTGGTACGTGTACATGGAGTGCCAATGACCATACTATCAGACCGATACAGCAAGTTTCTAATCCATTTCTGGAGAACCTTATGGAAGAAACTAGGGACAAAGCTCTTACTCTCAACGACATGCCACCCTCAAACTAATGGGCAAACCGATGTGGTGAATGGAACTCTATCTGCTCTGCTAAGAGTTACCATTGGGAAGAATCTGAAGAATATGTTGGAGTATATTCCTTTCATTGAGTTTGCTTACAATAGTGCTCAGCACTCGCCAACAAAGATGTCACCATTTGAAGTCGTATATGGTTTCAACCCTACTACACCATTGGAGCTAACACCATTGCCACCAGCCGAAGCTGTGAGTCTAGAAGGGGAACAGAAGGCTGAATTTATTAAGAAGCTCCACAAAAAAGCTAAAGAGAATTTCGAGAAAAGAACCGAGCAATATGAGAGGCATGCAAACAAGGGCCGCAAGGAGATGGTATTTGAACCAGGAGAATGGGTGTGGCTACACATGAGGCACGAGAGGTTTCTGAACCAAAGGAGTTCTAAGGTAGCACCAAGAGGAGATGGTGCATTCAAAATCCTCGAGAAGATCAACAACAATGCCTACAATCTTGAATTACCAGGTGACTTTAATGTGTCACCAACTTTTAATGTATCTGATTTATCCCCTTATTTTGCAGATGAACCTGTTTTGAGGTCAAACCCTAATCAAGAGGGAGGGAATGATGAGGACATTCAAGCCGAACCTGACTTTACCGAGCCATAAATGCAAGACCTTGAAATACCAACACTCCATGAAGGACCAATAGCGAGGGCAAGAGCAAGAATACTCCAACACAAGTACAAACAAAGCATCATGCAAGCAGCAGCTAAAGAGATGCCAAGAGAGAATCAAGAGCTACTTGGAGAAGAACAAGAAATGGATAACAAGAACCATGGACCACAAGCTTGGGCCGAGTGATGTGTCTGCTGCGTGAGGGTTGTCAAGTATTACCTTAAATGAAATCAATAGCCGCAAGTGCACAGCTGATCGATTGTAGTATTTAGGGATCGAATCCACAGAGAAGGATGATCTTTCCTGCAAAAGCCGTTGAAAGAAATATATAGTAAGGAAGTTTAGAACCAGGCAATTTTTGTAGGGGTTTTAGTGGTGTCTTTAAAACGTAAAAACTAATCTTAATGAGAAAATACGGGAATTAAAATGATCTAATAACTAAACTTAATGAAATCGAATAAAACGAGAAAAATGGCTAAACCTAATTGCTTAAATGAAATTCGATTGAAAGGCTAAAAATATTAGACTAAAGTTGAATGAAAATCGATGTAAAACTATAGAAAAGAAGGTGCTGGGTTTCAGGGAAGTTTTCTCTGGGGTATTAACGATTCAAAATATTGCTAGAGAGTAAATTTGATAAGATCTTAGCTTAAACTTTTCGAACCAGAGTCACGGACGTATGAATACGCCACTGTCGTGATCATAGACAACTATCTCTCTCAACCCTAATCAGTAGGTTTCCACTCTGGCCCTGGAAGAGAAAAGATACATTATGTTTAAGACTCGTCAGCATTCACAAATCGCCCATCGGTAGGTTTCCACTCCTATGTTTGTTTTGCTCTCCCAAACTAGATCTGACACCGGATGAACACTTTCGTGTCACCAAACATCTGGATCAGATTGTAGTTCATGACGCTACTCTCATGCAGTAAAAGTAAATTCAGAAGAAAAAGTTCTAAGATTCGGCTTCAATAGCTCATGGAATCCTCATAGAACATATAAATCCCCATCGAAAATCCCTTAAACCCAACAATAAAACTACTCAGACATGATGAACGAAATAAAAAACATAGTATTAAAAAATAGAGCAATAATCGAAATTGAAAAAGAAAGAACAAGGGTTCAAGAGATAGATCTCTCTATCCCTAAACCTAAAAAAAAGCTTAAAGTAAAATTTCTTCTAAAGTATTTCATCTCTCCTAAAAACGACCTAAATGATAATTATTTATAGTCTCCAATGCTCTCTGGTGTCTAGGGTTCCAGAATTGAGGCTGAGAAAATGATTTGGGCTTCAGAAATGGGCCTTCTAACTCGGAGTTGGCTGGCTGCGGTCGGGAAGTGAGTGACCGCGGGGAATGGGTGCTTGGCCGCGGTCGGGTAGCCTCTGGCCGTGGTGAAATGGCTGAGAGCCGCGGGTGGAAATGCTTGCTGGCTGGTTTACAGGACATCTTGCTCTTCGCGTATCTTTTGATTGAACCGTTGGATTGCCAAGCTGTAAAGTGTGCTGGAAAGCTGATAGTTCCATCTTTGAGATCTCTAATTTTGAGCTGGATCAGAAGGTGAGAAGGCCTTTGATCGGGGGTGAACTTCTGATGGTTTGACTCTGAGCTGAAAATCTGGTCTTCTATCCATTTTGTTAAGTTTTTTCCCTAAGTTTCCTGAAAAGAGTCTTGGAACTACAAATACTAGAAAAACGTAATAAAAGTACTTGAAAGCAATAAAAAACATAGAAAAAGTATTTCAAAGCGATCCATAAAAGTGGTCAAAATACAGTGTTATCAACTCCCCAGACTTAAAACTTTGTTTGTCTCCTATTAAAACAAAAGTCTAAACTTGTTAAGTGAAAACAAAAATAGGAAATGCACAAATCTCAGAGATATGAACTCCTAAACTAGGACCAAAAATCGTGCATCAATCCATAACTTAGTCTAGAAAATTCTCACCAAGACACAAAATATACTAGTCCACTTTTTCCGTCATGCAAAACTTAAATAATCTAAATCTTGATTCCAGGCAACTAGTTCTTCTTGCTTCTTGTATCCAATTCTTTTTCCTTGTGGAGAGTCTTCAGAAAAGAGTCTTGAGAGCCATATGAGCTTCACTCTTGCTTCAATTTAAACCTCCATCACCTCTCATATGAGCTTTAGTTGAAGGTGCACATAAGGAAGTACCTTTGTTCGTCAAGCTCATAAATCCGGCGTTTTCTTTGGGTGCTCTTCTTTCTAGAACGTATCCAACATCTTTTGTAGTTCCTCCAGGGTCAAATATTGGATCATCTACGCCGCCTACTGTCAGAAAATGAGAGTTCCTTGTAGGAATCGCCGGATGTGAGGTTTTCTTGTCGATCTTTGTGAAACTCATACATTGATTTGGGTAGTCGTAAGTGTTTCAACAGATGTCAGGAACGAAGTACCAAATATCAAGGGTTTTTTTCTATCCTTTCTCATCTCCATAACATGGAAATCAGTAGAAACAAGACAAACTTCCCCTTGAAAAGGCAATTCGGGTTTGAAACCGAGTGGACCTGCACCAGAAAAACCTCCATAGTGAATGTAAATCTTAAAAGGATGAAAAATCAAAATACCTATATTCTCTGCAATGGTCTTTGGTATGAAATTCACATCAGGTCCAGTATCATAAAGAGAATCACGAAATTTCACTCCCTTGATTGAGAATAGGGCATCAAACTTCTCGGGATCCTTTGTCTTTAGAAAGCGCCTCCAATGGTGGTTTTGATGTCCCCATTAGTGTCTCATCTTTCACGTGGTCTGTCTCACAGTTAAGATGGTGAGGAGCTGAAGGAGAAAAAGGCTTTGGTTCATCAAGAGGAAGTGGCTTATGAACTTGTTTGTCATCTCCAAAACACTTGAACGAATCGGTAGAGACGAGATCGTCACTAGGGATAGAAATAGGTTCTCCTTTTTCTTGATGACTGGCTTCCATGACGTGATGATCCAAAGGAATTTCATTTGATGGCCTCTTTCTAACAAACTTGATGGAGGATTCTCCATCTACTTCACAAGATACCCAATACCCATAATCCATAGATTCATTGAGCTCTCAAAGCATATCATCCATCTCGTTTTGGGAGAAAGACAACATATCTTCATCAAAGAGAGGATCATGGATATCTCGATGGGCATTGTAAGTTGTATAAGGGTCGTGGTCTTTGTAGAATCCTTGTTCCTCTAAAACTTCGCGAATTGATTTGTTGTGGCGGCAAAGTCCTCTTGTGTGGTGGTTCGGAATTGAATTCTGATCCATTGAGGAGAGATCACGAATGTATTGTGCTTCTCGGCGTCGAGTGGCTTGATGAGTGTTGTAAAAACCTCCCTCATAGTAGTAATTTTGTTTCAGATGGTTCATTGCTTCATAACCTGAAACAAGTAGAACAAAAAAAAATGGAAATATGTAGAAAAAGGGTTCAAGGGTCGATTTACCAACCTTTCTTAGCGTTTCGCGGAAAAGAAGACGTGTGCCTTCCCCGGCAACGGCGCCAAAAACTTGATGTGTGCTGTCGTGAGGGTGTCAAATTTTACCCTAAATTAAATCAATAGCCGCAAGTGCACAGCTGATCGATTGTAGTACTTAGGGATCGAATCCACAAGGAAGGATGATCTTTCCTGCAAAAGCGTTTGAAAGAAATATAAAGTAAGGAAGTCTAGAACCAGTCGATATTTTAGGGGTTTTGGTGGTGTCTTTAAAACGTAAAAACTAATCTTAATGAGAAAATACGAGAATTAAAATGACCTAATAACTAAACTTAATGAAATCGACTAAAAACGAGAAAAACGGCTAAACCTAACTGCTTAAACGAAAATCGATTGATCTGACACCGGCTGAACATTTTCGTGTCACCAAGCATCTGGATCAGATTGTAGTTCATGACGCTACTCCCATACAGTAATAGTAAATTCAGAAGAAAAAGTTCTAAGATTCGGCTTCAATAGCTCATGGAATCCTCATCGAACATATAAATCCCCATCGAAAACCCCTTAAACCAAACAATAAAACTACTCAGACATGATGAACGAAATCAAAAACATAGTATTACAAAGTATAGCAATAATCAAAATTGAAAAAGAAAGAACAAGGGTTCAAGAGATAGATCTCTCTCTCCATAAACCTAAAAACAAAAGCTTAAAGTAAAATTTTTTCTAAAGTATTTCGTCTCTCCTAAAATCGACCTAAATGATAAGTATTTATAGTCTCCAATGTTCTCTTGTGTCTAGGGTTCCGGAACTGAAGCTGAGAAAAAGATTTGGGCTTCAGAAATGGGCCTTCTAACTCGGAGTTGGCTGGCTACAGTCGAGAAGTGCGTGACCGGAGGGAATGGGTGCTTGGCAGCGGTCGGGTAGCCTCTGATCATGGTGAAATGGCTGTTAGCCGCTGGTGGAAATGCTTGCCGGCTGGTTTACAGGACATCTTGCTCTTCGCGAATCTTTTGATTGAACCGTTGGATTTCCAAGCTGCAAAGTGTGCTGGAAAGCTGATAGTTCTATCTTTGAGATCTCCAAATTTGAGCTGGATCAGACGGTGAGAAGGCCTTCAATCGGGGGTGAACTTCTGACGGTTTGACTCTAAGCTGAAAATCTAGTCTTCTATCCATTTTGTTAAGTTTTTTCCCTAAGTTTCTTGAAAAGAGTCTTGGAACTACAAATACTAGAAAAACGTAATAAAAGTACTTGAAAGCAATAAAAAACATAGAAAAAGTATTTCAAAACGATCCATAAAAGTGGTCAAAATACGGTGTTATCAACTCCTCCAGACTTAAACCTTTGTTTGTCTCCAAACAAAGCAAAAGTCTAAACTGGTTAAGTGAAAACAAAAATAGGAAATGCGCAAATCTCAGAGACATGAACTCCTAAACTAGGACCAAATATCGTGCATCAATCCACAAATTAGTCTAGAAAATTCTCACCAAGACACAAAAGATACTAGTCCACTTTTTCCGTCATGCAAAACCCTCACTCGGACACAATATTAAACTGAGGTTGCAGATATTTTTATAGAGTTTCACTGCGTTAACTCTTTATGCCTCTCTCAAAGGAATGTTGCTGGCCTTTATATAGAGAAGGGGTCGAGCTCCTTAGGTCTAGGGTGGAGAAGAAATGACAAAAATGCTTTTACTCACACTTAGGGTTTTATTTCTCTTTTCTTGGGCTTGATGGATTTTGTGCTCATTTTTTAGGATGTCACAGTTTGTTCTCCCTTTCAATATGTAGGTCTGGAGGCTAACCAAAATTGCATGTCTTTCTCCAAATAGCTTTCCCTAGAAGCGTTTTGATAAGCTAGTAAAGCTAAGAGCCTTATTCCATGGAAACCACAAACGAAACACCAAATCTTGGACTTTTTATGAGTTTGATGTTGGATAAATCTTTATTGCAAAAAACTCAAACTAGTACTAATTCTACAAATGTTCTAATAAAAGCAGATCCTACAAACTGTCTGCATTTTAATAATATATGATTCAAATATATTATAAGGACAGAGCCTGCGACATAGTAGTCTGCAGGCTAAACCCAGAGCCTGTGACCGTCAGTGGTTTAATAGTCTTAGTCGTAACTCTGCCTTTTCTTATGTCGATCTGTATAGGCATAAGAGTAGCGCTGGTATTTTTAAAAAGATGTATTTTTCTAACAATTTTTCTAGTATAGTGAGGCACTCTAATCTTACAAATTAAACCTAACTTTATTTACACTTATTTAACGGATTTTATAAAAAATAACAAACTCATTAAATATTCCTTTATTGTCTAAAATCTATTATTAAAAATAAATAAACAGGAAACTCGAAACATCTTAACAATAAAGCGAATGTTAAATATTTGAAGAAAACTAAAATTAAAATAATTAAAATTTTTATTAAAATAATTAAATCAAATACATCCATGGTCCCCGAAAGCAACACCGCATCAACCATCACAAGTACTATTCTTTGGTCTCACCGAAAAAAAAAGAGAGGGGTGAATATTCGGGAAAAATTACTCAGTCAGCGTATGCTTTTGGATCACACATGATTCTTAGATACATTAATTGAAATATGAATTACGAGTACGCAAAATATAAGCAATAAACACACAACAACCTATATGTTCTTAATATAATTCTACATGTCATGAAACAATCATTTCTATATGCAATAATTGACTTAAAGTCAATCATCCTAACAATACTATATCACATTCCCGAAGACCTCAGTCTAAGGTACTCATTCTTCTTTACTTTTCCTTTCATTAACATCCGCAGCTCGTCAGCTGTTTGGCCCACTCACTGATGAATCCTTCGTGGAACCATGGCACTACACTCCTCGTCATATCCTTCATGCAGTTAACAAATAATGCTGTGCTCTATGGCTCAACACCCATGACGCCGACAGCAACCAATCATGATAACACGCCTAGCAAACTTTCACATAATTATGCATCAACCATATTTCAAATGCAACAAACAACAATCATATCTATTACCTCTATCAAACATACACATATTCCTACTTCAACTAAGGCAGCTTAGGAATGCACACCTAGTCGTCACCTTAAAAACACCACAAAGACGAGTTTTAAGAGTAGAAGCTGGTATCCAAACCCTGTGATACACATAATACAAAAACTAGGGTTTCAGATTCACAAATCCAGGCTGTTTCTTGGCCGAGAAGATACATTGATAACTTTTTCAATTTATTACGGAAACGGGATCTGAAAGTTGATCTGGAAAGACGGATCCGAGATCTACAGATCAGTACGTGGATCGCTATCTGGGTCCTTCTGGATCGATGGCAAATCCCATCTCATGTTGGCATTGCGAAACTGCAAAAATTAGATTTGGGGAAACAAATGATTTTTCGCCAACTTTCAGCTCACTTAAAAAACGGAACTTACCTCGGATTTATGATCTGTACACTGCTATGGATTCCCTGGAGTGAGATCTTTCCAGAGGTATAAAGATCAGCACCTAGATCGATCTGTGTTTTTGGCAAACGACTCAACAAACTCCTTAGTCGGACAAATTTTAAACTTATGCTACAGAGGTTATTATAGAGTTTCACTGCGTTAACCCTATGTGGCTCTCAGAAGAAAGTGGCAGGCCTTTATATAAGAAGGGGGGTCGAGCTCCTTAGGGCTAGGATGGAGAAGAAATGACAAAAATACTCTTACTCACACTTAGGGCTTTTTTTTCTCTTATCTTGGGCTTTGATGGATTTGGACCAAGAATTAGAGAAAGGTTTATAGAGATTTGGCCGCTAGAAAAAAAATGCGCCTCAAGCCCTAAGTTTGGAATGTCACAAACTCCCCCACTTGAAATGAATTCGTCTTCAAATTCGGGGTTGCTTCTCCCCCAATTGGTTTTTGATCCCACCGTAGCGCGTCCTTCAAAAATATTTCCACCGTGACATCCCAACGGTTCTAATGCGCAATCAATTTGCATGCCACTCTTGGTTTCCACCCCATTCTATCAATGCTGAATGCTATGATTTTGACAACTGCCTTCAAACTTTCCGACACCTTGTCAATATAGGGTTCACATATCTATGTGTAGCTCCCGTATCGTACAAAGTGTAAGCTACAAACCGTTCCACTAAAACCAATTCTAAGCGGTTTTCATACTTTAAGCAATTCAACATAGAAGACAATTTCCATGTATTTAATAAACAACAAATTTAGGTAATTTCCGTATGCTAAATGCTTGATATACACTTACCCGTAATTAGCTAAGTGTCTTCGACATTCGCGCCTGCACACATTGCCTTCTGCATACTCCCCTCCAGTCAAATCCTCGACTTCTGCAACATACACTTGTGGCACTAGAGCAGGTCAATTTGGTGGTAGCCGTTGGTCCTTTCATGGTCCTCTTGCTGAGGTCCTCCCAATCGTACCCTACAGTTTCTGCTAAAATGGCCCTTACGTCCACATTGGTTGCATGTGATCTTCGTGTTAGGAAAATACAACTTGCTTTGAACTGCATTTCCGCATCCAAACCAATCGTCTGATTGCTGCTAAACATGCCCCAGTGTGCATCCTTCCACACTTACCACGTACATCCATTTTGACTGTTCCTTGAGTGACCGCACGAGTATCTTGTAACTGCGTGGACTGTCCCGTATTCTATTTGCCCTGGACTGAGCACCTTTTACCATTCTTGCCTCATCATTGATTCCCTTCTCCATTAGTGCCGTTTTCTTGACGAGGTCAATCACTGACGCATAGTCCACCAGCTGACAATGGTTACGGATGTCCACCCTTAATCCCTCCATGAATTTCTTAACAAGACGACGTTCAGACATTTCTCCCCCAGAAAATATTTTGAGGTGGTTGAATTCATGGGCGTAATCCCTCACGGTGCGGTTTTCTGCTCCAACTTTAAAAATTCTGACACAAGTACAGTCTTCAGCCTCCTGGGAAAATATTTCTGGTTGAACTCATGTGTGAAATCATCCCACTGCATCACATACCCCCTTCGCAGGCCTGAGATCACTCCTTCCCACCATTTTTAAGCCTCGTCTCTCAAGTACTGAACTGCCAGCTCAACCTTGTACCCGACAGGACACCTGATCGACGCGAAGCTACCCTCCAACAGCTTCCTCCAACGGTCAGCCCTCACAGAATCAGTCCCACCACTATAAGTCTCCATGCCAAACTCCCTCATAAGCCTCAGCATCTCATGGTAGATAGGCATCTGCGGTTGGTACCCAATCACTGCTGGTGGCATATGCTCCTGGTATCCATTCACTGGTGGTGGCACCTGCATCGGAGGTGGAGCTGGCAAATCTGTTGCAATATTTCCCTGCACTGGTGGCTGACCTGAGGCCACACCTGGAACCATTCCCGGAGCTACACCGGCCACTGGAATCTGCCCCAACAATGGTCCAAGCATCTGTTGGAATCCCTGCAACATGGCTGCACCTACAGCTGCACATATAGCCGCAGTATCCACTGCTTGAACAACCCCAACTGTTGGTTGACAATTTGCAGTAACATTCTCCTATCCGATGATGGGTACTTCTTCCTGCGGTTCAGCTGCATTACGGTTATTGTTTTCATTTCCGTTGCGACGAGTTCTTGACATCCTGAAAAATGAAACGCTCAGATCAGATATTTCAACTAGAGAATCAAAGAAGACTGAATCATGCCACGGTTTTTGCTTTCCTATTATCTAACCCCCATAAGAAAAAATATATTTTTTTTTTGCAATCCGAAATTCAAAAACTCTTTTTTTGTTTTTAATGCAAAAAAACCAAAATCAGAAAAGAAGTTTTTTTATAAAAAAAAAACCGATTCAAAATTCGAGCAAGTCTCAAAACGCTTCCCGGGTCTGAACCAATTTGGCTAACCTTACGTTCTGATAGCAAATTAAAACACTCTAATCTTACAAATTAAACATAACTTGATTTACACTCATTTAAAAGGTTTTGGAAGAATAACAAACTCATTAAATATTCATTTATTATCTAAAATCCTTTATTAAAATAAATAAACCGGGAACTCGAAACTTCTTAACAATAAACTGAATGTTAAATATTTGAAGAAAACTAAAATAAATATAATTAAACTTCTTATTAAAAATAATTAAATAAAATACATCCATAATCCCCGAAAGCAATACTGCATCAACCGCCACAAATACTACTCTTTGGTCTCATCTGAAACAAAAAAAAGAGGGGTGAGTATTCAGGGAAAAATACTCAGTGATGGTGTACTTTTGCAGCACACATAATTATTAATTAGATACATTAATTGAAATAGCAATAACGAGTACACAAAATATAAGCAATAAACACACAACAACCTATATGTTCTTAATACAATTCTACATGTCATGAAACAATCATTTCTATAGGCAATAATTCACTTCAAGTCAATCATCCTAACAATAATATATCACATTCCCGAAGACCCCGGTCTAAGGTACTCATTGTCCTTTATTTTTCCTTTCAATAACATCTGCAGCTCATCAGCTGTTTGCCCCACTCACTGACAAATCCTTCGTGGAACCATGGCACTATACTTCTCATCATGTCCTTCGTGCAGCCAACAAACAATACCGTGCTCCAAGGCTCAACACCCATGACGCCGGCAGCAACCAATCATGCTAACATGCCTAGCAAACATCTACTTCACATAATTATGCATCAACCATATTTCAAATACAACAAACAATAGTCATATCTATTACCTATATCAAACATACACATATTCCTACTTCAACTAAGGCATTTTAGGAATCCACACCTAGTCATTACCTTAAAAACACCACAAAGAGGAGTCTGAAGAGTAGAAGCTGGTATCCAAACCCTGTGATACACGCAATACAAAAACTAGGGTTTCAGATTCATAAATCCAGGTTGTTTCTTGGCCGAGAAGATATATCAATAACTTTTGACAATCTGATAGCAACTCTTCCGTATCAATGTCATTTATTCAAATTTTTATAAAACATTTACAGTGATATTCATGGTGTAAAATTTTCGGTATTCATGGTGTAATTTTTTTTTCTGGCAAACAATTTCACTAATTTCAAATCAGAATTATAAAGTTGTATGATGACACTGGTTTTTGACCATTTTTATGGATCACTTTAATATATTTTGCAGGTGTTTTTACTCCGTTTTCAAAGGTTTTCAAATGATTTTTATATTTTTGGATTTTAAAAGACTTTTTAGATAACTTGGGAGAAAAATGTTCAAATTAAAACAAAAGAGCATTTTTGGACAAATTCAGACTGTCAGAACTCTCAAGGAGAGATGAAAACCTTCTCACCATCTGATCATCCCCAATTAGGTCATTTTTAGATATCTCTTTCATGCTTTAGACAGAGAAAAACTCTTAGCCGTTTCTAACGATTCGTAGAGAAGATTTATCAACCTTGGATTCTTCAATAGAGAAGTTTTTCTTCATCTTTTTATTTACTGTTTTTAACTGCTTTCATTAAAACTAATGATGATGTCGACTTCATCCATGTCTGAGTAGATTCCCGAAATGGGCTCTCATAATCGATGAAGACATATAGGCTTTAGATTTTGGATTTATTTATGTTCAACGTTTATTCTTGTTTTAAGGCATGTATGCTTGATAGATCACCTAGCGTCTGATCTAGATACTTAGTGTTGCAAAAGTTTTCATTAAATGTCTGACCTAGAATGAAACCAGCGATTTTGTCATAGTCTTGTGCAAGCTATTTGCGTACACTTGTGGTTGGGGCCAGAGTCGGAAGCTACTGGTCAAGATCGTGAGTGACAGTTGGTTATGATCACGAAAGTGACAAAGTCATACCCCCACACTCTAGATCTAGAACCCTAGGTATTTATATCACCCTGAAAAACTCAATCACTTAGTTGTTCTAAACCGATTATGATCCTCTAGCGAGTTCCTGAAAGCCCAAAATTTTATTATGCTTACAACTTCGATTAGTTTACTTGCTTTCTTAGATCTTAACTATTACTTGCATTCTTTTGATATTTACTAGCTTTGAATCATGACACACCCCGACCTCTTAAACCAATTTAGTCTAGACATAAACTTAGAAATCGTAAGAAAACACTCAGCACACATAACATATCCTTGTGGATTTGATCCCTAATTACTACAACCGATCAGATGTGCACTTGCAGCCTTGTTAATTTATTTAGGGTAAATTTTGCATAGGAGAATACCCCCAATTGCACCACATCATTGTACAATAACTTTCGAAAAACAAGTTACTACATAAGAAGATACATGCGTCATATAGTGAAGAAGATACAACAAAAGAAATAATTTTGACGATGCTTTATATAGACAAGTCTTTCTCGCTAATGAATCATGAAATTTGTTATTTCCTTCTCCGTATTTTATCCTAAACTGATGTGAAATATTTGTGTTGGTAGCATCTATTGGCCAAACCTTTGAATTGCACAACGCATGACAAAAGCTGATGTTTTCTGTTGGGGCTTACTTTGATCATTCGTGAACAAATAATGTGCTTGCAAGGCCACTTGTTCTCGAGTTTCGGCATGAAAGGCCACATGTTCCTGATTTCCTCGTAGCTGATACCGCATGCCACGCTGTCAAGGACAAAAAGGTCAAAAACCGAGTGGTCAGGAGAAGGAGAGGTTGCCTTCTCTATGTCTTAAACCGAAGCTTGGTGATCTAGAAAGGTGGGGATGCAAGGAATAATAACACAAAAAGGTACCCAAAGGAGAAAATTATCCAGCGAGACAATCCCAACAGCCCGGTCCTAGTATCAAAGGATCCAAGCCAGGTATGAATAACCCCTTAAGCAGGAAACATTGATTAAACTTCCCTATATTCAATAATTGGAATATGAGTTTGACTAGTTCGATTGCCCATACACTTGTAAACCCACGAGATTAGCATCTAATGTTCAACGCTTAGACGTGTCAGGTGATAGTGATCACTCGTGAAAGGCAGAGAAAGACAGAGGCTCAGCAAAGACCATACCACGTCTAAACCTCTGAACCCTACCCGTACACTGAAGGTGAAAGGGACTCGCCAGGGGACGGTCTCGCATCAGGCAGAAGACATCAAAAAAAGTTAGTGAGACCGTCAAAAGTATGATGCAAGCAGCAAGATTCGGATCCAATCACACTGTATACCAAACTGACCCATGAAACCAACAACCCAAGGTTCAACCCGGTATATTAACCCTGGTGAGGTGAAACTCTATAAATACTTAACCCTTTCATAAGAGCTCTCATCCCGCTTTCCTTTTCCATTTCCGTTCTCTTTTCCATCTCTTTGATTTGCCACTTTGTTGTCTTTTCGTCTACCATTTTCTGACTTGAGCATTGGAGAGCCATCAGAAAACACTCTTACATCGTGTTGTTAAGGCCTTCACATCTTTCTTTGTTTTGTAGGAGACTTGCCCCCAAGAGTACAAAAAATCCCCTAAACAATTTAGCGCTAGAAGGAGGAGGGAAACACTCTTTAAACAAAACTTTCTCACTTGAGTCTGAAAAAGGTACAGATCTCTGATATGGGGGTAATAACCCAGATACACAAGCGAAAACAACCTAATAAAATATTACAATGAATTGGACATGGAAGAAGCCGGGGTAGAGAATCGCAGATGCCGAAAAGATACGGTCGAGTAAAAAAAGGACAAATCTGGCCTGGCTTAGGATTTGGGGGAGGGGAGCCATCAGGAAAGTACCAGGCCAGAGACCTTGACAAGTGGCCAGAGGAGTGCTTTCACTACAAGAAAACATGTCGAAAACCTACGGAACATATCGTAAAAAAAACGTAGGAAACGGCTCTTTCTTACCTAATTCCTACGAAAATTTGTCATAGGAAATCAGCCGTCGGAAATTGTAAAATGTAAGAAAATTGTAGAAAATTTCCTACGAAAATGTTAGTAGGACGGTTTTTCCTACGAAAATTTTAGTAGAACTTTCCTCTAAATTACTACTATTTTCTATTGATTAGTGTTCCTTCCAATTTCCTACGAAACATTACTTACCTATTTCCTACGATTTTTTATTAATCTTTTACTACTACTTTCCTACCAATTTCCTACCAATATAATTTTATAAAAATTAAAAATTAAATTAAGATCAGAAATTGAATTTAAATTAAAATATAATCTAATTATAATTTTGATTAATGAAATATATACAAAAAAAAACAAAATATATTCTCTAATTACAATGAGCCTAAAATTTGACTAAGTAATTATTAACTAGAGGGAGAGAAGGTGAAGACTCTTATTTATAGAGCAACTTCTTCAATAAATTATCTTAGATTGTCGATGTGGGACAAACCCAAAAATATAGTTTCCTACGAAATTCTTACGATTTTTCTACAAACGATATTTCGTAGGAAATCCGTAGAAAATTTTAATTTTTTTCTATTTATAGTGCAGTTTCTTCATCTAAATTCTTAACTTTTCGATGTGGCCCTTAACAAAAAGACATACTTTCCTACAAAATTCTTACGATTTTTCTACAAACAATATTTTGTAAGAAATCCGTAGGACAATTTCCTACAAAATATCCACCAGTGTAACAGTTAATTGGATCCTGCAACTTTCTTACCAAATTTTGACCGTATTTTCTATGAATATAAATTTGGTAGGTTATTGGTTTGATATATCCTACCACTTTTTGACATTTTTTTCGTAGGAAATTTCTTACCTATTTCCTATCACTTTTATTTTTCGTCATAATTGCGTAAGAAATTGGTGAAAAATATTGTTACCAAATACTTTCGTAGGAATTTTCGTAAGAATATGGTATGTTTTCTTGTAGTATTTGTCCAAACTCGTTCGCCCCTAATTTCAAGTGGAAGCATGGGTACAACGACCTAGCCTTACGAATGATGCAAGCAACAAAAAGCAGTCATCGCCTAATCAGCCCGAACCTTGGTGTGGGTACCAGCGATCTGGCGGGCATAGAACCGATAAATGCTCAGCATTTAAAAAAACTGCTCACTCTGGTTCACCTTCCTTCTATGTGCCCCCTACTCTCAGTAAAGGTGCAGAAGATATTGACCAAGCAGGACGATACCATAGAGGGATAGATAGCGCCAAGCAAGGTGAAATGAATCTAGCAATGTAATAAGTAAAAGACAGCAGTGGGAGGATTCAGGGTCCCAATTACCCGGTCCATCCGTTGGTCGCATCCATTGACGACATAAACTCTCTAGGAACCGTATCATGATGATCCGTTCTAAGGAAGACCCTGATGATAAGTCAAAGAAAGATCAAACGGGTTCTGGTGGACCATACAAGCCCCACATAATTATAAACGTAGGAGACTCCGATACAAATCATTCATGACAAAGGTACATGGCGGCAAGCAGAACAATAAAAATGACAAAGGCAAACGAGGAAAAGTTGTGCAACTTTAGTCAGATCTCGGGTCTCTTGGTGGCAGTTTATCCTCCCTCAAATTTGGAGGCCGAAAAACATCGGGCCTGCTTACACCTCTTAACCTGATTAGCTCACCATGAAGGGAAACGCGAGACATCCTCTAGCGAGTTAACTGCTATTCCAAGAAGGCATGGACGCGTGCTAACCTCGCCACTGAAGCCTCCAAATCCTCCGCTGCGAGGCAAGGGGGAGCAGGAATATTTTCTTTTGAGACCTGAAAACCCGGATTAAAGAAGAAGTTTATGAACGATTGATGTGTGTGTGGGTGTTTCCTAACAAGTTTTACCCTAAATAAATTAACGAGGCTGTAAGTGCACAGCTGATCGATTGAGTACTTAGGGATCGAATCCAAAGAGATTTGTGTGCCTAGTGTTTTCCTACGATTTAAGTTTATGTCTAGAATAAATTGGTTTAAGAGGTTGGGGTGTGTCACGATCTAAACTAATATCCTAGAAAGCAAGTAAAAATCGAATGAATGCAAGCAATAGTGAAGATCTATGAAAGCATGTAAACTAATCGAAGTTGTAAGTAATAATAAACACGTTGGACTTTTGGGAACTCTCTAGGGAAACATAATCGAAGTTGTATCCTTCTTGGAGGTCTTCGAGAGAACTTGATTTCTTCTTCTTACTTGTTGTAACCCATTCTTCCTGACAACTCTTCTGAATGTTCTCTTTCCTTGCCGTATCTCACCGTTTTTATTTCTCTCCATTACTGCAAAGGCTTTACCTTTAAACTCTTCCGCACGTCTTTCTACCAGCACTTTCTGGGACTTTTTGATGGACTGGGTAGACTCAATGATTCCAGAGGAAGAAGTTTACCTTTCCTCCTTGAGAGACACCTTGTAGTTCACTCCTAAAGGTTTCATAGTGATATCTCCGTCTCAGCTTCCCGAATCGGGTTTTGGTCCCAGGTCTGTAGGTGATGGTGGAGATCTTTCGATCCGCCTCTCTAGCTCCCAGCCAGCTTACCTCTCGGGCATGGGGCTGAATCCACTCATTCCAAGTTGTCTCCGACCTATCTGGGTTGGATATATCATGTGAGATGATCCTTGGTTCTAATCATCTGGTTGAGGTAGGCCAGATATCCCGCTGGTATGACCTGCTCCCTCTTACGGGTTCTGAGGTGTTGGTTATTCCTCTGTCATGGGTCTCCTCTGACCTCGACGTTGATTATTTTATCTTTGTTCTGACCTCGTGACCCATCCGACTTTCCTTACAAGTGGTATTCACCGGGTAAGTTCTCTCTTGCAGCCAGATTTTGATTTCTGATAGCCCTTTCCACGATTACTTGCCTTTTGTTTACTAGTATCCGACCCGGTTCCTCAACCTTCATACCTTTCTTTCCTGGACTCTTTCCGTCGAGTTTCGGCTCCCTGTCGTGACTCACTATTCCTTCTTCACGATGTGGTGGTAGGAGGGACTTCTCTTGGAGATACTCGGGATGCTCGATTTTTCCTTTTTGGTAGGCCGCTCGTTCCTTGCCGCCACTTTCCGATCTGGCTCTTTGCCTCTATCTCACTCCGATTTTTGCAGATAGATTGAATGTGTTGTCCTCTGTCTGGATACACTTCAACTCATTCTCAGTGGGCCCTTCCTGGCCGTGTTCGCTGGGCTCCTCCGGCATTCGCCAACCAACGTCCACTGACTTATTTGGCCTATCGCGAGTTAGAGCTTCACGTCTTGATTGTCCTAACGAGCCTTCATTGTTTTGTATTGTTGATAACACTTGTTTTTTTACTATTTTTATGGATCACTTTGATATTTTTTGTAGGTATTTTTACTCCATTTCGAAAGGTTTTCAAATGATTTCTATGTTTTTGGATTTTAAAAGACTATTCAGGTAACTTGGGAGAAAGAGGTGCGAATTGGAACAAAAAAGTACTTTTGGATAAATTAAGACTGTCAGAACTCACAAGGTGAGACGAAGACTTTGCACCGTCTGATCATCCTCAAAATTGGATACTTAATAAAAGACTCAACCAGCTTTCAAATGCAATTGGTTTAGAGACATTACAACGGTTGGATCTCAAGATATTTCATTTTCCCTGGAGACAATTGAAGACTGCCTTGACCGCGGCCAGCCGACCATTCACCACGGCCAGGACCACTCGGCCAGCAATCTCTGATTCAAAAAGCCCAATTTCAAAGTCTGAGTCATTTCTCGACCTTAATTACAAAGCCCTAAATGTTCTGGAATATTGAAGACTATAAATACTTGGAAAGAGTATTAGGAGAAGGAGAAGATTTATAAAAAGACAAAAAGGCGAAATGACGAGACAAGATGTTGATGCAGAAATAAAGAGGCAAGCTAAACATTCAGAGGCAGTCTACAATGATCCTTCTGAAAGACAATTAATAAAAGATACGTTAAAAAGAAGCTCACCCACTATCGTCTCCTCGCCAAGATCTCCTCTCTGGCTCGCTTGAAAGAAAAAGGTTATGTTATTTATGATGTTTACCCCGACAAGGCCCACCCAGTTTAGGGTTAGTCTCCATGTTGATGTCATGTACTAAGAATGGCACCCCTTAATCGGAACATTGTGGGCCACGCTGCTATGTAGACAGCCTAACCATCCTCTGGGTACTTTATTGAAATTGCATCACGCAGCCTATGAATGACACCTTCTTCGGATCGTTCTGTCAACTTATAGTAATTTCTGTGGTGGATGACTCTCCCTTAGAGAACTGGATATCTCTAAGAGATCGGCCACAGAATATTACTAAGTGGGAAAGGTGGCATCCCTTCTCGAACCAGTCTGACGGTGAGGCATTGTGCCCTTCACTTTTCGAGCCCACGGCTCTAGGTCATTTTCCCACAACCGGTGACTCAGGCATTGTGTCATTCGTGGCCCACGGTCTCAGGTTATTTAACCCATGGTGTTTGACTCAGACAACACGTCCTTAACTATGGGCTCACGGCCCCAGGTCATACTGCCCACGATGTATGACTCAGGCATCGTGTCCTTCATCGAGAAGGTATCACACGCCTCAAGTCGACAAGGTAGACTCAAGAACGCGTCCTTCATTCAAAAAAAATGTTACATGCTTTAGGCGAGATGTCTAGTCATGTATGGATAATGAGGGGGGAAAGCGTTTATCTCCGGCAATGATAACTTCCACTCCGCGGATTAGCTTTGCTAACCTGCATAGTGGAGGGTTAAGGATAAATTCGATTATTCCTACGTGGACAAATCACATGATTGCACATGGCGTCCATGGCTTTTTGGCAGGTACGGCTCCCTTAAGCAAAATTAGATTTTATATTGGGCTTACGACCCTATGCGACCTAAGTATATAGCATCAGGCCTCGAATCATTTGGATTCGGGAGATCTGGCATGAAAGACCACATGTTCCTGGGTTCCTCCTACCTGATAGCTCAAACCACGCTATCAAGGACAAAAAGGTCAAGAACATAGTGGTGAGGAGAAATAGAGGTTGCCTTCTCTATTTCCTAGGCATAAGCTCAGTGATCTAGAAGGGTCATGATGTAAGGAAGAGTAACCCGCATGAAAGAGGAAATCAGCCAGCAAGACAACCCCAACAGCCCGGTCCTAGTATTAAAGGATCCAGGCTAGGTATGAATAACTTCTTGAGTAAGAAACACTGTTCAAACTTCACTCCATTCAATA
The DNA here is from genome assembly GCF_000478725.1 of Eutrema salsugineum. NCBI lineage: Eukaryota > Viridiplantae > Streptophyta > Magnoliopsida > Brassicales > Brassicaceae > Eutrema > Eutrema salsugineum. The sequence goes on along the minus strand of NW_006256547.1, from coordinate 11,329,745 downwards.
ACTGGAATATTATTTTGACTCGTTCAATTCCCATACTCTTGCAAACCCACTTTATAAGCATTTAATGCTCAATGCTTACACATGTCAGGTGATAGTGACCACCCGGGGAAGATAGAGAAAGACAGAGGCTCAGCGAATGCCATACCGCGTCTAAAACGCTGATCTGAACCCATACGCTGAGGGTGAAAGGGACGCTTAGGGGACGGTGTCGCAGCAGGCAGAAACACCAAGAAAATTTGGTGAAATCATCACAAATGTGATGCAAGTGGCAAGATTCAGATCCAATCACGCTGGATCCTAGATCAGCCCGTGAAACTAACAACCCAATGTCTGATGTGGTATACTAACCTGGGTCAGGTAAAACTCTACAAACACTTATCTTTTTCAACGAGAAAGAGGTTCAATCTTTTCGCTACCTTATAGTTCTTGCTATTTTTCTAGATTCTCGTGACTTACAAGGCTTAGCACTCTTAGTTTGTCATCATTCGACCACTTTTGCACTTTTTCTCCATGGCAGTTCCTAAGTCGTGGACTATTTCCACTCACCAACTCTTACACTTCTTCTTGTTTCCACCTCAAAAAGCCCACTAAACTCAGGCCCGAGTAGACTCACCATTTCCTAAGATCTCTTGGTTAGCTTTTCTTTTCTGCTTTTTGTTCTTTTTCCATCTCTCCGATTTGCCAGTTTGTGATCTTTTTTTATACCGTTTTCTGACTTGAGTGTCAGAGAGCCATTGGAAAACACCCTTCCATCTTGTTTTCCGGGCTTTCATGTGTTTTTTTTTTTGTTTTGTAGGAGACTTGCCTCTAAGATGACCAAAAACCCCCTACACATTTTCAGTAATAGTCTCGAATTTCGATAATCTGATACCTACATTTTTGTATCAGCTTCTTTTTGAAATATCTTAACTTTGTTGTTCTTTCGATTCCATCCCAATTAAGATCAAGCCTTTCCTCATTGACAGTTATCTCTCAAAAAATCTGTGTGGATATCCTGCAACGGTATCACGTACATGATGCTTCTAGTAGTTTCACAAGTCTATAATTTTTGAAATTTCCAATTTCATCTATATGTCCTCTCCGAGTTGTTGTCACTTTCTTCTTCTGCACACCATGTTTTTAATTTCTCCAATGATTTTCTTAGAGATAAATTAATGTCTGATGATGATGTCTTTAAGAATAAGAGCATCAGATTGTCCATTAACATCACAATCGTTAAAGAACAATACAATCAGCATCATGATTACACACGACAAATGTATGATGTCATGATTCTGGCAACGGCACCAGAAAGAAACTATACTATCGAGTAGTAGATGAGAATCAAGATAATAGAGAGAGAAGAGAGGAAGAAGAAGAAGAGAAAATGTTTCTGTTATTTAGTCAACGATTACATTGTGTCCCTTATATACAAGGAGACTTTCTGGTTCACATCAAACCAATTACAAATCAAACGGTTAACACAAACCATCCAATATTCCCCCTCAAGAAGTGGCTTGGTAAAAACATCCGCAAGCTGTAAATCAGTTCTGACATGTAGAGTTTTTATCAGACCATTGTCTATACGTTCACGTACCTGATGACAATCTAACTCAACGTGTTTCGTTCTCTCGTGGTATACGGAGTTATTAGCAATGTTGATGGCCGAAGTTGAATCACAGTAGAAGGCCACGGGATTTTTCTGTGGAACTAAAAGTTCACGCAGAAGATTAACCAACCATTGTATCTCTCGGCTTGCAAAGTTCATCGCCCGATATTCTGACTCCGTGGAAGAATGAGAAACAGTGGGTTGTTTCTTCTTTTTCCAAGAGATTATAGAAGGGCCAAGAAACATGCAATATCCAGAAGTGGAACGTCTAGTTTCTGCACATGATGCCCAGTCTGCATCGGTAAACACCTTTAGAACCAAGTCAGAATCAGCTGAGTAGAATAATCCCAAACCCACCGTGCCTTTGAGATAATGAAGCACTTTGAGAGCAGCTTTGAGATGTGAATTCTTCGGAGCTGAAGTATATTGACACAGGCGATTTACTGCATAAGTAATATCCGGCCTTGTGATGGTGAGATACATCATCTTTCCCACAAGTCTGCGATATGTTTCAGGATTCTCTAGCAATGGTTCATCACTATTCAAACAAAGTTTGGTATTAGGATCCATTGGAATGTTGCACGGTTTACAAGCAAGAAGGCCAGTTTCGTCCAATAATTCCAATGTATATTTTCTTTGAGAAACCGAGATACCTGAGGCTGATCTTACGATCTAAAGTCCAAGAAAGTACTTCAGGGGACCGAGGTCACGAAGTTTGAAGTGAGACTGCAAATCGGCTTTCAGGCGAGAGACATCATCATCATTGTTGCTTGTGATGATTATGTCGTCTACATACACTAAAACAGCTGTGTATATCTCTGCTACATTCCTCACAAAAAGAGTGTGATTGGTATGAGATTTGTTGAACCCAAGCTTCAATAGGGTAGAGCTAAACTTGAGGAACCACTGGCGTGAAGCCTGTTTTAAGCCATAAAGGGATTTCTGAAGCTTACATACAGCATTAGGTGGCAAGCATTCCCCTTGCTTTGGTGTATATCTTGGAGGAAGGGTCATGTATATTTCTTCATCAAGCTCACCATTAAGAAAGGCATTGGAGATATCTAGCTGAGTGAGGCTCCATTTCTTAGCAGCAGCAACAGCTGATAAAGTTTTGACCGTTGTCATTTTTGCAACAGGTGAAAAAGTATCAGCAAAGTCAATACCTTCTTCTTGTGTGTAGCCTTTGGCCACAAGTCTGGCTTTGTAACGTTCCAGGCTTCCATCGGCATTGAGCTTCACTTTATATACCCATTTGCATCCTATAGCATGCTTGTCTGGTGGTAAAGAACAGATAGTCCACGTTTGAGATCGTTCCAAAGCCTTTAACTCCTCATTCATTGCAGAGAGCCATTCGTCAAACTTCTTAGCTTCTCGGAATGTTGAGGGTTCAGAGTGAATGGTCACCAAACAGATGTAGGCTTTGTATTCATTAGACAGCTGAGTGTATGACATATATGCAGCTAAAAGATATGGGATATCTGTCTCCGTGACATTGCAGTAGTAATCCTGTAGATATGCAGGATGTTTCGAAGGACGTCTTGTATTTGGTGAGGATGATGAATCTGTAACTTTGTCTGTCCCAACTGAAGAAGGATGAACGCTGTCACTTATAGGATGGAGATATGAGCTCACCGTACGCTCAGAACATTCATCTTCTTCATTGGTAGACAAAGTTACTCGTGTCTCATCACCAAAACAGTCTTGAGGATAATCAGAAGAATCCTTTGTAAATGGAAATATATCCTCGTGAAAAACAACATTGCGTGAAATGTGTATGCTGTTTGTTTCCAAGTCCAAAAGCTTGTATCCCTTATAGCCTGCAGGGTAACCGAGAAATACACAAGCTTTTGCATAAGGTTGAAACTTAGTCCGGTTCTTTGAGAATGTAGAACTATAGGCTAAGCAACCAAAAACACGCAAACTTTTGTAATCGAGGTTTTTAGAAGTCAGAACCTGATAAGGTGACTTGTTTATCAGCAGAGGTGTTGGAAGTCTATTGAGAAAAAAGACAGCCGTAAGAATGCAATCTCCCCAATATTCCAATGGCATCTTCGCTTGAAACATCAGAGATCTAGCCACATTAAGAATGTGCTGATGCTTTCTCTCCACCACAGAGTTTTGTTCTGGTGTTTCAGGACAAGAGTGGTATGAAATGATGCCTTCGGCTTTGAACAGATCCACGAACTTTAGCTCGGGTGAATTATCTGATCTGACTCCCTTGACAACAGTCTTAAACTGTGTTTCTACCATCTGCAAATACTCAGGAAATATTGTTAGAACATCCGCCTTTGCTCTTAACAAATATACCCAAGTAACTCTTGTATGGTCATCGACAATTGTAAGGAAATACATGTATCCTTCAACTGTGGGAACAGAAAAGGGTCCCCATATGTCAATGTGTACAAGATCAAAAGTATTTTCACACATATGGTTATGAGAAGTGTATGAAAGATGTTTTGTTTGGCAAGAGGAAAAATAGAACAATGAAATGGAATTTTTATTTCTTTGCTTTATTCCCAGTACATCTGATATTATATCCACTCTGGATACAGATGGGTGTCCTAACCGATTATGCCAAAGACTTGTATCTACTACAATGTTGGTAGTACAAGAAAAAATTTGAAGAGAAGACTTATCTATACAATCACTATCCAAAATATAGAGATTATAGATTTGTTCACCCTGACCCATCGTCAATCCCTTGATAGGATCCTGTATTAGACAAGTAACTTATCAAGAATAATTCGACATTTCAAATCCCTTGTTAGTTGACTAACACTTAAGAGATTGAGCCTAAAGTCTGGGATGTATAGAACATTATTTAAGACGAGGAATTCATTCAGTTTGATCTGTCCTATTCCTGCAATCTTAATGTCTAATCCGGTTGGCAAAGTCACAGAATTATTCACAGACATATTCATGTTTATGAAAAGGTTTTTATCATGAGAAACATGATGAGTGGCTCCGCTGTCTATAATTCATGATCTAGATGATAATGCATTTCCAGTGGCTCTTAAAATTCCAACAAAGCCAATGGTATTTGAAGAAAAAGCCATACCTGGAAGAGCAGTTATCATACCACCTAAGGAAGATGCAGAAGTGGGATCAATGGGAGACTGGAGATAAGAGTTGAAGTAGGCTATGACTCCCTCAATCTGGTCCTTAGAGAGACTGTTGATGAATCCAGCATTGGTGTTCTCTGAGGATTGAGTATTGGGGAGATTGAGTTGTGCTACCATTGGTTTAGCCATACCAGTATTCTTGTCAACTGTTGTAGGCTTATGTTTGTGTTTGAAACCAGGTGGGTATCCATGAACCTTGTAGCATTTTTCCACCGTATGTCCATTATATCCACAGTGGCTACAAACTGGTCGAGTTTTCTGACCATTATATGTAGAATGAGTAGCATTGATCGATACAGAGTTATTTGTCGACACATTGAATCTTGAGGCATTCTGGAGAGGATTTATGTTGCGCTGGTTGTAGTCCTGGTCAAGGAGATTGTATACTTCTGCGAGATCAGGAACATGCTTCTTCATAATAATTTGACTGCGAGCATGATTGTATGACTCATTTAAACCAGCAAGAACCTTTATCACTCTCGTGTGTTCTGCTCTGAGATTAGTATCCTTGCAACAGTTGCAGTTTTGGCAAGTCTTTACGCAGTCAGCTCCATCAAGGTCGTCCCACAATGTCTTCAGTTTAGTGTAATATGTGGAAAGATCCGTAGAACCTTGTTGCAAAGACCAAATCTGTTGCATCCATTGATATAATCTTGGTAGGTTTGTGACATGGAATCGAGTCATCAAATCTTTCCAGATCTCAGATGCATACTTCCATAGATTTGCTTCGTTACAGAGTTTAATATCCAAGATTTCACCATGCTATTATATCTTGACCAAATCCGATAATGAGGATGAGATTCAGGTGGACGGGGTAACGAACCATCAACAAACGCTAGTTTATTTTTAGCATCTAAAGCAATCGTAATGGCTAGGTTCCAGGTGTTGAAATTGGTTCCGTCGAGTACCTCAGAGATTAGCGATGTACCTGGATTATCTCCGCTAGTCAAAAAATATGGAGAATACTGAATCCCGTCAAGATCGAAGTTCACATGTGGTGATTTTGATGAAATGACGTCGGGGATTAGGAAAGACAGCGTCGGAACTGTCGCCGGTGGTGGATTCGCGGCTATCATGACTGGAATAGGCGGATCCGAGATTTCAGTCGCTGGAATTTCTTGATCAGCAGCTGATTTTGTTGTCTTTGTTGCTTTTGTTGTCGAAGAACTTGCTCGAGCTGTACGAAGAGTCGCCATCTCGAAGAAGTAAGAGCTTAAAGTCGGTGGAATAACCGAGAGATTGAAGAAGAGGATCGATTCGGATGAATTTCCGAAGGATATAGGTCAAGAAAAGAGAAAGAAAAGCGGATTGGATTGGTTGAAATTTCGATTTCAACGCTCTGATACCATATTAGTAGATGAGAATCAAGATAATCGAGAGAGAAGAGAGGAAGAAGAAGAGAAAATGTTTCTCTTATTTAGTCAACGATTACATTGTATCCCTTATATACAAGGAGACTTTCTGGTTTACATCAAACCAATTACAAATCAAACGGTTAACATAACCATCCAATAGAGAGACAACACGGTTACCCATAAGAACCAACATCAAGCAAGATCAAATTCTGGATGGAAATCTCTGGTTTTGAAAAAAAATTGTTGCAGATATTGGATATCGTTCATATACATGGAGATTCAATGAAGAGCGTCAATCATCGAAATCTGAATTAAACATAATATATACATATTAGATAGAGGCACATATACATAATAGATTGAGGCATGGTGGTCATCGGCCATAAACATTTTCAAACGAAGATGAGAAGTTGTAGATGTGATGAATCGAAGATGTGGATGAATCACCTATGGGAGAGAGAACGGTTTCTAGTATTCATTGGTGTAATAATTTTTTGTTGGGGTATGTTACCTGGCTAAAATCGTGATTTCATTGGCTTATAGCGTAATAAAACAATGATGTGGTGTCTTACGTGGCTAAGTCTCTTGATTTCATTGGTATATAGCAACGTATCAAATCGGTGACGTGTTTTTTACATTTTTCAAAAATTCTATTTTGCCCAGGGAGAGATACGGATCAGAAGAAATCCAAAGATGGCGAAGCTGATGCTCTTCTCCGCCGTAGTCTTAGCGATTTTCTCCCTCGGAGCCACCGTTGATGATAAATGTGCTGCTTGTAAGGCCGTCTCGGTACGTCGGAATATCTAACTTTCATCTTTTTGCTTTCTCAAAAACTTTTGACGAATTAGGTCGAGTTATTACAGCGGATGCGGAATATGTACTAGCGGTTGTTACTGAATATTTGTTTCAGAAATAGCCTTCAATTTAAAAAACTGGAAAAAAAAGAGTCATGTATGTTACACTTTTGGATATCTGCATTTTATTTGTGAAGTAAAATATATTCGAGAACCGATGGTGTTGTATATGAGTGGCTACTGAATTTTCTTTGCGAAATAGCCTTTCATCGTAGGATCACATTATTGGGAAGTAAAGTTTATTCGAGCCGATGGTGTTGTGTTTGAAGCTCTCTTGATGTTTTATTTAGGATAAATGTAAAGGGCATCCCAATAGTTCTGCTACTCAGTTTCTGATTTTTGTAGAAACATAAGAATTTTCATACAGAGATATTGTTTTCCCTAGTGGGAATTCAAGGATGAGAGTTAGAATTGTAACCGAAACTTGGTTTTGTTTCAAAATATGTAACTTTTGTTTTTGCTTTTGTCCTGTTGCAATTTCAATGTGGGACACATTTGATTCTATGGGGGTTATCTCAGAAGATCGGACATAACCCAGATGATAGAACCTAGTTCTTCAAATGATATCTTTTCCCTGTTCATGTTTTGGTTATATGAAAAAAAGACTTGATTTGTTAAGTTTTAGAATGGTTTAAACCTTTCTCTAATAATAACACGGTTGCTCGATTTTGTGCAGGAGGAATTGGAGTTACAGCTTTTGAAGGTAAGAACATATCTAGCATCTTCCATCTTGTAATATAACATTAACAAGAGCATACAGAGCTTGCCTGCTTCTGTTTGCAATGCTTCAACCTTTCTCTTGTCTTTCTGCTGCGATGATTGCTTACAATCACTTTTTAAGTAACTTAATATTATTTACCAAACAGGAAAAACCACGAAACCATCTTGATATGAGAAACCGACTAAATTCTAAAGGCCAGCGTGAAGGAAAGGTTATTGACTACAGGTACGTCATTGAATGCATTATCTGTAAAAGAAACGATGTCTGCTTTTGATTGTGTATACTTCATTTCTATGTGCACATCCTGAAAATCAGTATGATGAACTGGACACAAAGGACAGTAGAAGTTTGGACTGATAGCTCGATTGGACTTTTAAAATCTGATTCCTTACTAGGATAACATGTATCCGTACTTAGGAGGAATGACGAAAAGCAAAGTATCTAACAGTTGGACACTGGTAAGAGTGTCGGTCAGTTTATGTCAAAAATTAATCGATACCCTATGATCTCTCAAACATTGTTTCCCACATTTCCTAGTATAGCTGTGCTGCTGTTGTAGACATGTTTCCCACTGTAGATGATGTTCCTGTAATTTTGTTCTTTCTTTCAAATAGAATAAGCGACCTGAGGGTGGTTGATTTGTTGGATGGGCTGTGTGATCGAATGCAGGACTATACTCTACAAAAGGTAAGCCAATTTCTGTGGAATTCTTATTACTCTTTGATTTTTGTATATTGATTAATTAGATTCTCATTGCCACACTTCTGCAGGTGGAATCTAAAAATAGACAATGGGTCAAAGTAGAAAGTTTTGACAATTTAACAAGTAATGTGTACTTTACATTTAAAGTTTCCTCTTTGTGACATATTTGCATTTGTTCATCATATATCTCCCTGTAGGCGTGTCTAGCTGCCTCAGTACTTATGTAGTTTCATAAAGTAGTTAAGAGTGCGTATCCACTCGTATGCTAGAACACTTAAAACACTGTCATCGGGTTTGTCCTTTCAAAATTTCTGTGGAGCATCTGAGAGAAACAGTGAGAGAGCTTTCATGATGATGGAAACTCTGGAATAAGTAATGTAGCTGTGAAATTCTAATCTTTAGTTATATTAGTGGTTTAGAGACTTATTTGGGACTGATGTTCCGTGTTTTTGTGTTTCTTAGATAAACAAGAAGCTAAAGCGCACGCGAATGACATTTCAACTTATTGTGGAAGGTAAGACAATCGGGAACCTCGTCAGGTCCGATACATGGGTCTCTCAGTATCTTTTTCCAGTCTAAATTTTCATCAAAATCGTCTAAAATCTATATGTGATTACTTAACACAGGTTGCTGGAGGAAACTGAAGATGAGGTAAACTTTGCAGTAACCTTTCTCTTAATTGATTGTTGGGGTCGGATCAAATTCGTTAATGTTGATGAGGGATTGCAGCTCGCCGAGGTAATAAAGAATGGGTCCCTAAAAGTAGGAGACGTCCGCAAGGTTCTGTGTCAAACTTTAAGTAACCACTGCAGCAAATCAAGGTTAGTATAACAGTTTTCTTCCTAGATTAATCTGCCTCTGAACCATGAAAAACTCTTAATGTGCTTGCGAAGTCTATTCATCTACTTAAAATCTTAATGTGTTTGGTTAAGAATCGAGTAAGGATTGGTTTTTGTTTTCTGGTTTACCTGGTTTATTTAACTTGTATTTTATATACTAACCATTTATATTATTCTACATTGAGAGTGTAACAGAATCTCATAAAATTCTGTTTGTTCTTTCATCTGCTTGAAATAAGTTACGGTTCCGTATTTTGCTTTCTGAATTCAGTGAATTTGACTCCGAGGATGAGGACGACGATGCAGATGAATTATAGTTCTCAATACAGTTAAAATCTCACGACTTATTTTACCATCAAGTGAAGGTCCCATTATGGAGACATTTATGTATGACTCATATGTAGCTCAGCCCCTTTTTTCAGTTTTTATGTTCCATCGATATTCTGGTGTAGAAACTTATTTAGATTGTGATAGTGTTCTGTTTTAGAGCCTTTTTCTCGAAAACACTTAAAATTAGGTATGGAGAATTATAAAATTAGTCAAAGTTTACAATATATCTATTATATAAAGAGTGAGTTGAGTTTCACAAATTTGACACCTAAGCACTCAACCTAAGCACTCATCCTTTTGACACATCATCTTCTAAACAATTATTAGATTTTTTTATTAATAATTTTTAAAAATCTTTTCGTAAGTAAGCATCAATTTATTACTTAAATCATTGAATTCAGTGATAAACATACATTTATTAAGATAATTCTCCTAAAAAGTGTGATTCATATTCCTTAAATTAACTAATGTATATCTCCTTATATACAAGTTATTTTAGTTAGATTACTGAACTAAAAAAAAAAAAATAGGAGCAGTCATAAGAGGTCGAGAGAGAGAAAAGGAGAAATAAGAAAAAAAAAGAGGAGAAAGAGTCGTGAAAGGAGGAAGAAAAGAGAAGAGAGGACAAGCCGTGAGTAGGAGAGGGAGAGAGAGGAGGAGATTAATGACAAAGAAAAAAAAGAAACAGAGAGAGCACATAAACACGAGGAAGGAGAACAAGTGTTGGGAAATCAGAATAGATGATGTCGCAGAGAAAGAATGGACTATCACCACCACAAAGGAGAAGAATTGAGAAAGGTATATCTGTTTGTGGAAGTAAATAAAAAAGGAATCAAAGCAAATCAGAATGACTATTAGATACGATATCAATTACTAACTCAACAGAGAATCAGCGATGACCTATAAAAGCTTTTGATTTCTTTATTTCAGTAGACATCAAAATATCTATGCGAAGGCTAAGCAGCCACTATACAATGTTCTTTTGCAAGGAGACCGCCAATGAGGGTCTATATTCTATGAGTCTAATTGTGATTATGTGTAGAATATATTAGCTGGGTCAATAAGTAGCACTGTTATTGTATAGCTTAAGAGTTCTTTAATTATAATTTACCAAAAGTTTATTCATTTGCTTATAATGTAAAGTTTACGTATATGTTTGTGGATATGTATGACAGTTTGTTTAGCTAATTAATGGTTAAAATAAAAAATCTACTAATCATTTTAATACATTCCATAGAAATGCTTATAACCTACTAAACAGAGGTAAATATATTTTACCATGTTCAAAAAAAGAAAGATTGTTGAAAGTTTGGCACCAATCATATAGGAACTAAGTGGAACAAAAGATGAAGAAATGAGTAGTAAAATGTTATCGTTTAAAGAGTCTATTTGAGTGTGTGTGTGTGTGTGTGTGTGTGTGTGTGTGTGTGTGTGTGTGTGTGTGTGTGTGTGTGTGTGTGTGTGTGTGTGTGTGTGTGTGTGTGTGTGTGTGTGTGTGTGTGTGTGTGTGTGTAGTGTTTAGAAGGATTGGATTAGGATTGTGTTTTGATGATTTCATTAGCAAATGTTATCGTATAATTAGGTTTTTTAAGAAAATTACAAATCCAAAATACAAAAAAAGTTTTCAAAATAGATTTAGAGTAATATTTTAATAATGCAACGATAATTTTTAACAATGTGAAACAAATAACAACTATATCACTGTGGTTAAGAGAGAGCTAAGAAGTTTTTAAAGGAGTTGAGAGAAGTGAACACAACGTGATATAGTTTAAAATATATCAGTGCATTCGTGTTAAACTATAGATTTTTAGAACAATTTAATCTTTAAAAAAAATCTTTCTATTATTAAATATGTATAACAGAAATAATAGATTTTTACACAGTATTAAAGTCACCAATTTGTTGTGAGATTTAAAAAAATACATTACAAAAAAGACCCGCGTGTAAACGCGGGTATTCATCTAGTACTATTAAAAGAGATACAAAGTTAGATTTGCTAAGAAAAATTTAATTAGTGTATCCAAACACTTTTTATTTATTGAAAACTAGGTGTTTAGTTTGCGCCTTATGCGGGACGAAAGGTTTTAGAAACCAAAAAACAAAATTGTATGCTATAAATTGAAAAAAATTAAAATAACCATTTAAGGCATAAGAGATCAAAATAAAATTAACTCAAAAAAGTAAACAGGAATCAAAATTAAGTAGTCAAAAAGTACTATATAAGTGTATGAAATCCACAAACTATTAAACTAAAATAAACATGAGTTTTCATTTCTTATTTTTTCTTTTTTATTGTGTTTTTATTTATTTTTTTCTTTATTTTCTTTTCCTTATTCTTTTTCATTGTCTTCTATAATTTTCTTTGTTTTTCTCATGTCTTATTCTTAATTTTTTTTTGTTTTCTTCTTCCTGTTTTTCTTATTCAATCTCCTTCTTATTATTCAACAACTTTGTCTTCTTTTTCTTTGTTTTTACGATTTATTCTTCTTCTCCTTCTGACTTTTTTTTCATCTTTCGTACTCTTCATACTTTTTATGATTCTATATCTTTTGAGGCTGATGCTCATCAATAACACACTATTTGGGCAGGCATGCATTTCCAGCCCTTTACATACATAGAAATTCGAGTGTACAACTTTAGAAAAACATAGATTGACCATATTGGTTTAAGTATTCAGACCAAAACGTTTTGGAATCATCTTTACCAAAACCTCTCTTTTATGATGTAGTCATCGAATCATATCACAAGCCCTTTCTTGTAGTTTAAAAAAAAAAATCCTAACAAATTATTTCTTGTGACAGAAGCTATCCTGTGGTATACTAAAAGGTAATATGTTTTACCTTTGGTTAAATATTTAAGGAATTATACCGTCGGGTTTGAAAAAACATTTTAACTATACATCTCAAACTTAAAACTCTGTTCAAAGGTGTGTTATATTTTTTTGTAAGATTAGAAAGCTGTATTGACTTTTGTGGCTTGCTCCTTTTGAACAATCGAAACTGTTTCTGGACAATCAACTTTAAAAAGGAGCTTAAACATACCAAAGATAAAATTCTCAAAATCTCTTACTTATGCTAATAGTTTAACAAAAAAAAATCAAAGAACTAAAGCAAAAAACAAAAGTAGATGTAAAATGGAGTCTCTACAAAAGGGTTGTGAAATCTTCACGGTCCCAAGATTTGTAGTTTTTTTGTTATATTATTTGCCCTCCATTTCTTTCATATTGTTGTGGTAGAATATTTATTTGTTACCCTATAAAATAATTAAAAAATGAAGAAAAACGAAATTAGATGGAATTGAATCCTTCCAACATACAAACTTAAAAAAACCTAGAGTTCTAACTACTCATCAAGTAATACTACAGGGTCGATTAAGGGACACCAAATAAAAAATCTCTAACTCTTAAGAGGGAATTTTATTAATTAATGCACATATTGTCAATAGATCAAGCTAGGGTTC
>NW_006256547.1:11220078-11316675 GCF_000478725.1 Eutrema salsugineum | reverse complement strand
ACACGCTGTAAACAAGTGATCTCGACATCTTCTTATTCTGGTTTTTCTTTGTTGTCTACTTCTTCTGCTTTATCTTCTTCTTATTGGTATTCTTTATATTTTTCTTTTTCTTCTTTCTCGTTTTTTTTTTAAAAAATTTTCATCGTTTTGGACATCTTATTTTTCATAATTTTTGTCCTTATCGACTTAATCTTTTTTTGGTTTTAATTCATCTCCTAATTAATCACATTTGTATTCTATGTCCTCTTTGGTTTCTTACTCTTTAGGTTTTTCCTAGCATCTTTTTTCATCTTCACCTTCTCATATTTTGTAATATTTACTTTTCTGATCTCCTTTCTTATCTTAAAAAAAAAACCTATACTATATATGTTACATTTTATTTTTTATTTAAATTTAATTCTGATATTATATAGATATTAATTTAGATTATTTTAGATTTTCTTAATTATTTACACTATTATTTTGTTCTCTTGTTATTTTAGGTTAATTTGAACTTTTTAAAATATAGAGTAACTTAATAAAATATTAATAAAAATTATTTTTTATTTATAATTAATTTTAAAAATTCAAAAATATTTTATATTATTTATATTTTTTTAAATATCGATAATATATTACTTATCAAAAAAATCAAAAATTAGCTTTTAATGATTCTTTACAAAAAGAATAATTTAAATTTAATTTAGATATTTGATTTAATTTAGATATTTCAATTTAAATTATACAATAATATGAACATATTTAAGATAATATATTTATAATCACTGTCTTTTGCGGGTTAGTTTGTCAAAAAATACAAAAAACAAATAAATTCATTTTAATATTTAAATATATATTGATTGTGTAGTAAAATAGATTTGTATAATAACAAAATTTAAAATTATGATTACATCAATATATACTTAATTAACTCATCTATACTATTATACTAATATATACCATATGACAATATCATATGAATTGTATAATAATTTACATATTTGTTAGCTAAAAAAACATTGGTATCATTTAAAATTACAAAATTCACATGATCAAGAAACTTTTTATTACTATTTTTGTTAGTATTTAGTCAACAGAAGAACTTTTTCTATATAAAAATAACGTATAAAAAAGTAATACTTTACATACACCTTTCAGTTAGAATCTAATTCGCATAGCACTGGTTATAAATATGATATAAGTATTAAAAGCATGATTAAGCCGCATTTAAGCCCCCATTGTCACATCAATTTGGACCCCTCCCCACCACTTCCCATCACCATTTAGCATCTTCCCGCATCTTTTCGCATCTTTTCGAATCGATTCGGTTTATTCCCGACAGCATCTCGGATTCAGGTAAGTTTTCTTTAACTTACTTCTTTTGATATATCTATGCATTTTTCTTATCCAGTCTCGACTTCTTTCACTGAGGACAATGTGATTTAAGTTTGGGGGAGGATTTCATCCCTTTCTAACCGCTTTTCTTTCATGAGTTTTGCATTATCTACACTTTTCGCATTTTCTTTAAAGTTTTTCAAAAACGGTTTTCAAAACAAAATACGTTTTAAAGGGAATGGTGATCATAAATTGATGGATAGTTGACTGTGTACTTTTAGACTATTCCTAGTGACATGCTTATTTGTGATTTATGACTAGACGAAGCGGTAGCTAAGCACATTTGAAATAAAGTACCCCAGAGAAATTTGAATGATTTCGATTTAGATAAAGGAATACACTAGCTCTGTGTTATCTGGATTTAACAATGACTTAATTTTCTCATCGAAACATTAGATCAGGGAAATGAATCATACATTTAGGACTCCTTTATCCTTTCACCACTCTTTGTTGATCCTGAATGGCTAATTTATCTTTAGTTAGTTTCCAACCTAACCTAACCTATTTCAAACCACATGCATTTTTGTTTTTCATTGTCCTATATGCAGATATGTGCAAAAACGTCAAAGAGAATGAGGATCAACACAGTTTTCAGTTACGGAAGACGGAGACCTGCGATTTCACCGGAATGATTCAACAAAGGAGAAAACTTGGTTTTCCTTAGGAAAACTGCAAAACATTAGTACATTTTTGTCCCTTAGACTTTCTCCCTTAATAAGAGGTTGTTTCCCCTTCCAAAAAAAAGTCCGTAAAAAGAAGAAAAGAAAAGAAATATAAGAAGAGAAATGAAACAAAAACCTTAGAGAGTCTAGGAGGACCGAATTTTATCTTTGAGGCAAGCCTTGGTTCGATTATTTGGAGGTTTGGAGATCAGCTTTCTTATTCCTGGAAAATATCTAAGTCTGGGGGAACAGCTGTTTTCAACAAAGGAGGAAGGATTATGCAACAACATTTGGCAAGAAGAAGTGACTGAAAATTGCGGACATCAACAGGTCCACTCTCTCTTGCGGTTTTGCATCCTCCAAATCTTCAGGTTGCCCGAAACACTTTAACTCCACCACTTAAACAGCCCGTAATACCAAACGCTGTCTACCCTGAATGATGTCTTTGATTAGAATTCACCATTGCACTTAATAAACGTAGAGAGCTAGTTCAGTGGAATCGAGATTTAGATTGTTTAAAATTTGCATGACTGAAAAAGTGGAATACTATCTTTTGTGTCTTGGTCAGAAATTTCTAGACTAAGTTGTGATTATTGTACAATCTATGGTCATAGTTTAAAGGTTCATGTCTCTGAGATTTGTGCATTTCCTATTTTTGTTTTCACTTCACCTGATTTGATTTTTGCTTTGTTTGAGGACAAACAAAGGTTTAAGTCTGAGGGAGTTGATAACACCTTATTTTGACTTCTTTTATGGATCGTTTTAAAATACTTTTTCAATGCTTTACATTTCTTTTAAGTTTTTTTTTAATATGGTTTCCAGTATTTTTAGTTTCAAGACTCTTTTCAGGAAACTTAGGAAAAAGCTTAGTAAAATAGATAGAAGACCAGATTTTCAGCTCAGAGTCAAACCGTCAGAAGTTCACCCTAAAAAAAAAACCTTATCACCTTCTGATCCAGCTCAAATTTGGAGACCTTAAACATGGAACAAACAGATTGCCAGCACAGTTGACACCAAGACAATCCAACGGTTCAATCAAAAGTTACGCGAAGAGCAAGATCTCCCGTCAACCAGCTGGCAAGCAATCCTGACCGCAGCCAGCACCCAGTTTACACCGGTCACGTCTCTTCTGTTGAGCCTAGAATCCCATTTCCAAGCCCAAATCGATTCCTTCATTTGGAAAAACCCTAAGTGACGTCTAGAAATGACTTTAACACTATAAATACATGTTTTAGGAACCCTAGGACGATGGTCCTTTATTTTTTTTTAAGCTCTTTTATGTTTTAGAATACCTTCTAAGTTTTTAGTTGCTTAGGGAGATAGAGATCTATCTCTAGAACCCTTTTTTGTTTCTTCTTCATATCGATTTCAACACAGCTCTTCATTACTATGTTTTTGCTTTCTTTAATCACGTATGAGTAGTTTTATTGTTGGGTTTAAGAGAATTTTTGATGGGGACATATATGTTCGATGAAGATTCCATTAGCTATTAAAGCCGAATCCTAGAATTTCTTCTAAACATATTTTTTAATACATGGGAGTAGCGTCATGAACTATAATAAGATTTAGGTTCGTAGTGTTGTGAAAGTTTTCATTAGGAGCCAGATATAGTTTGAGAAGAGCAATTCTGCCATAAGAGTGGAAAACTACCTATAAGTGAGCTGTGAATGTTAACGAGTCTTAAGCAAAGCTTGAATCTTTTCCCTTCTAGAGCCAGAGTGAAAACCTACTGGTCAAGGTTGCAAGATATAGTTGGTTATGATCACGAGAGTGACATAGTCATACGTTCGTAACTCGAGTTCTAAAAGTTTAGCTAGGACCTTTTAAATTACTTTTTAGCAATGTTTTGAATCGTTCATCCCCGAAGATAATTTATCTGAAAACCCAGCATCTCGTCTTTATAAGTTTACACCGAGTTTCATTCAAGCTTTTAGTCATTAGGTTATTTTTCAATTCCAGCCGATTTTCGTTCGAGGTTTAGATTATGTTTTCTTAAGTTTTTCCAGCCGATTTTCTCAAATACTTTTCTTTTTCCCGTTTAGTTTAGAATTTACATTAGTGATAACCCAAAACCCTTTAAAATTCGACCAGTTCTAGACTTCCTTACTTCATATTTCTTTCAAAGGCTTTTGCAGAAAAAGATCCTCTTTCCCTGTGGATTTGATCCCTAAGTACTACAATCGATTAGCTGTGCACTTGCGGTTTTCTTGATTTCTATTAGGGTAAAATTTGTTCCCGCACACACCACATGAAGAAGCCACACCGAATCCATCAAAGACCTTCTTGAAGCTCTGTGACCTCATGATATAGAATAGAGAAAGGGGGCATCAGAGGCCATTATTTGGAGAGGGAAAGCAAAGAGATTTTAAATATTGCTAATTTAGGGTTTGATGAGGAATGAGATGCGAAAGGCGAGGGGGTAGTATTTAAGAAGAATTGAGACGGTGCATTTCATCCACTAAACAACTGTTCAATATTACGTGAAACGTGCTAACAGTAATGGTTGTTTCTCTCTCTCTCTAACCAGTATTAATGAATTGATTCACGATGTAATACTAGTACAACTACCATCACAGATGTAAAGGCACGTAAATACTGATATAATCATCCATGCACACACGTCTTTTGAATAATCTATCATTTATTTATCCTATAAAAATTACACCATATAATCTAACATCTAAAGAGTGAGTGAGGTCTCACAAAGCTGACACCTAAACATCCTTTTTCTGTCACATCTGCTCTTACAAAACTAACATATCACTATTATTCTTCTTTCTCTCTTTAATAGGTCAAATTGAATTAATTTTTAACCATAATGACGACTCTGTTCCAAAAATGACTATTCATCTTTATCAAATTTCTTAACTTATTTTCTCTCTTTTCTTTTTAACTATAAGTTTCATCTAAACTTTTCTTCTTTGATAGACTACACAGAAGTAAACGACAACGAAATCAAAGAGACATATTAAGGTAAATTTTAAGACTATTTTTCATACTGGATTGTTGCATAGTCTTTGATTCAAAAGTGAATTTCATTGTTCTTGTTAATGAAGTAATTTGATGATGACCAAATCTGACACATCGAAGGTTGAAGCTATTTCGAGGGCGAACGAAATATGTTTGTTATTTGTGTTCAAAAGTTTTATAAATTCAAAATTTATTGCTGTTTGTATCAGTTATTTTCATTTGGCTTCCCATATTAAGTAAAAAAGAAGTGAATATCACACTCTGCCAAAGAATAAGGTTCTTGAGAATTCTGTTTTTTGGTAAATGTTCAGGAGGGTAATTTGGTAAATGTCAATGGGGTGGCTCGGAGATTCTTGATTAATAGAGTTGAGGTCGATAAGATTTAATTCAGCGAGGTCTTTAAGTGAGGTAAGAGATAGAAGTTTATTGTTTAAAGTAACGAGTTCTTAGCATTTATTTCTGATTACCGATGCCGAAATAAATAAAGTTACAAGGCTATATATAGTAATGAAATTAGGTTACATTTCGGTCAGAGTAGGTCGAACGGTCGGGCAGGTAGACCTGACTGACCGTCCTTCTAAACGTCGCGGTGGCGAGCTGCTTAGCTTTCTTTTCATTTGATTGTCATGGTGGAGAGTTGCTTCCAATGTCTGCGAAGCCCACAAATAAAACGACCTCGTTTTACTCAGTTAACGGGTCCTTAGTGGTCATCAATCTTATTGGGTTTTAAGAGATGGGCTACGGGCCGAGTTAAATTAGTTAAAGGAGGCTGTGCTCAGCCCACCTAAAACAATTGTCCCTCCGTTGATGGAGATGCTAAATCAATATTCGACGTCATGGGTTGGCGACTTCCTGACAGGTTTATCTCGATCGATGTCAGCAGCGAGGTGTTTTGGAACGAGGTGATATTTGAAGCTGCACAGATGTGTGTGGATCGCGATAGTGGAATCAAAGAGTCGCATATAACTGTAAGCTTGGAAATTGAAGAGGCGCGCATAGTGGCACGATTTTTCGGGTAGCGCGTGGAATCCAGATTTTATTAAATTGATGGGATGCGTCCGAATGATGGTTAATCTCCTCGGTAACTGCTATTTTTTCCTTTATATATTCCAAGTAGTTTCTCTTCCTCTCACTTTCTTCTCCGTTTATAAAAGGTAACTTTGCTCTCCCTTTTCTCTAGAATTTTTCTTTGTTTTTACTTTCTCTCTCTATAATTCATCTTCTCCGCCATCTCCGCTTTCTTTTCTGCGGCTTGATTTCTCCGATCATCGAGTTCTTCCGATCACATTCAAACCTCATGCAATGGCTTTGGGGGGACAACGTAACGAGCTTAAAATCTGTCTCCCAATCTGAAAAGGCGGTCTCGGAGAGTGGCAATTCCTCTCCTGAAGTGTCTTCGAGGTCTGAAAACCAATCGGATTGAGAGACGTCGCCACTGGTCGAGTTGGCTGATAGAGTTTGTCATGATGGTTCGTCTTCATGAGGTGAGGGTTCGAATCTCAAGTGGTTGATCTCAAAAGAGATTCACACAAAGATGATGCCGCGGCACAAATCAAGGAAGGTCGATGAGAGTAAGGGTAGCGAGGAGGAGGAAGACGAAAAAACCAAACCTCGCAAGAAGGGCTCCAAACGAAAAGGGGAGATTGAAAATCGTTTAGTGAAGATCCCGTCTCAGATGACAGTTGATCGTTTGAAAGAGATGTGGACTCTCTTCTGTTTTCCTCATGGCGTTACTCTTAGGTCGCCAGGCCCTGAAGACTGTCCATGGCGAGCTCTAGAGGGCTTGGTTACACTCTACAAGGCTTTGTTCAGCCTCTGTCATCTTTGGGTTCCCTTACCGGGACTTTTGACTGATTACGTCTATAGACGGTGTTTTACATTTTCTCAGCTCCTTTCGACGGGCATTAGGTTTATGGTCGTGGCTCTCGTGTTTGGGGGCAAGGTCGGGGTCAACGTTGATTGGCAATTCTTCGAGGAGATGTCTAACGTACAGAAGAACAACTCAATTCCTAGCACTTATATTATTAAGTCTAAAAACTATTTCTCTATGGTTTACCCCGTCAAAGTTGACGAGGCATTGGTTGTTGACACGACTATAAAATTTTGAAACGAGTGGAGTAGTAGCATTGGTATATCGTCAGTTTGATCGAGATTTTTATTTATCCTTATTCCCTACTTCTGACACTTCAATTTTTTTTGCAAATCAGAACCTTAATCTCGGCACATACCCAGAGAATTATTTCGTGGACCTCATAAAGCTTAGATCTTTCGGGATTCAGAACTGGCCTGACATACATCGCCGGAGGGTTCAAGCAGCTATCACTCGCATTACAAACGGTGAGTAGACCACTGTTAGCATTTTTTCTCTCTATATATCGACCTAGTGACCATTTTGTTTCAGCTAGCTGGGGAATAGATATTCGTCAAAGAGGCAGATCGATCGAGATGGCTCCAATTCAGGTGAACGCTCCTAGTCTCGCTGCAAGGCTCAAGGCTAACCGTAAAAATAGTGAAAACAAAGACCAACAGCCCTCTGCTTCTCGACCGGAACGTTCCGGGAGTTCGGATCAAACAGCAGTGGCTCAGGAAAATGAGGAGGTCGTCCCTCAACGCGCTAAGAACCTCGCCGTGATTGCTGAGGGCGAGGTTGAGCCTCAGGTTTCAGAACATAACGCTGAGCTTGAAATGGTTGACCAAGGGAATGCTCGCCAGACTAGCGAGGAGGTTGATGAGGCCGCGAGGTTGGCGATGAGGGAGGAGAAGAGACAGAAGAAGAAAGAGAAGAAGAAGAAGGAAAAATGAGGAAGTCGAAGCTGCTCGTCTCGCGCAGCAGGAAGAAGCCGAGGTCGCCAAAGCTAAGGCGAAAGGAAAGAAGAAATAGAGATCTGCTGAGGAAGTTGATGATGGTGATCGAGTTGATCGCGAGGAGCCCAGCAAGAAGGTGAAGATCGCTCCCTCCAATAGTGATAAGGTCCAAGAGATCGATTGGAGTTTCAAGTTCAATTACCTTGAATCAGGAGAACCTTTTGTCAACAACATTGACAAATGCACGAGCTCTTCAGCCTCATAAGGGGATCAACCTCTGAGGTCCCTGCTGGCGAAGAATGGGTCTTCAAAGACATGGCAAGCTTCGCCTTCAAGGTATGTCAAAAATCATAATTTATAACTTGCGCTCTGGTTCGGTTATTTGCGAGCTTTGCCTTAAGACTTTCTCCTTGTTTTGTTTAGTTCATCGCAAGTTGCAATCGCGTGAGGGGTCAGTACACCAGTATGCTTCGAGTTGCCACCACAAAATTTCAGAATGCTCAGACTGCCGGCCAGAAAACTGTTGCGGAACGTGATGCTGTGATCGTTCAGCGGAAGTTTACCGAGGAAAACTGGCAAACTGAGAAGAGACGTGCGGTGCAACTGGAGGCACATATGAAGTAATTAACCGAGAAGATCTAGGAGATGAAATTGGAAAACCAAGACTTGATCTACAATCTCCATTTGGTCAACGAGGCGAAGATTCAAGGTGAGAAGTTGGTGGCCACCGAGGTTTCTCATGTGAAACGACATGCTGAGGAAACGATTGAAGCTGAAACCACTCAAATTTGGGTGGATGCAGAGGCTAAGTTCTCAGGTCGCATCGATCGGCTAAGGACCTACATCGCTGAGCAGGAGACGATAGAGAAGGTGAAACTCGATCTTGTTCAGGCTCGAGGTACTCTTGAGTGCCTCGATCTTCTGAGGAAAAAAAAATGATGGAGGACAAGCTGAGGGCCGAACTTGAAACGACTAAACGTGAATGCGAGCTGGAGCTCGAAAGCCTCACCCTTACTGATCTTGAAGAAGGTGATTTGCCTCCACCGTTTCCAGAGACTCCAAGTAGCGGCTCGGATCGTGATGAGGCTGATAACCGAGAAAAACTCGAGGATGGTACCCAGCCTGCGGAGTAGATCACCCTTTTTATTTTCTTTGTTATCGTACTTTCCTTTTTTATTTCCTTTTTTTAATATACTTTGACCTCGATTGTAATGTCTCACTTTTATTAATGTTATTCGCTCTCTCTTTTTATCAAGTAACGACTTGTTCCATAACTCATCACGTTTCATTCCAAATAACAGAACCGTACTTGCGAGCTAAAAAATATCATTTTTTTTTCTTTTACGAGTCTGAGCTCGGTTGATTAGGATTATAGGTGCGAGGTAAAACTTGGCTTATCCTGTTTTGTTCTCTAGATTGTATTCGAATAGTGAAGATGTGTTCGACGTATTTATTCGGACGATGTAAGACAGAATGTGGGACTGGCCCTGGCTTATTTTCTTATAGGCATAAGGTTTTTGTTCCTTGGGATTTATAAAGAAATTGCATTGTGGAGAAATGTGTGTTTGTGGATTGCACATCTAGCGAGGATCATTTTGTTGATCGCTTTAGCTTGGCCGTTACCTTGTGTGTACCTCGGCGTTGACTTGCTGAGCTTGATTTTCCACTTAGCGCAGAAATCCTCAGAAACAAATTGGGGGCTGATATCTGTGACGATCTCGTACGGAAGACAGTGTTGGCAGATTATGTACTTCTAGACAAAGTTTTTCACATCGTTAGCGTGTATTTGTGGATGAGCTCCCTATGTCGAACTCTTCCTCTCCAGCAATTGCGCCTATAGGATCGTCGGTTAGGAGTTCACCAAAAGTGGCTGGGGCTTTGTAAGTATCTTCCGAATGCATTTTCTTTTTGGGTGCTTGTTAATTATTTGAATAAGGGGTTTGACATTGGGCATTTTTGTTTGGTTCGGTTCAGTTATGAGTATGTTCGGTTCAATCTGTTCAGTTTGAAAGATTTTGGTTCGGTGTGGTTAATTTCTTATGATCATCTCCTAACTATGAATGGGTTTTTTCTTAGGCATTTCCTAGAGACTCTCCTCTAGCAATAGATCTGTCAACAGCGATCTTGGAGCTGGCAGAGAACAGAGATCTGCAGAGGATCCACGATAAGTGGCTAATGAAGAATGTGTGCACTCTAGAGAACGTAGAGCATGAATCAGACAGGCTTCACCTGAAAAGCTTTTGGGGGCTGTTTCTCATATGCGCAGTTACGTGTGTCCTCGCTCTCTTTCTCTATTTTCAGATCATCCATCAGCTCTATAATGCAAAACCCAGCGAGGAAAAAGATGCCATTGGGAGAGAGAATCATGACTCCTCCTCCTTGCGTTCTACTCGTCTGCAGAGATTCTTGTCTCTCATGGATGAGAGAGAAGACGTTTCTAAGGCAGGAAGCAAGAAGAGAAAGATCGATGGATCAGTGAACGATACTTCGGGATCAAGACATTCACGAGGATTCGACACAGAAAAAATCTTTAATTCGGTAAACCCATTAGATTGAAAGGGTAGTTACCTGAGACTTAAATATAATTTTACAACATCAAAAGATTCAAAACTGATTAGTTTCAAATTATATTTAAACTAGGCATCTGTCCGCGGCGCGCAGGCACAATAACTTACTCGAGATCTGTGATGGTGAAAATTATTTTCTAAACAATCTCTCCATCAGGGTTATTCACTGTTTCAATGTCGCTAACATTTTCCATCACATCAATGAGATCTACAAATCAATTATGAGAGAAAATTTTATCATAAATGAACTTCATATATTTTTTTTTCTATATATGTACAATTTATAGATGAAAACATTAAAATGAATATTAGAAGTTAATCTTACCAACAGGATACAACTGAGCGTAGGGAACTCTGTATATCTCACTAAAAGAGACAAATTTCATGAAGGGATTCATTGTCAATGGTCGTAGGCTTGAGACTTCTGTCTCAGTAGTGAGAACGATCTGATAATTGTGTCTCGTTGTCCTTCCCTCATTCTTCCATTCAGATGGTATCAAGCCGAATTTAGACAATTCAAACCACTGTCTTTCAGTCCCAACATGGTAAAAATATGGAAAGGCGAGGTTACCACATGAAGCATTAATTCTGCAACCCTATATACAATGAATTTTGAAAAGAGATCAAACAAACAATAAATATAGACAAAACAGTTATATATTCATATTATATAATATTTACATTTTCGTCGACTAAAATGAAATTAATCCTGGTAAGCCTTGTCGATCAGGTTTATTCCATCTTTTTAAAACTTTGAGACAGATTTTCCAATCTCGCCTCCATGCATGTAACTCATCAACAAAGTTATATGTAGCCATGGGGATAATGTTTTGAAAAAGTCAAAGAAACGGTTAGGGAGAAAGATTGCTTTGGTGTTTGTTTTTAACGATGGATATATAACACTCAAATAACAGTTTGGAAAGTGTTCCGTGAATCAATGCCTTTTACGTATTTTTGTAAACTAAAAATGCTCTATTTTTAAAAAGTTGCAACTTATGATGAATATTTTAGATAGATTATTGGTTATCACGGTTTATCTATATTAGTAAAGGAAGAGTCGAATTTTCGTTATAACACCAAATGTTTTGGCCCATATGATGTATAAAAATATTGGGCCCATATGATATATAATTTGAGTGTAACATAATAAACCATTTACATCAAACAGATTTAGAATCAAATCAGTTATATATGTTATTGACATGCTTTCTAATCATTCAACACGTGCTATTTTTTTACAGAACATTATTCAAAATATGTCATAATATCGTTTATATAATCTAATTTATCAGAATAATGGTATTTTTTATCCAACGCTATATTGATCTAACATTCTTATTAATAACAATTAGTTTTTATGACCGTTAAACTTTTAAGAGTATAATTAACAGGTGTCTTAATAATACACTCGTTCGTGATCATCTATAAAATAAATAAACGGTAACATTTTCCATTAAACAGAGAAGTTTTTTTTTAAACTTCAAAATTTCATAATAAACAACCATCTTCTTGTTATCACAAAAAATGGCTCCATGCGAACGTATCTGTGAATTGGATTTGACTTCGGAGAGTTCTTGCATATGCATTCAAGTTGTCAAAATGATCGCCGAAGACATTGGTTCTAGTATACCAAGAAAAACTCTTCTATTAACCAATGAACATGTAAGTATATAACTCTAACAGCGTATATTTTTACGAAATGGTTATCTAACTTGTCTATATATTATGTCAAACGGTGATAGAATTGTAGCAATAATCCACAGTGATTTTATGGATCAGTACAGCGATCAAATATCTGAGGGGAAATGGTATTTCATTCATAATTTTGGCGTCATACATGATCTACGATCATCTGATGCGATCTTCAACAAATATCACTTGTGTTTCAAGGACATACTCGAATTCAAGAAACACCATTAATTCTCAAAGATCATATATATTCATTCACATCATTCAGTGAAATATCCAAACATTCCATCTACACACTTTAAGATTGGTATGACTCGAGTCCGATTAATTGTGTTTTTTTTTTAGTTATAATCATTGTTTTAATTTTTTAATTCTGTAGTTAACTTGATCAGAGGAATTGTCAAAGTTCGTAAACTGAGTGAGCATGCCGGGACAAAATATGGAAGATGCGGTGTTGATTCACAGAAATGCATCAAGTTCACTCTTAGGAGCTTTGAGTAAGTAAACATGTCAATTTTTGTATTTTTTTTATAGATACACAAACCTTTTAATAGGGAATAATAATTAAAATTTTAAAGTGATCATTTGTTTATGATTATAGATGTGTCGATATCAAATGTGTGGCATTTGGCAAAGATGCTATTAATTTCGAAGCACTTTGGCTAAATATTCCTAGAGGAAAAATAGTATTCTGTGTTTTGAGGCTTTGGGAAGTGGCACCTTACGGAGGTAGTGTTTTACGATATGGTAAATGAAAATGTTACAATATAGTATTCTTATCTAACAAAATACGTTAAATTTGATACAGATAGGATATGTGTTTACTTTAGCGGTGAATTCGCAGATATCAAATTTGATCCTCCTATACCCGAAGTCGAAAATGCCCGTTTCATGTAAGGAAAACTATTATCAATAAGTTTCTATGCTATATTCGATATTTGATAACAAAAATTATCATGTATGAAGCGAATAACTTTATCCACTCGAATCAGGTTGGATTACACAGATGACTTCAACCACATAGAGGATGAGTACAGTGGATGGCACATGCCATTTTATGAGAATCGTCGGTTAGGATGAACTATATTCTATTATCGAACTATATTGCAAATTCTATTAAACTATAATATTATTTGTATGATACTTTAATAGTTTAATATGTATTGAATATTGCATTTTACTGCAAAATCGTTTTTGACTTATGAAGACATATTTTTTTTTTTTTGACATACTTATGAAGACATATTAGTTGTAGTTTTCATAAACTTATACTTTATCATTGAAAGACTAACAAACTTTCGTAAATTATCCACTCATGATAGCACATAATTATCTTCCAGTAGTAGATTTCCTAGAACAGTATATATTATATTTATAAGCAGTAATTTAAACCCAAATTAAAGTAAAGCTTAGGCAGTAATTTAAACACAAATTAGAATAAACTATTAATTATTAATAATTGCAAAACACACTTGTAAATACCAAAAAATGTGTCTAACAAAACTAATAATGCATCTGGATTATCAATTTTGAATCTTTATACTCCGCCCAATCCATTAGACACCATCTGTATCAAGCCCATCTAATCTCTCCCTAATCTTGAAATTTCAATAACAAAAAACAGATATACATAAGGTTGGCAAATTACTGTTATGTAATTTAGACAGATCTAAATATTGTTTTTTTTTTCATAAGTCAATTTAGACAACACAGAGAAACATACTTACCTATTGCGCAAGGTTAAAACTTCAGCAATCGGTGAATCAGTGATAAAACGGGATACACCATCATCATCATGATCCTTGATAGACACATTCTCTAAATTTTATATATTAGATATTGTTACATTAATTACATACTACGATTTTATAAATAACATATTGATATATCATCAGAAAACATACCACCGTCAATTGCTACACACCAATCGGTTAACACACATATATATAGCAAAGGGACCCTCGTATTCTCTACACTTATCTCTTATTTCAGTTGCCAATTCACCGTGTGAAACACACTCAAGCATAAATTTCCTATATTTTGACAAACAATGTAGTTAAGAATTAGTTAGTTAGACTTCAAACATATAGTTTGAGATATACTTACTCGTCATCTATTATCTTAAATCGAATTGATGATGAAGTCGTTCCATCCGGGTATGTAATAGTAAAATATCTAGCATCTTTGACGATTCCAATGAAATCTGCGATTGTAAGTAGTCAAAATAAAGACATGATTTAGAACTATAAATTTTGCATCATACGAAGATACCAAAATATTCTTACCAATTAGATAATAATGATCATTCGGGAATTCATAAATCGAGAGGAATGATACAAAATTATAGAACAAATTATTTGTTAATGGTAAAGCTGGTGAAATCGTTGTTCCCTTTGACAGAGTAATAACGTAATCATGTTTTGTAATACTTTGGATATTAGTCCAGCTGTAAGGATTCAAAAGAAATCCAGTCAACATAAACCATTGCTCTTCTTCGCATATCTGATTAAAATGTTCCATCATCTGATTGTTTACCCGAGCTTGTATTCTACAACCATAGAAGTTTATACAGTAACAATGAAACAACAAAAAACAGATTAGTGTATGTTAAAACAATAAGCATAACCACTAATATCACAAATACCATAATAGGTAATTGAAATTTATCCTTTCATCGACCATAATGAAATTTAAGCTTTGATTATCATCCGAGTAATCAACCACCCATTTTTTCAGTATCTTCACTATAATTCTCCAATCGAATCTTTGAGAGTCCAGTTGACGAACAAAATCATAATCCGCCATTGCGTGATGACTATTAGTTAGGGTCATTAAATTAGAGTATATTTATAAGAAAAAATATGATTTTATATTAATCTATAACCAAAAATTAAGAATATTAACATTTCAGAATCAATATAGATAAGTAAACAATATTATCTTCGATTAAAAATATATTAATATATATATATATATATATTGAGATTTTCCTATTTAAAATAATGTTAATATTCCAATCCTCATTGTTACAAATTCTTAAAAAAAATTATCATAACACCATCTATATATTTTGAATGATAAATTTACTTTAAACAAAAATTACATTAGCTAAGTGATAAACATCTACAATAGATTTTAAAGATGGTGACTTATTATCGTGTTTTGATTTTCAAGAACGCATAAATTCAACCAATAAATTATTTTTTCTGTGAACAAACAAAAAGCAACTGTTTTCAGATTTTTATTTTTTCTTTCGTAGATGTTATAAAATTATATTATTTATAAAACATATAGTATTTAGTAGAACATGATAAAATTAACAACAAAAAAACAATAACTAAGATAATAATGAAAATATAAGTTATAGCTAATACATATCTAAAACAAAGAACTGTTTCCATGCACTTCGTTTCGTATCTTCACCCAAGTCCTGAAATTAATATTTAAGAATATGTGTAAACAATACAGTACTACTAAAAAACTATATTAAAGGAGTAAAGTTAATGTCATAATAATTATCTTACTTTGCCCGAACTTCATCCATTGCAGGAGCAGTCATGAAACGCGAAAGACCCTCTGCTTCGTGATTTTGAATAGTCAATTCTTCTAATAAAAAAAAGGAATCAATACGCATGATGATACCTATATATTCAGATTTTATAGAGTTATATCAAATTGAAGTGTATACCTCCAGTTCTCGTAACACACCAATCGGTTAAAACGCAGACGTCAAATGGACCATCATATCCTATGCATTTTTCGTTTATGTCAAATGCTAATGAGCCATGTGCGATACATTCCAATATCTTATCCCTTCAAATTACAGAATAGAGTTATTCTAAAACTAAATTATCATAATCATAGACAATAGAAAATAAAAAGAATGCGCTTACTCATTGTCTTTAAGACGAAAACGGAGTGTCAGGACAGTTTTTCCATCTGGCTGCACAATTGGTATGAGATCCCTTACAATGTCAAGTACACCAATCAAATCTGAATAAATACTCATATCAGTAACACTATGATTTTCCTTTTTTTAAAAAAACAATAAAAAGTATATAATTATACTGACCGATAGGGTATTCATAGGCGGAAGGATTACTGATAATCTGAGGAAATTCTACGAAATTGACAAATGCCTTATTAGATAATGGTATTACACAT
Source organism: Eutrema salsugineum (assembly GCF_000478725.1). NCBI lineage: Eukaryota > Viridiplantae > Streptophyta > Magnoliopsida > Brassicales > Brassicaceae > Eutrema > Eutrema salsugineum. Next base: position 11,300,444 of record NW_006256547.1, on the reverse strand, counting down.
GAAATCTTTGTGTTGTCAGTCAGCGTAATCATAAAATCGTGTCTAGTTATCTTATCGCGATTGTTTCTGCGCAATCGATTGAGACTAAACCGAGATAACATAATCTAGTGACCATCATGGCAAACTCGTTCGAATACTCTAACATCTGATTGTGAACTTTTACCTGAATTCGGCATCCCTACATTACAAGAAAAACAAATATAGAAATTATAGAAGCAATAAATAAATATAAAAAATCAGAGACTTATTACTACAAAGTTTAGTTTATAATAAAACTAACGTTCTCATCGGTCAGAATGAAGCCAAGTCCTGGTAATCCCTGTGGATCGTTCATGCCCACCTTTTCAAAACTTTAACCACAATTGTCCAGTCATCTCTCCATCCATTCATCTCATGCACCAAATCATAACTACCCATGTTTGTCAAAAGTTAAGAGAAAATAAAATATCAGAAAGTAGATATGTTCTGTTACACCAAGTCTTTATCAAATCATCTATATATATACGTAACGCTTTTAAATATGATTACGCCTAATGGTGACGATTCATAAAAAACCGTTTACTTGAACCGAGTCTTTAAAACGGTTTTCATTATCCGTTTTATATATATATATATATATATATACATATATATTCAATATAAATACAATATGATCGCAACCACTAAAAACAAATTATCTATAACTTTGTAATTTTTAAAAAATATAACAAAATACAATCTATATATGTATATCTTCTTTCTATATAATCTAAAAAAAATAATTCTAAGACAAAACATATGTGTATATATATGTTTTCATACCGAGAAATCATTTTTAAATAAAGGAATTCATGATTGTATTAGTTTTTTTTAATTTCGATATCCGAATATAAATTGGTTATTAAGGTATCTAAAAATATGATATACTAGACCCATTAATTAATCATGACTTAATATTATTGATATAGGTATACCGGATATTATTACGCAATTAAATATCTAAACATTAAATGAATTTAAATCCCTACAAAAATATTATTGATTTCGATTTTCATGAACAACCATAAAGACTAAACATGATTGGGTCCATATCGGTGAATATCTTTACTATCACGATCATTAAAGTTTTTATGAGCTCTTGGAAAAGACAATTATAGTTAGAGGTCTATTGAAAATTTATGACGACAGTCAATAAGCTTTTCATGTGACAAATAATCAGAGTATATATATGTTTCCTAATATGTTTACTTTAGGCAATTATTCTGATTTATAATATGTTTACTTTAGGCAATTACTCTGACTATACCAAAAAATAATCAAAATACTTTCCATAATAGAAGCCACAGAAAACCTATAAAAAGGATATAGTCTAACATCGAACCTAACAATATGAATTAATAAAAAACACATATAGTACATAGAATATAGTTTGATAATACATCACAAAATTAATATATAAACAATAAGAAAGTATTAAATAAAATAATTGATCTTAGTTTTAAAAGTAGGCATAAAATTACTAAGTAATGAGTTCGATAATACAAAGAAGAAACAGTGAAAATAGAGAGACAAAATATTAGATACAATAATTATTTAGAGGAGGTCTACAAATAACATCAAACAGTCGATGCTCTCGTCCGTACTTGGGTCCGCCTACGAAAGTGATAAAAAATCATTACCAAAACGCTTTTATAAACATTGAAACAACAATATATAGAATCAAAAATTTTAAATACTCACGTCGCTCTAAATGCATCAACATCCGCATCGACAGGATTGCACAAAATATTTGAGTAAAGATGATTAGATCGAAGAACCACAAACTTCTTATCGATACCTAAACAACAATAGACGAAAATATTATTCAACATTCAGATGTTAAGACATATACGAGAAAATATGTATATACCTTGGCCATTTGTCATCTTCCAGAACATTAACACCCAGAAAACCGATTCACATGTGTTTCTCTGATATACATCATAGAGATTTATTGCTAAAGAACCATGGGCGTAACATGTTAACCGGCCTTCTCTTCTGCCACAAGAAAAACAATATGAAAAATGAAATATTTGGTAAAGACTTTATGTTAACAGTCCTTTACATATAAAATAATGGACATGATTCATAATACCGTGCATCTACTATCTCAAATCGGAGATAAGCGAGATTCTCTTCATAAGCATCATTACTTGCATTGCAGAGTGCACCCATCTTCACAATAGTTCCCGTAACGTCTAATAATAAACAAAATAATTAATTGAATTTAAATATATTATAAAATTTAACATATATGTTTAGAGATTATCATGCAAACCGATAAAATTGATTAGTTCTTATAAAAAGTTAAAGATGCAATTTTTACCAATCAGATAGTCAAAAGGAATGGCTCGATCAACAATATCATAAATTCGGAAGCAGTGGAGATACAAATTGTACGACCTCGTCAAATAGGGGTGATAATAGTGATAGAAATTAACTCCAAACGATGTTTATTGATCGTTGTAAGCATTGATCCAGTTGCTTCCTTAACGAAAAAGTTGAAAATCCGGATCCACTGTCCTTGTTTGATTAATTTCCAGTGAGTGGGAAACTCGTTTGGCATAACGGTTGCAGCGATCCGAGTACCCTAAGAAAATAACACAGCCAAAATTAATCAGTGAATAATATATAGAAAACATAAAAAAAAACTTCAAAAAAGGACACATACTTTGATATCAGACAGAACCATCTCGATAGTATTTCCGAAGAATGTTGAATGCTTTCAGAGCCTGACCACCTTGACAGATATTAACCACCTTGTTTTGTAAGTATCCAAGCATGCAACATCGACAACATCAGACATTTTAGAAACCTATTTTTTTCGGTCGAGAACTCTGAATGAGATTTATAAAGAGCAAAACTAAAAGTGACGAAGTATGAGAAAGTTTGTTAAAGATGAAAAAGACAGACAATGCAGTTGAATAGGCAGTTATCCTTTCTTCTAAATTTATTTTCAATTGAATTATTAAAAAAAATTGAACAGTTACCATTTAAAGCCATTTATTATCAAAACCAACAACAATCCCACTAATTTATGTCAAGACATTTCCATATTGATATTGACCGATTTGTTCGTTTCACGTGTCAGAGAGAATATATTCCATTTTTAAGTTTCAACAAGGATACATGCAACCTCAATAAGTAAATATATCATTTTGCTAAATTATAATACTTTCCATAAAATAATATGATCTCTCTATGTAACTTATGTTATTTAAACAATTTTATGTCTCAATATTTTAGGAAATGATATATTCATACAACATCATAACAAAAAGGACATTTTTGTAGACTTATATGTTATAAGTTTATGTATTTACTTGGGCAATTTTCCTTAAAATTATATGAAACAAGAAACCTGGAAAGTCAAACGGTTAGGTGCAAACATAAAGTCGCATAATCTTCCCCATAAAAATTGAAAAATGAGAAAATTGATTATTATTGTACACCTTATAAATACTCACTTGAGATTTTCTATTTCAAAGAACCTTAAAAGATTTTATAAGTAGCCTTATCGTTTGTGAGAACATTCATAAGAAAATGGCGAACACATATGAAAAAAAATTCGATGAAAATGGCTTACTGATCATCAATCCCCCACCATTGGTAATGAGATTCGGTGTCGTGGAACCTAAGTCACCACCTTCACCAACAGATTCCGAGATCGAGCAAGCAGAATTATGGGAACAATTACACTTCCTCACCGCATCAAATCAGAAAGCCAAACAGAATACTCCTCAGGTAATATATCCTCTTATCTAAAGGTTATTTTAATCATGTCTTACTCAATGAATTGTAAAATCTGCATATTCTATTTATGGAGGATGACAAAGGCAACCCTTCTAATGAGACACCCCAAGCAAGTTGCACAAAACGAAAACACGATCTGATTCTAGATCTGGAGATAGGGTTGGCGTGCATGCGTTGCGGTTTTATGAAGAAAGAAATTCGACACATGGATACAACCGAATGGGTAAGTAATCAGAAATATATTTAGATTAATAATGAAAAATAGTCTAAAATCTATGTGATTGAGTTATGATATTTTGTTATTGGTTGCTCATTGAACTCTCAGTTTTAGAAATAATTAATGTTTAAATATATATTGAGTTAGTTTAAAGTTATATAATTTTTAAAAAATTTAAATTAGTTTATTTGTGTTTGTGCTTGAAGTGAGAGGTGAAGAAAAGTAAAAAGAGGAGGTCTGGAGTTTGATCAAGAATCATATCAAATCCAATGTTTTTTTTTTGCAATGATCAATTTAAAGATAGTAGATACTTCGTTTAGATTTCTAAAAACTATTAAGTTTATTTTGATGACATTGATAATTTGGTCTTGGAGCATTTTCGATATTTATAACTACGTGACAATGTTCATCACATGAAATGTTAATAGATTTCCGATAATATGCTACAATTTAAGTTTCGTTAAAATATATTCTCGAATAGAGTTTGTCATTGGAATATCCGACTACAGTTAAACGTCAGAGATCAAACCATTAATAAAAGAAAACATTAAGAAAGCTGCTGAATTGTACATGGTCGAGTAATAAATATATGAAGAAAAAACGAATCAGATTGATTAAACCGAGTAACTATACTACTTCTAATTTATATACAATATTTGGATTCAATAAAAATAATAGTCGATATCAATATCCATTAGTGATAACACCGTATTTTGACCACTTTTATGGATCGTTTTGAAATACTTTTTCTATGTTTTTAATTGCTTTTAAGTACTTTTATTACGTTTTTCTAGTATTTGAAGTTCCAAGACTCTTTCAGGTAACTTAGGGAAAAGCTTAACAAAATGGATAGAAAACCAGATTTCAGCTCAGAGTCAAACCGTCAGAAGTTCACCCCCCGATTGAAGGCCTTCTCACCGTCTGATCCAGCTCAAATTTGGAGACCTTAAATATGGAAGTATCTGCTTTCCAGCACACTTTACAGCATGGCAATCCAACGGTTCAATCAAAAGATACGCGAAGAGCAAGATGTCCCGTAAACTATCCGGCAAGCGTTTCCACCCGCGGCCAACAGACCAATCCCCGCGGTCACAGCCATCCCGACCGCGGCCAGCCACCCATTTCCCGCGGTCACACTCATCCCGACCGCGGCCAGCTAACTCCGACCCCGAAGGCCCATTTCTGAAGCCCATATCATTTTCCCAGCCTTGATTCCGGAACCCTAGACCCTAGAGATGTCTTGAGTACTGTAAATACATGTTCTAGTAACCCTAATTCGTATGCCCTCATATGTTCTTATTGTTTTAGAATACTTTTTAAGTTTTAGGTTTAGGGAGAGAGAAATTTGTCTCTTGAACCCTTGTTCTTTCTTTTTCAATTTCGGTTTGTATTCTACTTTTTAATACTATGTTTTAGATTTCGTTCATCATGTCTGAGTAGTTTTATTGTTGGGACTAAGGGATTTTCGATGGGGATTTATATGTTCGATGAGGATTCCATGAGCTTTTGAGCCGAATCTTAGAACTTTTTCTCCTGAATTCGTTTTTACTGCATGAGAGTAGCGTCATGAACTACAATCTGATCCAGATGCTTGGTGACACGAAAGTGTTCATCCGGTGTCAGATCTAGTTTGGGAGAGCAAAACAAACATAGGAGTGGAAACCTACCTATGGGCGATTTGTGAATGCTGACGAGTCTTAAACATAATGCATCTCTTCTTTTCCAGGGCCAGAGTGGAAACCTACTGGTCAGGGTTGAGAGAGATAGTTGTCTATGATCAAGACAGTGGCGTATTATACGTCTGTGACTCTAGTTCGAAAAGTTTAAGCTAAGATCATATCAAATTTACTCTCTAGCAATGTTTTGAATCATTCGTACCCCTGAGAAAACTTCCCTGAACCCCATCGCTTTCTTTCTTATAGATTTACACCAATTTTCATTCAGCTTTAGTCTAGTTTATTTACTCTTTCAATTGATTTTCATTCAAGCAATTAGGTTAGCCGTTTTTCTCATTTTTACTCGTTTTCATTAAGTTTAGTTATTAGGTCATTTTAATTCCTGTAGTTTCTTTTTAGATTTTGTTTTTACATTTTAAACACACCACCAAATCCCTCACAAAACTCGCATGGTTCTAGACTTCCTTACTTTATATTTCTTTCGAAAGCTTTTGCAGGAAAGATCCTCCTTCCCTGTGGATTCGATCCCTAAGTACTACAATCGATCAACTGTGCACTTGCGGCTATTGATTTCATTTAGGGTAAAACTTGACAACCCACGACACACACCACATCAAGTTTTTGGCACCGTTGCTGGGGAAGGCACGCGTTTTCTTTTCCGCAAAACCCTAAGAAAGGTTGGTAAATCGACTCTAGAACCTCTTTTTCTGCATATTTCCATTTTTCGGTTATTTTGTTTCCATTTCAGAAAATATGGATCCTATACATCTAAATCCTCACTATGAGGAAGGTTTCTATAACACTCCTCAAGCCACCAGATGCAGAGAGAAGCAGTACTTACGCGATCTCTACGAAGAAGTTCGAACCGAAGACTACAGAACGTTCCAGAACGAGCCATACGTACCTCCAATGGCTAACCCTAGATATCCTATGTATCGCCTACCTCACCAGGTTCTCCACCAAGATGAGAACGTCCAGCTCAGTAACCGATTTAGTCAGCTCGAAGGCGTGATCAAACAGTTCATAGAAGCTCAAGCAACCGCTACAGCTGCTCTAAACGAAAGGATTGACAGGATATCGAAACTTTTCAATGAGAAGATCGATAACCTAGCCTCACAAGTCAATTCAATAGAAGAACAAGCAACCAAGGATGCAGCTATGTTTGCTAAAAGGGTTCGACAGCATGGAGGAAGAGCAAGCAAAGCACACCTATGAGCTTCGCAACACCAAAAACAAAGTCATGGACCTGGATTTCAAACTGGATGATGTGGACAAAGCCCTAAACGAAGCTAAGAAAGAGTCTTATGACTTCACAGTCGAAGTTTCAGAGAAGGTTTACAAAGTCATTGACAAAACCGAAGAGCTTGACTCAACCATGGACAAAGTAGTCTATGCTCTTGATGAAGTTGAAGAAAAGGTTGAGGATATCATACAAGGACTTGGAGAGCAGATTCCAGCAACCAAAACTAAAGACTCAAGTCCAGAGAGGAAATACATCAAGCCAGAAGACCCAGGAGATCATCCAGGAAGCAAAGGAGCAAGCAACAGCAGCAAATCAACTCGGAGACACTTCCCCGCGGTCACGTCGCTTCCGACCGCGGCCAAGAAGCCCCTTCCCGCGGTCATGTTAGGTCTACCCGCGGCCCATGGTCGTTTTCCCGCGGTCGCGTCCCCTGTAGTCAAGGCCAACCGGAAAAACGTTCCAAAACAGTCCCGTTCAGCTTATACAAGCAGCTGTGCGTCTGATACACCAACTGGGATGACTAAACCACTCCATCAACAACTGGTTTGCTCCATCAGCACCCAAAGATCTGAAGACAAGGACAAGTTATGGCACTGCAACATGGCTTTGTCTTGTGAAGATGAGTATGAAGAGCCATACTCTGAAGATGAAGAGTATGGGCTGTTTGTAGAAGATCCAAACGCAGGATATTCCTCAGAGGACAGTTCAGGAGAAATTCAATGGATCACCAACAAAATCAGTAGAGAGAAGCTCATGGAGTTCAACAACATAGTCAGGTCCTTCCCTTCTCACCTAAGCTTTGATGAAATCTGGAAGCTTGGTCGTTTGCAAGTCTTTTTCAGGTACTGCAAGGAGTCTAAAGAGGATATCCATAGATACTTTATGCAAGCTCGATACATGACAACACCAGAAGCAACTGTTTATGCGATTCACCTCAAAAAGCCTGAAGACTGCAGCCACTACACCAACAAAATCAGCAAAGAAAAGCTCGACGAATTCAATGATGTAATCCGAAATTTGCCTGAAGGAATCACCTTTGCCAGAGCTTGCAAGGACTTCATGATAGGCCATTACTTCTGTGAGAGCAAGGAATCAATCCCTGAGATAGAAGACTTGTTCAATCATGCCAGAAGAGGTAAATCTGTTCGAACACTTCACAAAATCGAAGGTGTAGGTCAGTTTCTTATCTCTTGTTCTATTAGAGGAGAAATGTTTAAAAACGTGCTTTGTGATTCTGGAGCTTGTCTTAACATGATGTCCAATGCAATTGCTTTGAGACTTGGCATCAAACATCTGCGCAGGACTAGAGCAAAGATTAGTCTAGCTGATGATTCCAATGCAATGCCTCAAGGAATAGCTCATGCAATTCCTTTGAGAATAGGAGATTGCATCGTGCCTGTCGACTTCTACATTGTCGAGAAGAGAGACGCAACATATCCAGTGATTCTCGGATGGTCTTTTCTAGCAACTTCCGGAGCTATAATGGACTGGCCAAACCGGAGGATTTCATTTGCTAATATCGACAAAGATGTCTTCACAGAAGCTGTCCCATACAACAGCAAAGCAGGAAAACGTTCTGCAACAGAAGAGCTTGAAGAAGAACTTTGGAGTGACGAAGAACCTGCTAGGCAAAGCAAGGAGATGTCGAAAAAGACTTGTCTCAGGACAAGGTCTTCTTCATTGGACTAAGCCACGTCCAACACCAAAAGTCGAGCTAAACGACTTAAAACAGAAACGCTTAATGGGAGGCAACCCGTTTAGGTATTGTTTTCTTTAGGATTTTTCTTTCTTTTTCTATTGATCTTTTTCTTTTTCTTAGTTTCAGGTGTTTCTTATAAAACAAAAAATCCAAAAAAATCAAAAAACAGAAAAAAACCAAAAAGAAGGATGGTCCCTGACCGCTCGGCCCGGCAGGAACCAAGGAGAAGCAGGAACAGACCGCGACATAAGCCCCCGTGGTCGCAGATGCTCTGACCGCGGGAAACACATGTTCGACCGCGGCGGCGTTTTTCTGACCGTGGCTGAGGACCGGTTTGCCGCGGTCGCGTGGCTCCTGACCGCGGCAAATGGTCGTTGAGATCAAACCCGACCCCAAACCACCCACTTCACCTCATTTCACCTCATCAATCCCAACTCCACCTCATTCAACACCCTCCACCACCTTCATCACCACCTATCACCTTCCCAAACCTCTTCGAATGAATCCGGTTCATTTCCACCAGCATCCCGAATCCAGGTAAGTTCTCTTTGGCCTTACCATTCGATTATCTATGCATTTTTCTCATCCAATTTTGACTTGTTTCACATTGAGGACAGTGTGTCTGGGGGAGGATTTCATCCTTTTCTAACCACTTTTCTTTCATGAGTCTTGCATTATCTACACTTTTTGCATTTTCCTTAAAGTTTTTCATAATCGGTTTTCAAAACAAAATATGTTTTAAAGCGAATGGTGAACATGAATCAATGATAGTTGACTGTGTGCTTTTAGACTGTTCCTAGTGACATTTAGGACTAGACTAGGTGGTAGCTAAGCACATTTGAAACGAAGTACCCCAGAAGAATTTGAATGATTTCGATTTAGATGAAGGAATACACTAACTCTGTTTTATTTGGACTTAATTTTCTCATTGAAGCATTAGACCAGGGAAACGAATCATACATTCAGGACTCCTTTATCCTTTTACCACTCTCAGTTGATCCTGAATGGCTAGTTCATCTTTAGCTAGTTCCCCACCTCAACCAATCCTCTTTCAAACCACATGCACTCTTGTTTTCTATTGTCTTATATGCAGATAAGTGCAACAACGTTGGAGAGAAAGAGGAACGACGCAGTTTTCAGTCACCAAGGACAGAGACCTACGATTTGCCGGAAAAGTTCCCGGAAGGATTCAGCACAAGAGGAAGCTCAGTTGGTCTTAGAAGAATTCAAATTTTGGTACAATCTCGTCCTCTAGTCTCTCTCTTTTTAAAAGGCATTTCCTTCTCAAAAAAAAAAAAAATCCAAAAATAAGAAAAGAAAGGAAATAAAAGTCTTAGAGAGTCTAGAAAGGTCGAATTTTAAGTCTGGGGAATAGCTGTTTACAACAAAGGAAGAAGGATTCTGCAACAACATTTGGCAAGAAGAAGTGACTGAAAATTGCGGTCATCAACAGGTCCTTATCTCTCTTGCGGTTTTGCATATTATCTTGCATCCTCCATATTCTTCAGGTAAACCGAAACACTTTAACTCCACCACTTAAACAGCCCTTTTAATGCCAAACGCCGTCTACCCTGGATGATGTCTTTAATGAGAACTCACTATTGAACTTAATAAATGTAGAGAGCTAGTTGACTGGAATCGAGATTTAGATTGTTTAAATTTTGCATGACGGAAAAAGTGGACTAGTATCTTTTGTGCATTGGTGAGAATTTTCTAGACTAAGTTGTGGATTGATGCACTATCTTTGGTCCTAGTTTAGGAGTTCATGTCTCTGAGATTTGTGCATTTCCTATTTTTGTTTTCACTTAACCAGTTTAGGCTTTTGCTTTGTTTGAGGACAAACAAAGGTTTAAGTCTGGGGGAGTTGATAACACCGTATTTTGACCACTTTTATGGATCGTTTTGAAATACTTTTTCTATGTTTTTAATTGCTTTTAAGTACTTTTATTACGTTTTTCTAGTATTTGTAGTTCCAAGACTCTTTTCAGGTAACTTAGGGGAAAGCTTAACAAAATGGATAGAAAACCAGATTTCAGCTCAGAGTCAAACCGTCAGAAGTTCACCCCCGATCGAAGGCCTTCTCACCGTCTGATCCAGCTCAAATTTGGAGACCTTAAAGATGGAAGTATCAGCTTTCCAGCACACTCTACAGCTTGGCAATCCAACGGTTCAATCAAAAGATACGCGAAGAGCAAGATGTCCCATAAACTAGCCGGCAAGCGTTTCCACCCGCGGCCAACAGATCAATCCCCGTGGTCACAGCCATCCCGACCGCGGCCAGCCACCCATTTCCTGCGGTCACACTCATCCCGACCGCGGCCAGCTAACTCCGACCCCGAAGGCCCATTTCTGAGGCCAATATCATTTTCCCAGCCTTGATTCAGAACCCTAGACCCTAGAGATGTCTTGAGCACTATAAATACATGTTTTAGGAACCCTAATTCGTATGCCCTCATATGTTCTTATTGTTTTAGAATACTTTTTAAGTTTTAGGTTTTAGGGAGAGAGAGATTTGTCTCTTGAACCCTTGTTCTTTCTTTTTCAATTTTGATTTGTATTCTACTTTTTAATACTATGTTTTTGATTTCGTTCATCATGTCTGAGTAGTTTTATTCTTGGGACTAAGGGATTTTCGATGGGGATTTATATGTTCGATGAGGATTCCATGAGCTTTTGAGCCGAATCTTAGAACTTTTTCTTCTGAATTCGTTTTTACTGCATGAGAGTAGCGTCATGAACTACAATCTGATCCAGATGCTTGGTGACACAAAAGTGTTCATCCGGTGTCAGATCTAGTTTGGGAGAGCAAAAAAAACATAGGAGTGGAAACCTACCTATAGGCGATTTGTGAATGCTGACGAGTCTTAAACATAATGCATCTCTTCTTTTCCAGGGTCAGAGTGGAAACCTACTGGTCAGGGTCGAGAGAGATAGTTTTCTATGATCACGACAGTGGCGTATTCATACGTCCGTGACTCCAGTTCGAAAAGTTTAAGCTAAGATCATATCAAATTTACTCTCTAGCAATGTTTTGAATCGTTCGTACCCCTGAGAAAACTTCTCTGAACCCCACCGCTTTCTTTCTTATAGATTTACACTGATTTTCATTCAAGCTTTAGTCTAGTTTATTTACTCTTTCAATCGATTTTCATTCAAGCAATTAGGTTAGCCGTTTTTCTCATTTTTACTCGTTTTCATTAAGTTTAGTTATTAGGTCATTTTAATTCCCGTAGTTTATTTTTAGATTTCGTTTTTACATTTTAAACACACCACCAAATCCCTCACAAAACTCGCCTTGTTCTAGACTTCCTTACTTTATATTTCTTTCGAAGGCTTTTGCAGGAAAGATCCTCCTTCCCTGTGGATTCGATCCCTAAGTACTACAATCGATCAGTTGTGCACTTGCAGCTATTGATTTCATTTAGGGTAAAACTTGACAACCCACGACACACACCACATCAATTAGTAACATTCTTTTGGGGTAAACCAATCAAACACAATATAATATATGGGCTTTACAAACCCATTTACGATAATAGATAATCTAAACTTAGTACATGATATAAGAATTATTTCAGGTCCAATTTAGTGAAAAATTGAAAAAGAATTACATCAGGTCCAACTTAGTGAAAAATTGAAAAATATCAAATCTGTTAGTAAAACCTATAAAACCGAACGAAATTAGAATATAGTAAAAAGAACTAACATATTTTGAGATCCATGGAGAATAGATAAACAACAAAAAAAAAATCATATCTTGTCAAAAACTTCCTTGTAGACAACATTCAATGGTTTTCTTTGTGGTTTGTTGTCTTTATTGGTGATCAATATCTTCAAACATTTTCTGGATGTAACCCTCGGCACAGCAACATAGAGTTTCCCATGAGTAAATACCGTCCTTGGAAGATACAAATCAACCTTTTCGAGTGTTTGTCCTTGGCTTTTGTTTATAGTCATTGCAAAAGCTAATGTAATAGGAAACTGCTTACGTCTCAACCTGAAAGGAAGTTTCATCTCCGAAGAAGAGAGGAATATCCTAGGAATGATTAGTTTGTCACAAACTTTGCTACCTGTTATTATCTGAGCCTCAAGAACATAATTAGCCATCCGAGTAATGATGAGTCTTGTGCCATTACACAACCCATTCTTAGGGTCGATAATTCTTAGCAGTCTTTAATAGGATCATTTTTATAGGATCTTCACAGTCTTTAATCAACAGATCATCAGGAATATCAATCACGGCTTCACCACTCTCATCATCATTTATCGTTCCATCACCAATATCTAATATCCACTTTGTAAAGGCAGCTCGTTCAAGTATCGCACGGCTACTATCTCCAGCTATAAGTCGCATGTTCTGTGTAAGTTTCAATACTCTACATTTGTACCATAGAGGTGACGAATTCAAAGTGGTCATAAGTATCTCTGTATTCCAGCATTTGGAATCACTGGCAATATTGCCTGAAATCCCCTCCCAAAATAATGACCTTGTCACCAAAGGGCTTGTCAAATTCTAATATATCATGCATTGTTCTATCTAGAGTCTCGAAACAGTCTTTACTCATCATTAACGCCTCATCCCATATAATGAGTTTAGCAAGCCTTATCAGGTCGGCAAGATTTGACTCCTTCTTGATTGAACAGAAGGTAAACTCATTAACCACGATAGGGATTGCAAATCTTGAATGTGCAGTTCGGCATCCTTCTAATAGCAACACAGCAATCACACTCGATGCAACGTTAAGAACAACATCATCTTTGGAACGTAGAGCAGATCCTAATAGACTCCACAAGTAAGTTTTACCAGTACCTCCAGAACCATAAACAAAGAACATACCTCCCTTGTTCTTATTTACTGCTTCTAGGATCTCATCATAAACACTTCTCTGTTCGCTGGTTATAGTGGCTAACATCTGCTCGTTTCTAACTCTAAGAGTTTCGCGATTGTAGTTCCTCTCATCCCGAATAAGAGAATTATCACGTGACTCCAGAGTAATATCTTCAGGAAATGGCATAGGTGTGAATTCTTTTAAAGATCTCCCACTAACACGTAAAAGAAGTTCTATTTCGACCAGAGCAAAGTTAACAAATTTTAAAAGATAAATTAGCTATCAATATCTTAAAGATATATAGTAACAACAACGTAAACGATAACTATATGACTTACTTTGATCCCTGGCAGTTATTCTGTAATTATATATGATGTCATATGATAATACCTGCCATGTAGCATCCCAAACTCTAGAAAGAATGGATATACTATGAGTAGTGAGCATGATCACAAAAAGACGATGGAGATAATTGGCAGAAAGCCACAATCCGGCATCATTGATGGCCTCAATATATTCTTTGTCATCATTCAATAATCCATACGCATAGCAAGCTTCTTTGAACGAAGAATGTAGAACTTTTGTTGACTGTTTTTATATCGTCAAAACTACATGGTCCAGTGACTAAATTAAGTAGAAGCCTTAAATAATACGCTTCACCTGCCTCAATGGGTACGTATGTAATTCTACCAAGAGAAATTCTCCTTGCATGTGGCTTCCATATCCTCTTTGGTCCATTCCATACAAATCTAGAAGGAAGTTGTGCATAAGTTAACGTCCTCGCCAATTCATACACCTTGTTGCACTCCATCCAAGCAATAAATTTTGACGTACCAACTGAGACACGATTAATAACCTCATCACCTGGATCATCCTCGTTGTATATGACCATTTGCTGGTTCGGTAAATGAAAGAGTAACTTAAATACAGAAACCATGCAATGGTGAGTATGATTACCGAAAATTCTCCACGTAGATTCTGAAGGCGCTACATACCTATATAGAAAAACATTATTAAATAATGGAAAATTGAAATTTCAGAGGTATAAAAAATGTGAACAAAATGTTTAAAACATACCTACAGTTGAAGTGTTTATTAATCTTGTTTTCTTTATCATGACAGTTGCACGGATGTAATCAGCACCTTTATGAATATACTTGAACAGATACTTTACTGATCGCGATTGTACACACCATTCAACGTTGATATGAGCCCTATAAAGCATTGTGAGGCTCCTATTATAAGGAACCACATATCCATTATCACATTCAATACTTTTTTTAACAATAACTTTCTTATCATTACGTCGCCTGTATATAGGATATCCAACATCATCTATTTTAGTGATCGGACTGAATGGTTTTGGAAAATACTTTGTACATTTTCCTTCAGCCATCCAAACACTATCCTTATTCAAAGCACCACATGGCCTATGCATCATGACATCTCCTACTATCTCATACAGCGCTGGATCAATATCCTTGTCAGGAATTTCAGCACATATTATCTTATCAATGTCATCACCAGTTGGTAGCTTGTGACCAGCCTCTAAAAAAAGAACGATGTGTGCATGAGGGAGTCCCCGTTTTTTAAACTCAATCGTGTAGATCGCTGCAACGAATAATTGTTAGTTTTTTAAAAAATAGTTAGCATGATCCTCAAGCAGGGGTATGGGCAATATCTTGCTAAACGAAATAATATACTTAGTTTAATAAAACATACTGGCTTTTACGACACCTAGCACATTTTCTTTGGTGAGTCTGTGCATGAGATCATCTAGTTTCATCTTGAACACCCGCGTACATATATCTGACCTATCATCTTGCTTCAAGTTATGTCTTTTTAGATGCCTGGTAATCTCAGGCCATTTGGGATTACACGTAAAGGTTATGAAAAGATCCGGAAAACCAAAATGCTGGCAAGTAGTCATCGCATCTAGATAATGTTGCACCATATACCTTGTACCACCAGTATAAGAAGAGGGTATAATAATACGCTTACCCTTGTCAGAGAGATCAGTGTCACCTTCATCAACAATTTTCTTTATCTTATCATAATTTTTGCAACAAAGTTTAGACTGATTCATTGAAATGAAACGTAGTCTATTAGTCTCAATCATCGTGTACGCATCCACTAAGAACTGCTGGAATAATCTTCCAGATAAAGGGATGATTGGTGACTCGCCAATCCTCTTCTGTATGCGGAAAGAAAAAAACTCTCTCATAGTAATATGCAACCTTTTCCTCCCTTCGGTATCTACAAAACCAATATCGATACCAAGCCTGAACCCGTCCTCGCCATAGGGAAACAATAATGGATATTGCAAAGGCAAATATGCAGGATGTAGTTCACTGATCCTTTTGAGATTCCCAGTCTTTTTACACTCGATGATGATATCACGTGAATCTGTTTCAATATCGAAATCATTAGGTATCAATCCAGCAACTTCGTTAGCAGTTGGTAGATTCTCAGTCCTTCCATCACTTTTCCTGTCATGCCTTAAAATCAACCTTAACCCGCTTGTATCACCGTTAAGACCAAACCTTTCTCGTATATTTCGTAATGCATCCACATGTTTATTATGTTTATCTAGCATCTTTTTTATTTTATCAACCACCTTCTCTCTTGCAATTTACGGTCCCGTTTTTCTAAAACATTTTAAAAATAGAGTCTTATGACAGTTAGAACCACATAACATTTAATAACAATACATATATGTTTTAAAATTGATCTTAATGATTAAATTAAATATAAATCAAAGGAATAATAATCATACCCATAAGCAGCTATTCGGTTAGATGTTTCATTTGTGGTATATACAGCTGTAAAAAGGCTGGTTCTTTTCCAGGAGCTGGTAGCATATCCCCTATAGAATGGTAGTTCTCCCCACTCATCTGGAAAATGTAAGGACCTTTACTGTCATTGATTTCTTTATTTATTTTTCCTCCAAGAGAAGTGAAGGAAAACATCATATTATACGCCCGGATAAACTCACGAAAATGATCACGCAAATCACCATCATTGTACATCAATGCTAATAGCGATTTCGGAGGGGCTTTAAGAAGTGGAAGAACAACTTTACCCTGACCACAACACATGGAGAATTTAGGCTTTCGACGTCGATATCGTTTACCCAACATCTCTCCATACCACATATAAGCCTTACACTTACCACATATATATACAGGATCACCATCATCGTAATAACGTGGTTAGGAAAATATCCATTAATTAGTACTAATTATACTATATTTATATATTATGTATTAAATAAAATATATTAGTCCAATGAAAATCATAACCTCCATCTTTCAGACCAGGACTAACTGATTCCAATAAATATGTTCTAGTAACAACGGTCTCGATTGCTTCCTCATCACAAAAATCAGAGAATTTAGCACGTTTTTTGTGTTTTCCCTTTTTGTTATTACCAGAAGTCGGTTTTTTCACATCATCACTTTCTGACATAGAATCTTCATCATTATACCTATCGAACTCAGAATCAGTAGCAATAAAGCAAGCAAAATCTTCCGTGTTGATAGAAGTAGCCAAAAAATCTGTTTGTTTTTTTCATGGAAAAGATAATAAATATAAAACAGGTATATAATTATTAATTTACATTGTAATTATTCAAAAAGAAGATCAAACCAATAGTTTCTTTTTTTTTCTTCTCTCACGCATGATATGCATTCTTCTCTGTTGTGCATTATGAATTCCCTGGGGTGTTAGATCAGAAACTTCTTCGATATTGTAACGAAAAAAACCTCCAAGTTGGTCAATATCGGTTGCATTGGTAGGAGCATATCGTGCGTTCTTAGCATTACCACCTACAAATTCCAGTTCATATTAAGCAGAGCTTATAACACATGAATGTTTTCAAAATGTAATTTAATTGAAATCTCACCTTTATTTGGAGCAATTGACGAAGCTGAACTTTTTTTCCGAGGACGTCCAAGCTTACGTTTCATAGTTTCTGATGAATAGTAAGAAAACAAAAAATTGTGTGATCTAGTGACTAATATACACAATCATTAACAAATATATATATAATATTATATTGCGCGATAATGCAAAATATACATTTTAGTTTCTCCTAATAATTTGGTATTAGAAAGAATTTTGAAATAGAAAACCTCACGATAATGTTAACATTACTTATTCTTTGCGATAATATGTCTATATTCTCATGCACCATAATACTCCAATATTGAAAAATTGACATTTTTCGTGATAATGTTAAAATACTATTGAGATACTTCTACATTACAATAACGCGGACCTATAAATAATTATTTATTATTCCAAATATGTAGAGCTAATCCTAAAAATATACCTCTACATTACAACAAATATATTCTCCTAATATTTTTACGAATAGTTACCGAAACTTTTATCGTTATATTTCTTAAAACTTGAATATTCTCCCAAAAAACTATGGTTATTTAATATATTAAATCAATAAATTATATCACATTTTTTTCATGGACAATAATATTATACTTCGTTACGCAATCGTTTTGGGAATAGCTATGAATATCGAAATTCATACATGGAAATAATAATTAAAAATTATAAATTTCATACACTGCGATAAAAGTCAAATTTTATTCATATCATATACGATGTCTAACACAAACCATAAAATTTTAAAATAACAATTGATATAAAATAATTCCAAAAATATTATCACGGAACTCGTAACATCAGGATCTAACGAGTGGATATCAACTCTCGAAATTGATAGACCTCGAAAAATGGTGAATTTAGAATAATTTGTGTGCAATCATACGACGTAGTTGCCAAGAAACACCCTATATTATCGAACAAACCAAAATTAAATCATATTTATCACCCATACTATACAATCATCTCATATCAAAAACTCAAAAATACCTCGTCGAACAATTATCTTCACAAAACGAATGATGCAAATAATGACAGCTTGTTTACATCCACCCAACTCACGAAGAAAAGTTTCAGCATAATCACCTTTCAAAAAACATGATAAACGTCGATTCCTAAAGTTTCCCATAAAACAAAAATCAGTTTGAGTTAAACTAAAATTTTCATTTTTTGAATTTTCTTAACATAAAATAGATTATCTTTCGTTTTCGAGATCGAATCTTATTATCGGCTGTGTAGAGCATCCTAAGGATCCAATTCTATCATGAGAGTTTCCAACGTTGACAACCTTACCGATTAAATCTGTTTTTTTTTTTTAAATACCAATTAGTCAATATAGTAATTGAATGCCAAATCAGTAATGAAAAATACACCGAATACTTACCCACACAGAAGTTAAAATCAATAGTGCCATTCATGATATCTTCGAAAACGACGAATGAAAAATAACCATTGATATCTAAAGTATAAGAGCTTGCACACATT
Source organism: Eutrema salsugineum (assembly GCF_000478725.1). Taxonomy (NCBI): domain Eukaryota; kingdom Viridiplantae; phylum Streptophyta; class Magnoliopsida; order Brassicales; family Brassicaceae; genus Eutrema; species Eutrema salsugineum. Next base: position 11,281,621 of record NW_006256547.1, on the reverse strand, counting down.
GTATCACTGGTAAGCTGGATCATATAAGGATGTGTACTTGGCTTGAATTCACCGGTAAGAGACAATAGATTAAAATTTATTAGAAGAACCCAATCTCCCTCATTACATATCCTTGAATATTTTTCATAAAATTCAATATGTGCAGTTACATAAATCTTCTGTCCCTGATAACTAACGAAACAAACATTTAAACATTTATCATTACAAAAACTAAAATATAATCATGAAATTGATGTATTATACCTTCCAGTCCCCCATTATAAAGTCTAACGTGCGGTCATATTCAGGAAATCTATTAAATTTCCGTAAGACTTTCAACTTAGTCTTCCATATATGCTTGGTAGGATCAAGTTCGGAAATTGCAAACAGATTTTGATCATATTTTTTTATGTAAGGCGACAGATAGGAAATAAGTCATTTAAGTTAAACGCAAACCCAAAGCCTCAAAACAATTACAACGATTTCTTCCAAAGGTGCTTTAAATAAACACAGCAGAGACAATATTTAAACGAAATCTTTTTTCCTATTTATACAATTTAAAATAAAAGGATATATCGAATATTTTATATTTTTGAGATACCTTATTTTTTATTTTACATTTTTATGATAACATATTACTTTAATATAAAATTTTATCCCTTGAGAAAATAATCCGCAAGTAATCAATTTATAAACATTATAAATTTAGCATCATCTCAACCCGAGCTTTTTTTCCATTTTTTAAGGACAGTAAACTATAGTAGATTTTTTGATAAATAATAAAATATTAAAAAACCATCGTAATTTTATTAATTGTAACGAAAATATTTTAGTAATTAAAATACGACATATAAAAACATAAAATTAAAAAAAAAAAAAAATACGACACATAAAACCTTAATGCTTAATTTATGAAAACTACCAATTGGCTAGTCCAATCGTATGACATGCATCCTTGAAGGTAGGGTACACGATACCAGCAACAATCCTAATATCCTCATAAGAACATGGGCCCTTTATGACACCCAGCAAAATCCTGAGATAATAAGCCTCGCTAGATCCCTCCGAACAATCTGATCTAACGCTGACTCCCGGGTCAACAATGACACGTTGTCTCCATAACTTTTGCTTACGATCCCAAACAAATTTAGTTGGATTTTCTGAGTACAAAAGCATCCTAGCTTCTGGACATTCTTTGTTGCAGTTTATTCAAGCTGTGAATTTAGATATTCCAATAGAGCCAGGATTTTCGCCTTCATCAGTCATCACAATCTCCGATTCAGGAAGATGGAAAGGCAACACGTTTGGACTAACACTTCTACGTGTTCTTGCACCTACAAAACACAATTAGACCTAAGTTACCAATCACTATAACTAAGAAAGTGGAACTTAATAAACACAAAACGATATCAAATTGGATACATAGTATACATCGTACCTGATGAGTTCATTATAGAGGTATAAAGAAAAAGCTCGCAGCACAGAATGGAGTAAACCACAACATGACACTACATGTATATATAACTGAGAATTCTAGGGTTTTATTAGAAATTTGACATTTTTGTTTTTTTTATAAATATACACACATGTATGTATAACAGAATGAATATTCCCTAGAATGTTCGAGTCATTAAAAGTGAATATATAATTCATTTGCTACAAATTCTACACGCATCAAGATCATCTACAATTCTTAGAAAAAAGGGTTTACCGATGGTGCTCCATTTCCAGTCTTCGCCAATCCACTAATTATGCTTGCAAAAAAGAACAAGACATACATTTTTAACCGATCTGGACTACCACATACCCCTTTTTTTTTGGTCGAAGCTACCACATACCTTATATAGCTTTTTTTTTCAACAACATCAAATGAAGGGACAATTCCTTTCTTAAAATATTTAGACTTAAACTTTATATTGCCCATCATCTCATATTTCTCTAGATACACACGACAGACTAATCCAGATATGAGTCCATGTTCCTTAAGAGAATAGCGAATGGGAATGCCATTAAGAACAAAACCAACATTCCTTCATCTTATCCGCCTTTGCTGTGCAGAGAAGGAGCATCCACATGCCTTGAGTCTTATGGGTTGGATCCATATACATCGCCTTATGCATGTGCCAAAAATACTTGAATTGAAGATGCTCTGTAAACCATCCACTACAAAAAAAAGTGAATATTGTTACAAATAAATTGTGACTAATTGTTTTGTAACAATTTTGTGATGATTTTTATATGAAAATGTGACGAAATTATTTAGTCATAAAAGCATTACCATTTTGTTATAATATTATGACCAAATTGAAGGTGATAAATTTTTGTCACTAATCATGACGTAATTGTTACAAAATATTTAGTCACAAATATTGTTACGGATTTACGATCAAATCTAGTAACTAAATTATACGATTTTTGTGATTAATTTTAAGTCACTTACAGTTACAAATAATTTGTAAGTACGCCATCACAATTAATTACTGTTTTAGTGACCTTTAATTTTGGTCATAAATTATGACACAATTGTTACCATTTGTGACAAGATGAAAATCACACATTAGTTAAAAATAAATAAAAAGTAGCTTCTGAAAAAAAAAACCCAAAAACCCAATTGAATGAATTGATTATTCTGATTTATTTATTTTTTTCGTAAACATTTGTTTGTGATGATTTGTTGCTGGAAAAATTAAACAATTGTGTATATGCTGATTTTGAGAAGTCGAAGATGATGTTGTATGTTGAACATCTTGGATCATTAACATTACTAATATAATTAACTAATAAAGTTTTTAGGTAAACATTTATGAACAGAAAACTAACAAATGTGAAATAACCAACGAATCAATCAATTGTTTTTAGTTCTATTTTCAATAAACATATAATAAATTTTATTGATTAATGTGTGTGATTTAGGGTATACATTTTTTCTTTTTTTCTATATCTCAGTTGAAATAAGAAAATATAACAAATTATTGCTTTATACTAAGAACATATAATAGAATAGAAAAAACTATTAAAATATACAAAAGAACAAAAAAAAAGTTAACGAATCTATAATTTGGGGTTTAGGATATAAGGGTATAGGATTTTAAATTTAATTTTTTAGTTTTATTAAAACAATATACTAATTTTTTATTAATAGGTTGATTTAGAGTTTAGGGATTCACACTTTTAAGATATTTTTTATTTTCTCAATTAAAAAAATTACAAATTATTGTTTCATAATAAGAACATAAATAGAATAGAAAAACTTTTACAATATACAAAATAAGAGGAAAAAGTTAGTGAGTCTATGATTTATATAGGGCATATGATTTGGGGTTTAGGATATAAGGGTATATGGTTTGAAATATATATTTTTTTTAGTTTTATTAACAATGGATATATAAATTTTTGATTGATTAATAAATGTTTGATTTAGGGTATAGGATTCACACTTGTAAGATATCATTTTCTATTTCTCACCTTAAGAAAAAAAAATACAACAAATGATTGTTTCATAATAAGAGCACAAAATAGAATAGAAAAAAAAGTTGATGAGTCTTTTATTTAGAGTTTATGGTTTAATAGTATAAGGTACTTAGTATATGGTATATATAGGGTCTGATGGTTTAACATATATTGGTATAAGGCATAGGATTTAGGTAGATTTAGGTTTTTAACGATTTTCCAAATACAAAATATTTAATCATTGTAAATCTTTTAAAAAAATGAAATGCAGAAATTTAATTTAGTTGGAAAATAAATAATTCATAAAGTCCAAAATATAAAAAATATTAATTAAAAACTAAATAAAAGTGAAGAACCAATGTAAAGAGATCATGCGGATCGATGACATGGCAAAATCTCACTCCTTCATTCCTCTTTTTTCTCTCCCAATCATAGATTACTCTTCTTCCCGTGGTTTTGGTGAAATGGTCTAATCAACCGGAGAAGAAGCAACGTGGGAGTATCTCTTTGATCTGGAGCGGAAGTATCCTCAGTTTAAACCTTGAGGACAAGGTTTTCTAAGGAGGGAAGATTTGATGCAGGGAAAGCTTCTACGTCAGGGAGAGGGTTTGAGATGCGGGGAAATGGATCGCGAAAGCCACGTCATTTCATTTCTTTTATCATTTTTAAATATTTCGGAAAAGTTGTTTGTCGTTTTTCATAACAGAGTACACGTCCTTGCTATATGTTGGTGTGTAGAAACCTTTTTGGGGATCATCAAGAATATTTGCTAAAAAACTATTTCTCTCTCTTATTCTCTGTGTGTGTGTGCTGCTCATCCCAAGCCGAAGAATCCCTTCTTCATCCGAGGATTCTTTTGCCGGTGAGACGGGTACCCGTGTTTTATGAACATTGGTGCTCTGTTTTCTATCTGTTCTTTTGATATCCGATTTACTATATTATTTCGATCCCTCTCTCTTTCTCTCGTTTGAATCCGCTTCTATAGCTCAGACGTTACTGAAGGAGGCCACGGTTCGTGAGGTGGAGGAATCGTTGGGTTCCCGGATAAACGAACTGGAAGGTGCTCTATTATCTAAGAATTTTCTATATAAGGTTGATTCCATTTCTTCACCTTTCGATTTTGCATATTGTCAACATGAATAGATGATTCTCGGTGAAAACAGAAAAACAAACTGTTTTGAATACATGTGAAACTTTGAGAGGTTCAGAAGTTTGGACCAAATACTTACCCTAAGGACAAAGAGGATATCGGTTCAAATTTTCCACTAAAGGTAACAGTTAGTGTCGTCACGATAGTGAATTCTTTTTAAGTTTTTTTCGATTTGAAAAATATTGTTTCAATCTCTTAATTTCGTTTGAATTACAACTGTTTGAACCCAGGATTAAACTTGCCACAAGATCTATCTCAATGGCAAACGACATTATCAAGGTAGATGACCAATTGGGTGAACATATTCGTGAACTAAAGGTCCCCTTTTCTTTACATATCGGTGCTATGTTGGAAGGTAAATCACATTTAAATCTCATTCCAGATTTTGGTTTTGATGCGTTTTCTATGATGTGAGAAACTTTTTCTGTTCAAGTTCTTAGCTTTGCTAATTTGATCCTTATGGTCATAGGTGAACACAAGATCTTGGGAAAAGTGGAAACAGAAGACAATATATGCTAGAAAATTTGGGGAAGCTCTTCTTATTATTCAAAGTTTCGTGAGCAGGACCTTCGCAAGTTTCACATCACAGCACAAGTGGGAAGATGCTTCAATCTTGAATTACGAGATGGGTATTGAGCCAGATTTGCAAGATTTTGACCAGATAAAAGCTTCTTCGGGACAAGACAACAGCAACATTAGTCAAGCTAATGTTGATTTCCTGCAAGACGTTAAAGGTCAAACTTGGGTTCGGAGGACGATGCTGAGCAACCTATTCTTAGAGCATGTACATCAGGGGTTCATCAGATATTAAATTTTTTTTTCTTTTTTTTTATTCAAAAATTAAAAAAAACCTTCGTCCAATGATATCTTGCCATCTGGCGAACCTGAGTTCATCAGGGTTGTCCTGATGAACCAATCCTTCCCATAAAAGCATTATTTCTTTTTTTTTAATCAAAAGTGCTTATGAACTCGAGCCGAGTTCTTTCTCCAACCCCTAATGGACATGCTATTAATTCACAAGTTTAAATATAACAGTTCTATGAACTTATTTTTTAATTATGTACTTTTACTTTGTAATATTGGTCTTTTATATCATGGTTTTATTTGTGAAAATAATATAAATAAATGTAACATTTTTTTAAATATGACAATTTACCAACAAACAAAAAATGTAAAATAGAAATATTCGGTAACAGAATTCAGTAAGAAAAAAAGTCATAATATAAATCAGAATGTGACAATTGTGTTATAATGTAGTCACTAATTGCGATGGATTTGTGACATTATTGTTGTCGCAATTTATAACGGATTATTGACTGATAATCGCCGAACCGAACCGAACGGTTAACCAAAAAAAAAAAGGAAGAAAAGAGAGCCAAGATTAAAAAGGTCCCAAGCAAAAAGTGAAGCGAAGAGACACGTGAATGTCTGCTTCCATAGTTCTTTGAAGAATATGAGGTTGGGATTAACTTCACTTCATCAGCGAATCTGATTCCGTCACTTTGTTCTTGCCCCTTTCTTCTTCTTCTTCAATTCTTTTCTCTCTTATATTTGGTTTAAAAATTTCATTAGAAATCGCAGAAAACTTTAGCTGGCTTTCATAAGCAACAAAAAATCAAAGGTGTAATTCGTTCGATTCACTTAATTCGCACAATTTCTGGGTTTCCTTGGTCCTACTTGATCACAATTATCTTCCGATCGATGGGTCAATTTTATTAACTTCTAAAAAGTCAGCATCTTTCTTTGTTGCTCTCCTGTCTTTGTAGCAAAGATGAAACAGCTCTGTTCTTTGTTGTTCTTGTCTTGTCTCTATCTTGGATTGTTCGGAAAAGGATATTCTGGGAAACCAACAGTTGTTAAAATCGGTTCAATATTCAGTTTCGATTCGGTGATCGGGAAAGTTGCTAAGATTGCGATTAATGAGGCAGTGAAAGATGTGAATTCAAATCCCGACATCCTTCGAGGAACACATCTTCAGGTTTCAATGCAGAACTCCAATTGCAGTGGTTTTATGGGCATGGTTGAAGGTACATTTTGTCTGAGAGATGTCATCACTATTTTGGGATGTTTCAGTTGTTGATTTGTTTGGTAAATGAATTTGTTTGTTGTTGTAGCATTGAGGTTTATGGAGAAGGACATAGTTGGAATCATAGGGCCTCAATGTTCTGTAGTTGCTCATATGATATCTCATATGGCTAACCAACTACGTGTGCCTCTTCTCTCATTTGCTGTAACGGATCCTGTAATGTCGCCACTCCAATTCCCGTATTTCATTAGGACGAGTCAGAGCGATTTATACCAGATGGATGCTATCGCTTCAATTGTAGACTTCTACGGTTGGAAAGAAGTAATAGCTGTGTTTGTGGATGATGATTATGGAAGGAATGGTGTTGCTGCGCTTAACGATAAGCTTGCAAGTAGGAGATTGAGAATCACTTACAAGGCGGGTTTACATCCGGATAATGTGGCGAACAAGAATGAGATCATGAACATACTTATTAAGATCATGTTGCTTCAGCCTAGAATCATTGTGATTCATGTCTACTCGGAATTGGGTTTTGCGGTTTTTAAGGAGGCCAAGTATCTTGGAATGATGGGAAATGGATATGTTTGGATTGCTACGGATTGGCTTTCTACTACTCTTGACTCTTTGTCTCCGCTTCCCGCTGAGAGGCTGGAAACTATTCAAGGTGTTCTTGTTCTACGTCCGCACACACCTGATTCGAATTTGAAGCGGGAGTTTTTCTCGAGGTGGCGTAAGATACGTGGCGCTCCTTTGGCTCTTCACACATATGGTCTCTATGCTTATGATTCGGTTCTGGTCTTAGCACGTGCTTTAGATAAGTACTTCAAACACGGTGGGAAAATATCTTTTTCGAATGACTCAATGCTTGATGCCGTGGGGAAAAGCGGAAACCTCAACTTAGAAGCAATGACCGTCTTTGATGGTGGAGAAACTCTGCTTAAAGATATCCTCAGAACGCATATGGTCGGTTTAACAGGACTGCTTCAGTTCACTCCAGATAGGTCTCGGATCCGCCCTGTTTATGATATTATAAATGTGGCGGGAACTGGTGTTCGCCAAATAGGCTACTGGTCGAATCATTCTGGTTTATCAATTGTGCCACCTGAGTCACTCTACACAAATAAGCAACCAAATATGTCTTTTGGTACAACAAGTCCGAAACTAAGGCATGTTATTTGGCCAGGAGAAACGTTCCAAAAGCCACGCGGATGGGTTTTCTCAAACAATGGGAAAGAGCTCAAGATTGGCGTGCCTCGTCGCATCAGTTACAAGGAATTTGTGTCACAGATTCGTGGAACCGAAAATATGTTCAAAGGGTTCTGCATAGATGTTTTCACAGCTGCAGTGAACCTTTTACCTTACGCAGTCCCTGTCAAGTTTTTTCCTTATGGAGATGGAAAGGAGAATCCGAGCTACACGCATATGGTTGAGATGATAACAACTGGTGTGAGTGCACATTACATTCTTTCTAGTATAAGTTTTTTTCCGCTACAGTTTTTGGTTTCGTTTTCATTGCTCCTTACTTTTAAAATGAAATTACTGCAGAATTTCGATGGGGTAGTGGGTGATGTTGCCATCGTAACAAACCGGACAAAGATTGTAGATTTTACACAACCGTATGCAGCATCTGGACTAGTTGTTGTTGCTCCCTTTAAGAAACTGAATTCAGGAGCTTGGGCTTTTCTCCGACCTTTCAATCGACTTATGTGGGCAGTCACGGGTTGCTGCTTTCTCTTTGTCGGCATTGTTGTTTGGATCTTGGAGCATAGGATTAACGATGAGTTCAGAGGCCCACCTAAGAGACAATGCGTCACAATCCTCTGGTCAGTTTTACTATATTTTAGAGTTACAAAGAAAACGCAAACCCCATTTTATCTTGTAGGAGGTCGATCAACTTCATGTTTTCCTAGGCTGATCCACTAACTGTTTTTCTGATGTCTGCAGGTTTAGCTTCTCAACCATGTTTTTCGCGCATAGTACGTGGAAACAAAAAAAAAAGAGAATAGAAAACTTACCATCTCACTGGTGATTGCTGGCATTTTCTGACACGAGCCTTTTCCCTTGGTTTATCGCAGGAGAGAACACAGTTAGTACACTTGGGCGGTTGGTTCTGATCATATGGCTATTCGTTGTCCTAATAATCAACTCGAGCTACACGGCTAGTCTCACATCGATCTTGACGGTTCAGCAGCTCTCCTCGCCCATCAAGGGCATTGACAGCCTTAGAGAAATGGATGAACGGATCGGGTACCAGGTGGGTTCATTTGCAGAGCGTTATTTGAGAGATGAGCTCAACATATCAGAGTCACGGCTTGTTCCGCTTGGATCACCTGAAGCCTATGCCAAGGCTTTAAAAGATGGACCACGCAAAGGAGGTGTTGCTGCAATTGTGGATGAGCGTCCCTATGTCGAACTCTTCCTCTCCAGCAATTGCGCCTATAGGATCGTCGGTCAGGAGTTCACCAAAAGTGGCTGGGGCTTTGTAAGTATCTTCCAAATGCATTTGCTTTGTGGGCGCTTGTTAATTATGAGTACGTTCGGTTCATTCTGTTCAGTTTGAAAGATTTTGGTTTGGTGTGTTTAATTTCTTATGATCATCTCCTAACTATGAATGGGTTTTTTCTTAGGCATTTCCTAGAGACTCTCCTCTAGCAATAGATCTGTCAACAGCGATCTTGGAGCTGGCAGAGAACGGAGATCTGCAGAGGATCCACGATAAGTGGCTAATGAAGAATGCGTGCACTCTAGAGAACGCAGAGCTCGAATCAGACAGGCTTCACCTGAAAAGCTTCTGGGGGCTGTTTCTCATATGCGGAGTTGCGTGTGTCCTCGCTCTCTTTCTCTACTTTGTTCAGATCATCCGTCAGCTCTATAATGCAAAACCCAGTGAGGAAAATGATGCCATTGGGAGAGAGAATTATGACTCCTCCTCCTTGCGTTCTACTCGTCTGCAGAGATTCTTGTCGCTCATGGATGAGAGAGAAGACGTTTCTAAGGCAGGAAGCAAGAAGAGAAAGATCGATGGATCAGTGAACGATACTTCGGGATCAAGACATTCACGAGGATTCGACAGAGAAAAAAGCTTTAATTCGGTAAACCCATTAGATTGAAAGGGTAGTTACCCGAGACTTAGATATAATTTTACAACATCAAAAGATTCAAAACTGATTAGTTTCAAATTATATTCAAATAATGTTTTTCCTAATTCTGTAATGCTGATCTTTTTTTTTTTCTTTCTTTTGAGCAAAACTGTAATCCTAATCTTAGGAGGAGGTTTTGAGTCCTTTAAAAGAAGTGTGGACGAGTTAACACTATATTTGCAAATTTTTTTTTTTTTATTTTAAAGGCTCATTATGGGGAAATCGGTCATTTTATTACTCAACTAGTATATTTGCAATCAGCAAAAATAATCCTCTACTATGGTTGTTACAAAACAATTCTCTAACTCACTGTTGACCCTACAAAATCTGGATTAAAATAGTCAGAGCGACTTGAGAGGCTTCTTTTCGTTCTAGAGTTTCTTGCTGCTATAAATCACTCAAAACGGTGGTTCTTACTGAGAGGTTTTCTCGTTGATGACCTCTTGTTTTTTTTTTTTATTCCAGCCTTCCAGGAGTTATTTTTATTCTGGTTATTTGAAAACTACCCCATTTATAATTAGGAGGATTGCATTTTAGCTTTACAAAATTCTAAAATTAGTAAAACAACCTAACATTCTCGAAATTAGTACAATAAACCTAACACTTATAAAAACTCCAATTGTACCATCACCAAGCTTTGTTGAGAAAAAACGTATTTACAATAATATCATTATTATTATTTTTTCTATGTCAATAGCAACAATCACGCGTCAAAAATAAAAGTCTACCATCCTTAATGGTAGATTTAATTTTGGTGGTAAATTTAAAAAAATTTCGGTATGTAGACTTATTTTTCGGAAGTAGATTTGTGTAGATGTTGATAGATTTGTTCAGCATCAGTAGACTTATGGTGATAGACTTATATTTAACGAGATGGTAAACTTGATTTTCTTGGTAGATATTTTATTTATTTGATAGACTTCTTGGTAATCAAAATAAATTTATCACGAGCTGGTAGATATAATGAAGTTGAGTTGACTTGATGGGGTATGGTTGATCAAAATTGGTAGACTTAATTAGATTTAACGGTAGACTTGTTAGACAAAAAAATAGAATTATTCTTCAAAAATTTAAATATAATAGATTTGTTTTGTACTAGTAGATTTATTTTCTTTGTGTTAGATTTAAAAATTCTTGAAGGGACATGTGATTTGTGATAGATCTATGGGAAGATGTAATAGATATATTTGCGGGTGGTATACTTATTTTTAAAAATAAATTTATTTGGTAATACAATATATATATAACTCATTTGGGAGCCTCAAATGTTGATAGAGTTGTTTGGTAATACAAGTCTACTATACATCAAGTACATCAGTCTACCATTCTTATGAAACAATTATTAAATGTTTATGAAACAGTGTATCTGTCTGACCGTTGTATCGGTTTGAATCTGTGCTTTCTGCGTATAAATACAACATTTGGCTTGTTACAATGATAGGTTACAGAAAACTTACCATTCAGGTTTCCAATTGTATAACAACTCTACCATTAATTCATAACATTCATATTATAACAACTCTACCATTCGTTAGAGATTAATTGAAACAACTCTACCGTTAGTTTACTCTTAGAAAATATAACAACTCTACCAATTGTTAAATAAATCTACCATTAGGTTTAAACCTGCATTTAGTTTACAAAATCAGCCTAATATCATGTTTGCAGGGAGGGTTTGTCCATGCGACCAATCTACCAAATTATCAAAGGACCATCAACAACACAAAAATATGGTCCTATCAAAGTATAGTTATATCATCTCAGCTGAAGTGTGTCGGTAAACCATTTCGCCGGTAACTCCTGCATCATCGCAGCTTCATATTTCATCTGAATCCCAACAACAGATCCATCATTAAGGACTTCCATGACACATTCAAGAGCCAAACATTCATTAATCTTCAACGTATAAACCCCACAATCGACAATTTGTTGTTTTGAGGAACATTCTTCATAATGTATGTATGGAAGGCCGACACAGACACAATCTTCTCCGGTTAATAACGCAAAACAGTCAGAAAGGGAGAAAACGAAACGACGAACAAATTGACGAACAAAGAAACATTCTTACCAGAGAAGACGAAGGATTCTGACCAAACGATGCAAGCTTCAGGCTCTGTATTGACCGGAAGAACAACAAGACGATGCAGAACAGGTCGATTTCGTAAAAACTCAGTGGAAAAATTACATCTCGACTTCGTTCCTTATCGCAAACAAATTGCGTGTCCGGTATTGTGTTTTAATCGAAAAGTTTTGAATTAGGTTATTAAATCTCGATAAGATATAAATGAAAAGGTTTAAGAATTTTATTTTTTAAGAAATTAAAAATAGTTAAGAAATTATGTAAACAAAAAAAAACAGACTTTCGATAAGGTTAATTTAGTTAGAATGTATGTGAACTATGTTAGTTTAACAAAGTGATGTATTTGTGAAGTTATTCTAGTGTTTATTTTCTTTATAATTTGAAAAATACGCTGTTTTAAATTTCTTTGGATACCACTCTTGTATATGTAAAAACAAATAAAAACCTTTTGACATACTTTAAATTAGAAATTACATATTTTAATAAATGAAAAAAGGTCAAAATTATTAATATTATGATCATTAATGTTCTGGATAATTTCCAGAAGGGTGCGATACTGCAACCGCAATTAACATTTTCAGTAGTTATACCAGTTCTATACGGTAAAAATAAAGAGTAAATTAATACCAACATCTCACAAACTCTAACAACCACACACTATCTTAGGGCTAACGATCTGAAACGTTGAACGAAACCAGACCGTGACAATTAAATTATCTGGGACCAGATGTTGTCTCTTTCAGTGTTTGAGAGCTCAGACACAAGGCCACGACATTCTCAATCCTCATCCAATCCCTTCACGAATTAATAAATTTTTCCATTTGGGATTGTACCAACAACTAAAACCTATCACTAATTCTCACCTCACAAAATAAAAAAAAACGAATTCTTGATTTCCCAATTAAACCCTCATCCTCCTTATCCTTTTAGGGACAAAAAAACCCCAAATTCATGGCAGCTGAATATTCCGGTAGCCGGAGTTCCAACACGCAGCTTCTCGCTGAACTCGAAACCCTAAGTGAAAACCTTTACCAAAAACCTCAGGCTTCAGTTGGTCGGAGAACTAATTCTCTCGCTCTCCCTCGCAGTTCCGTTCCGTCCCTCGTGACGTCTGCCGATGAAGGACGAGCCGAAGATGTGACTGTACCGAAACCGCGGTCTCGGCGTTTATCGCTGTCTCCATGGCGTTCAAGACCGAAGCTTGAGGTAGAGGAGGAAGAGAGTCTGAACACGAATCAGAACAGAAGCATCAAGAGACCAGAGGAGTCGTCAATATTGGGATCGAATGTAAAGGAAGAGAGAAAAGGGATATGGAATTGGAAACCTATTCGCGGGTTGGTCCGAATCGGAATGCAGAAGCTGAGCTGTTTGTTATCGGTCGAGGTCGTGGCGGCGCAGAATCTACCGGCGTCGATGAACGGCCTAAGACTAGGGGTTTGCGTGAGGAAGAAGGAAACGAAAGACGGAGCCGTCCAGACGATGCCGTGTCGGGTTTCTCAAGGATCTGCAGATTTCGAGGAGACCCTGTTTATCAAATGTCACGTCTACTACTCGCCAGCGAACGGGAAAGGTGCTCCGGCCAAGTTCGAGGCTCGTCCGTTTTTAGTTTATCTTTTCGCCGTGGACGCTAAAGAGCTGGAGTTTGGAAGACATTTTGTGGATTTGAGCGAATTGATTCAAGAGTCTGTGGAGAAGATGAGTATCGAAGGAGCTAGAGTTAGGCAATGGGATATGAGTTGGGGGCTTTCAGGTAAAGCGAAAGGAGGTGAATTGGTTCTGAGATTAGGGTTTCAGATAATGGAGAAAGACGGTGGAGCTGGCATTTACAGTAAGCAAGGTGAATTAGGGATAAAACCGAGCAGTAAATCTAAGAATTTCTCTGGTTCCTTTGGGCGGAAGCAATCGAAAACCTCGTTTAGTGTCCCGAGCCCTAAGATGATGAGCCGCAGCGAAGCTTGGACCCCAGCTACAGGTGCGGAGTCTGCATCGGATCTTCAAGGAATTGAGCATTTGAATCTGGATGAACCCGATGAGAAACCCGGGCACAAAACAGAGGAAACAGAACAGAGAGCTAAAGATGATCAAGAAGTTATTGATGAAGGAGATGATCAGGAACATGATTTTGAAGTTGTGGACAAAGGAGTCGAGTTTGATGACGACATAGAAACTGAGAAATCCGATGGTACCATGGGCGAAGGATCCGTTGAGCCGAAGGAACAACATGTTAATATTGATGATCCACGGCACATAATGAGACTAACTGAGTTAGATTCGATTGCAAAGCAAATCAAAGCGCTTGAATCGATGATGAAAGACGATAGTAATGGAACGGAAGGTGAAGCAGAGTCACCAAGACTAGATGAAGAGGAACAGACAGTGACAAAAGAGTTCCTTCAGCTGCTTGAAGATGAAGAAACTGAGAATCTCAAATTCTACCAGCACAAAATGGAGATCTCTGAGCTGCGGTCTACCGAATCAGTAGAAGTAGAATCTGAGAATTACCTCTCAGATCTCGGAAAAGGCATAGGTTGCGTTGTTCAGACCAGAGACGGTGGTTACTTAGTTTCTATGAACCCTTTTGACACACTGGTCATAAGGAAAGAATCTCCTAAACTCGTGATGCAAATCTCGAAACAGATTGTTGTACTACCAGAAGCCGGATCAGCGATTGGATTCGAATTGTTTCACAGAATGGCGGGTTCGGGTAAGGAATTTGACTCGAAGATAGCTTCACTTATGGCGATGGACGAGCTAATGGGGAAAACAGGGGAGCAAGTGGCATTTGAAGGAATAGCTTCAGCGATTATACAAGGGAGGAACAAAGAGCGAGCAAACACTAGCGCAGCTAGGACGGTCGCAGCTGTTAAAACGATGGCTAATGCAATGAACAGCGGAAGAAGGGAGAGGATAATGACAGGAATTTGGAACGTGGAGGAGAATCCACTGAATTCGGCAGAGGAGGTTTTAGCCGTTTCTTTACAGAAGCTAGAGGAAATGGTGATTGAAGGACTAAAGATTCAAGCTGATATGATGGAGGAAGATGCTCCTTTCGAGGTGTCTGCTGCTAAAGGTCAACGGAATCCACTTGAATCGACCATTCCACTCGACGAGTGGCTCAAGGAGAATCGGATGCAGAAATCGCTGACGGTTCTGGCGACGGTGCAGCTACGAGATCCGACAAGGAGATATGAAGCTGTGGGAGGGACTGTCGTAGTGGCAGTGCAGGCCGAAGAGGAGGAGAAAGGGTTAAAGGTTGGTAGTTTGCATGTTGGGGGACTGAAAAGGAATGCGGCGGAGAAACGGAGGTTGACAGCAGCACAGTGGCTTGTGGAGTATGGAATGGGGAAGAAAGGGAAGAAGAAGAGCATTGTTAAGAGAAAAGAGAAGGAAGAAGACGAAGAAGAATTGTTGTGGAGCTTGTCGTCCAGAGTTATGGCGGATATGTGGCTCAAATCGATACGGAACCCTGATGTTAAGTTGCATAGCTAAGGTTGAGATATTCACATTACACAATAATATGCATCTGTTATCTGAAGTTGGTATATTGTTCTTTCCATTTTCCGCTTTTTACTATTATATTAAACAGAATAATACAAGAAATAACACTTACGAGAGATACAATGAATAATTTCTGTACTAGTTTTATTTTAAAAAACAAAAAAATCTGTGCTAGCTCGTCTCTCACTCACTGAGAATAAATGATGACACTACAAGAAAATATCCCGTTTACAATGACCATGCATATTCATTGTAAAAACATTGTTAATGGGATTATCGTCAATTTTCCGACAAAATCAAAATCGTCGTTAATAAAATACAAAAAATCTTGGTGTAAATAAAAACCTGAAAAATAGATTATAATAACTAAAAAAATAGTAATACTAAATAGATATATATACATTTTTTTTTATTAAAAGACATAAGAAGAATATTTATAAAATGAAAATAAATATAAAATAAGGCAAAAGATGATGAACAAAAATAAAAAGTAGAAGGAAGAAGAAAAAATCAAAACATAAAAAATACGATAGAGATGGACGAAGTATATGAAGAAGAATACATACACCAGATTATTAAAAACAGGAAACAAAATAATAAAAAAAAAGATAAAAAAAATCGAAAGAAAAAGAAGAAGTAAAAGAATAAGAAGAGGAGGAAGAAGAAGTAGAAGAATAAGAAGAGGAGGAAAAAGAAGAAGAAGTAGAACTCGTAGAGAAAGAGAAAGAGGAAGATGAAAAAAAAAAAGAAATAAAGAATAAAAGGAAAAAGAGCACAAAGCTTATAAAGAGGAATGTTGAAAAATACATCGACAAAAACGTGAAAGATGAGGAAAAAAAACAGAAAATGAAGATAACAAACTATGAAAATATAAAGATGGGAATGAAGAAAATTAAGAAAAAAATGATGAATTAACAGTTCTATAATTCGTAATAATAACTATTTAAAAATAAAATTCATGTGCAGATCATAAATATGTCTGCTTCCTAAGTATGTTCCTATTTTGATTGGATCTAAATGTTTAAGATTTATTCATCTCTGTTCAATTCTGTGCTATTATTGATGCTGATGAATGTATCCCAGACCTGAGATGTGAGATTACATACGCCTAGATCTTGATCACAACATGTCGTTTCAATTCCACCTGTAAAGCTTGCAAGTTAGATCTAATTAGATTTCTTGTGTGTTTGATTTTTTAAAACAGGTGTGGACTCTGTAGCCAGGTGGGAGATCTCTTCCAGACTACGATAAGATCAGTTACGGATTCAGGTTCGGATTCTCTCGCTCTTTCTCTTTGTTCACGGTTTGTATAGCCATTAATATCTTTCACATAATTACAAGTAGAGGAGAAACGAGATCGGTCTTAGTACATCTCAAAATTATGACGGTGGATTCTAGATGATTTTGCAGTTGGATCTGTCAACAAAAATGGTTGGTTGTTACGAACCGATCCTGAGTTTGAAATTTGTTTTTGTGTGTGTGTTTTGTGTTTTGGCCAATTTGGGTTTTGGATTGTTTGAGAAAAAGATGGGAGCTTAAAGTTGGAATGCATCGTTACAATTTGGGATCTGTTGATTCCTATATCGGCAGTGTATAGTGCATGTCTTGGAGAGAGAATCAGCTTCTTTATTAGAAAAGAAGAGAAAGATGGAAGCAATGAAGAAAATGGGACAGAGTGGAAAACCGTGGAAGTGGAAGAGAACTAGTTAGAGAAGTTACCATCAATGGCTGCTTCAGTTTAAAAGGAAATGGCAGTAACCATGGAAACTCTCTTAGTGGATAAAGTATGACGATGAGACCACTATGCTCTCCTTGTCTAAGACTCATGATGATGATGATGATCACCCATGGAATCGACACTGATAATTTTCAAGGTGCCTGTTACCTGTACGAAGGTTGACCTGTAAAACATATGTATATACACACAAGCTTTTTTCTTCTTCTCTTTTTTTGTTAATAGATTAAGAGTCGTTTTGTTTGTGTGCACAGTCTAAGAACATTAATACTTCAATACAAAAAAATTCTGTTGATATATGATTATGATTGAGTTGCACATTAGTTATTGAATTATTTCTGAATTTCCTTTTAATTAAGGTTGAATTGTATAAACTATATACAAAGACTTTGTAACAAAATTAGATATATTCTTCCACAAATGGCAAAGAGAGAGAAAAAATCAAGACTTCAACTTTCTGTAAGAGACAATTAGAGCAAGCTAACATCTTGTTTTAATATATTAATTCTTAAAAATAGTGTGGTGGATCCAAAGTCCAAAAAGAATACTATTTTTGCTAACAGCAAATTTTCATGGACACATAAAGTTATCAACTACTTATAGAAATTGTTAGCTTTAGCGCCGAATAAAAAAACAAATTTCAACTTGCACTACAATGACGTAATACTCTTCTTAAAAAACCAATCACACATGTTTGTAGTGCACGTTATCTCCCCCGCTCCAAACATATCTTAAATGACAAAGATTTTCCAAATTGTGAAAACAAACATCATAGAATCCCCCTTCGCATTAGAATTTTCCAGTATCTTCAGTCATTGCTATGTTTTGTCTGTGTTGGTCTAGCTCTCAGATATTTGTCTGGTGCTATTGATAATGAATATCACATAAGATGTAAAACAGTAGATCTATAAATTCGAGAAATTAGATAAAATTATGTTTAACATAGTAAAATGTGACCAGATTTTTGTTAATAAGTTTGTGTCTTCCTTAGAGATTTTAGGTAAATTTTATTGGTAATTTTTGGTCATCTGATGTAGTGTGAGTGCGGGAACAAGTTTTATCTTAATAGAATCAATTAAAGCCGCAAATGCAAATCTAATCGGTTGTAATACTTAGGGATCAAATTCACATAGAAGGAGGATCTTTTCTGTAAAAACCTTTGAAAGAGATTAAAGCAAGGAAGTTTAAAACTAATAAATATTTAAAAGGGGTTTTGGGGTGTCACTAAAAACGTAAATCCTAAAGTAAACGGAAAAAGGAATAAACGATTAAAACTAAAAATGACCTAATCTATAGACTTAAGAAAATTGGATGGAAAGTAAAATGACCTAGTATAAAAAGTTTGAATAAAAATCGAAGTAAACTTATAAATACGAGATGCTGGGTTTCCAGGGAAATTATCTCTGGGTATGAACAATTCAAAACATTGCTAAAAGGTAATTTAAAAGATCCTACCTAAAACTTTTAGAACTTGAGCTCAAAGGTATGACGATGTCACTGTCGTCATCATAACCAACTGTCAAAAACGATCTTGACCAGTAGGTTTCCACTCTGGCTCCGGAAGCGAGTGTACGAAATCTTGCACTAGGCTCATCTATATTCACAACTCACTCATAGGTAGATTTCCACTTCTATGGCAGAATTACTCTTCTCAAACTAGATCTAGCCCCTAATGAAAACTTTCGCAACACTACGAACCTAAATCAGATTATAGTTCATGACGATACTCCATGCATTAAAAATAAGTTTAGAAGAAAAAGTTCTTTAATAAGTCCTTTAATAGAGAAGGAAAGTGTATCGTCTAGAGCTCTTGGATTGGCTTTCTTCTTGTAGCACAAGGTGACTGAAGCCAGAAACTCTTTAGTGTAGCTCTCAAATGTTGGAAAGCTCTGCTCCATAAAAGATCTGAGTCCAAGTGAATCAAGATACCATACCACATCTTCTCTGATTCCAAGCATTTCTAGAGTGGAGTAGTCAATCTCTGGTGTAGGCTAGATCTTGAGCTTCTCAAGCTGCTCTAAGTAGTTTATGTTCAGATCAAGAGCCTGTCCAACAAACTTCACTCTAGTCCTGGACGAAGAAATGATGCTGCGAGGTGGTGATGCTACTCGGCGAGATGTAGAGGTCCTTCCTTTATATTCTGTGATGATCTTCTTTTGTGCAGATATGAAGTTGGCCAGAGGAGCTCTACTGCTCAAATGTGTCTCATTCAAAGCATCCAATGTCTCCTAGGAATGAGGCTTTTTCGCATGTGCACTCCTCTTTGTGCGTATGAGACGTGCTCGCGAAAGTTCCATAGTCTGCAAAACAAATACAAATTCTCGAGAAACCAAGTGAATAAGGTTGCAATTTGAATCAATTCTTATGAGCAATGATGGTTATACATCATCTACAAACATATTCAAAAGGCAAACAAGCTAATCAGGGAGTTCATGACTATTTTTCGGGTTTATGATGTTCTTCATATGAATTTTCAAAATTAGATGTGTTTGATGATTATTATATGAAATCTAAGTAGGTTACCTAGTCATAGCAACTAATCACTCTAGATTTAACAAAGCTAGACAATAGAGCTTCACCATAATGGACTTTTTTTAAGTGTTCCAGATTTTAGATTTAGAAAATCTCAAATTCATAGAATCTAGGTGTTAAAATATGAATTTAAACAACCCAGAAGTCTATTTTTAAGCTCAATAACTATCTTAAATAATCCTAAGGTGAATTTCCAGTGAATCTAGAGAAATCCTAAAATTGAGTTCATGTGAAAAAGTGAAGAATTTGGATCCATACCTTGAGGAAAGTGTAAGATAATGATAGCTTTGGAATCTCCTTTGAAAAAGAGTGAGATAGGGTTAAAAATTTGAATGGAAATTAGAATATTTGAAAACTGCTCTTTTCTCAAAATCTCCAAGCTTGTTGGGGAAGATGAAGAGAAAACTCTTTTTGATCTAAAAATCCTCTTTTCTCTTTTAAAAAGGTTTTTTTCTAGGAAATTTTATTTTTAAAAGTTTATAAAGACTTACTGATAACACCGTATTTTGACCACTTTTTTGGATCGTTTTGAAATACTTTTTCTATGTTTTTAATTGCTTTTAATTATTTTTATTACGTTTTTCTAGTATTTGTAGTTCCAAGACTCTTTTCAGGTAACTTAAGGAAAAACTTAACAAAATGGATTAAAAACCAGATTTCAGCTCAGAGTCAAACCGTCAGAAGTTCACCCCCGATTGAAGGCCTTCTCACCGTCTGATCCAGTTCAAATTTGGAGATCTTAAAGATGGAAGTATCAGCTTTCCAGCACACTTTACAGCTTGGCAATCCAACGGTTCAATCAAAAGATACGCGAAGAGCAAGATGTCCCGTAAACCAGCCGACAAGCGTTTCCACCCGCGGCCAACAGACCAATCCCCGCGGTCACAGCCATCCCGACCGCGGCCAGCCACCCATTTCCCGCGGTCACGCACTTCTCGACCGCGGCCAGCTAATTCCGACTCCGAAGGCCCATTTCTGAAGCCCATATCATTTTCCCAGCCTTGATTCCGGAACCCTAGACCCTAGAGATGTCTTGAGCACTATAAATACATGTTTTAGGAACCCTAATTCGTATGACCTCATATGTTCTTATTGTTTTAGAATACTTTTTAAGTTTTAGGTTTTAGGGAGAGAGAGATTTGTCTCTTGAACCCTTGTTCTTTCTTTTTTAATTTCGGTTTCTATTCTACTTTTTAATACTATGTTTTTGATTTTGTTTATCATGTCTGAGTAGTTTTATTGTTGGGTCTAAGGGATTTTCGATGGGGATTTATATGTTCGGTGAGGATTCTATTGGCTATTGAGCCGAATCTTAGAACTTTTTCTTCTGAATTCGTTTTTACTGCATGAGAGTAGCGTCATGAACGACAATCTGATCCCGATGCTTGGTGACACGAAAGTGTTCATCCGGTGTCAGATCTAGTTTGGGAGAGCAAAACAAACATAGGAGTGGAAACCTACCTATGGGCGATTTGTGAATGATGACGAGTCTTAAACATAATGCATCTCTTCTTTTCCAGGGCCAGAGTGGAAACCTACTGGTCAGGGTTGAGAGAGATAGTTGTCTATGATCACGACAGTGGCGTATTCATACGTTAATGACTCCAGTTCGAAAAGTTTAAGCTAAGATCTTATCAAATTTACTCTCTAGCAATGTTTTGAATCGTTCGTACCCCTGAGAAAACTTCCCTGAACCCCAGCGATTTCTTTCTTATAGATTTACACCAATTTTCATTCAAGCTTTAGTCTAGTTTATTTACTCTTTCAATCGATTTTCATTTAAGCAATTAGGTTTAGCCGTTTTTCTCGTTTTTACCCGTTTTCGTTAAGTTTAGTTATTAGGTCATTTTAATTCCCATAATTTCTCTTTAGGATTCGTTTTTACATTTTAAACACACCACCAAAACCCTCACAAAACTCGCTTGGTTCTAGACTTCCTTACTTTATATTTCTTTCAAAGGTTTTTGCAAGAAAGATCCTCCTTCCCTGTGGATTCGATCCCTAAGTGTGCACTTGCGGCTATTGATTTCATTTAGGGTAAAACTTGACACCCTCACGACACACCACATCAAGTTTTTGGCGCTGTTGCCGGGGAAGGCACACGTTTTCTTTTCCGCAAAACCCTAAGAAAGGTTGGTAAATCGCTTTGAGACTTGGTATTAAACACCTGCGCATGACTAGAGCAAAGATTAGTCTAGCTGATGATTCCAATGCAATACCTCAAGGAACAGCTCACGAAATTCCTTTGAGAATAGGAGATTGCATAGGGCCTGTTGACTTCTACATTGTCGAGACGAGAGACGCAACATATCCAGTGATTCTCGGATGGTCTTTTCTAGCAACTTCCGGAGCTATAATGGACAGGCCAAACCGGAGGATTTCAACAGCAAAGCCGGAAAATGTTCTGCAACAGAAGAATTAGAAAAAGAACTTTGGAGTGACGAAGAACCTGCTAGGCAAAGCAAGGAGATGTCGAAAAAGACTTGTCTCAGGACAAGGTCTTCTTCATTGGACTAAGCCACGTCCAACATCAAAAGTCGAGCTAAACGACTAAACAGAAGCGCTTAATGGGAGGCAACCCATTTAGGTATTGTTTTCTTTAGGATCTTTCTTTCTTTTTCTATTGATCTTTTTCTTTTTCTTTCTCTTAGTTTCAGGTGTTTCTTATAAAACAAAAAAAAGCCAAAAAAATCAAAAAACCCGAAAAAACCAAAAAGAAGGATGGTCCCTGACTGCTCGGCCCGGCAGGAACCAAGGAGAAGCAGGAACAGGCCGCGAGATAAGCCCCCGCGGTCGCAGGTGTTCTGACAGCGGGAAACGTATGGTCGACCGCGGCCGCGTCTTTCTAACCGCGGCCGCGTCTTTCTAACCGCGGCCGAGCACCGGTTTGCCGCGGTCGCGCTACCTCTGACCGCGGCAAATGGTCGTTGAGATCAAACCCGACCCCAAACCACCCACTTCACCTCATTCCACCTCACCAATTCCCACTCCACCTCATTCATCACCCTCCACCACCTTCATCACCACCTATCACCTTCCCAAACCTCTTCGAAAGAATCCGGTTCATCTCCACCAGCATCGAAAATCCAGGTAAGTTCTCTTTGGCCTTACCAATTCGATTAACTATGCATTTTTCTCATCCAATCTTGACTTGTTTCACACTAAGGACAGTGTGATTTAAGTCTGGGGGAGGATTTCATCCCTTTCTAACCACTTTTTTTTCATGAGTCTTGCATTATCTACACTTTTTGCATTTTCCTTAAAGTTTTTCAAAACCGGTTTTCAAAACAAAATATGTTTTAAAGGGAATGGTGAACATGAATCAATGATAGTTGACTGTGTGCTTTTAGACTGTTCTTAGTGACATGCTCATTTGAAACGAAGTACCCCAGAGGAATTTGAATCATTTCGATTTAGATGAAAGAATACACTAGCTCTGTTTTATTTGGACTTAATTTGGACTTAACTTTCTCATTGAAGCATTAGACCAGGGAAACGAATCATACATTCAGGATTCCTTTATCCTTTTACCACTCTCAGTTGATCCTGAATGGCTAGTTCATCTTTAGCTAGTTCCCCACCTTAACCAATCCTCTTTCAAACCACATGCACTCTTGTTTTCTATTGTCTTATATGCAGATAAGTGCAAAAACGTTGGAGAGAAAGAGGAACGACGCAGTTTTCAGTCACCAAGGACAGAGACCTGCGATTTGCCGGAAAAATTCCCGGAAGGATTCGACACAAGTGGAAGCTCAGTTTGCCTAAGAAAAATCTCAAATTTTGGTACAATCTCATCCTCTAGTCTCTCTCTCTTTAAAAGGCATTTCCTTTTCAAAAAAAAAAAAATCTTAAAATAAGAAAAGAAAGGAAATAAAAGCCTTAGAGAGTCTAGAGAGGTCGAATTTTAAGTCCCAAGACAACTGGAGTTTGATTTTATGGAGTTATGGAGATCATTTTCTGATTCCCGGAAAGAATCTAATTCTGGGGGAATAGCTGTTTACAACAAAGGAGGAAGAATTATGCAACAACATTTGGCAAGAAGAAGTGACTGAAAATTGCGGTCATCAACAGGTCCTTATCTCTCTTGCGGTTTTGCATATTATCTTGCATCCTCCAGATTCATCAGGTAACCCGAAACACTTTAACTCCACCACTTAAACAGCCCTTTAATGCCAAACGCCGTCTACCCTGGATGATGTCTTTAATGAGAACTCACTATTGAACTTAATGAATGTAGAGAGCTAGTTGACTGGAATCAAGATTTAGATTGTTTAAGTTTTGCATGACGGAAAAAGTGGACTAGTATCTTTTGTGTATTGGTGAGAATTTTCTAGACTAAATTGTGGATCAATGCACGATCTTTGGTTCTACTTTAGTATGACCCTTGTGCTCCAACGAAATTGAGCTCCTCTTCTTGAGCATATGTGTCATCTTCCTCATAGCTTACATCATCTTCATTACCTGCAGGAGTCTCACAAGCATGTGTATTCTTATTTTGAGATTTAATAAGTTGACTTACCATTCTTTTTAGCTCAGCAATCTCTCTTGATTCATGACTAATGATAGTCTTCTTTGATATGCCATATTCAGGGTGGTTGTTGTTGTTGGCTACAGCGAGATTCTCGATGAATGCTCTCCCTTGTGTTACAGTCTTTGAACCAAAATCTCCATTACTAGCAGTGTCAAGAGATAGTTGATACTTCTGCTGAAAATTTGGGGAAGAACACAATTAAAAATTTATAATTTGGAGATTTCTGTTTAGAAACAAAACGCTGTCGTTTTGGTTAACGATAATTTTGACTGGAATTTAACTTCATCTAATTGATCTGTTAAGAAAATTTATGACGTGCCTGAATTAGCGTGGTAAACAAAAATAGGAGACTAAATTAGAAAGTCAATAAAAGTTGAAGATTACAATTTTTCATCGAGTAGTTCAGGGTTTTTTTTGACTGAATGTTGTAAATTCAAAATTTTTTTGGTATTTTCCCCCACCATCATAGTATCTGCCGAGGACGTGGATGGTGGGAACCACATGGACGTGGATGGTGACTCTATAAACATATCCATATTGGAGATGCAATATGACCCATAAATAGTAGACACAGCCATCATAGCATTCGTCGAGGACGTGGATGGTGAGAACCAGATGGACGTAGATGGTGTCTATATATACATACCCATATTTGAGATGCAATATGACCAATAAATGGTTGTGACCATCATGGTCAGTGGATACATCCAGACGATTAGGTGGAGTCCGGTGCTAATTTTCCTAAAAGGAGATATTCGATGAATTTGTAGATGTGTCCATATTCTCAACATATAAGATGTGGACAGGTCTACATGGACACCATTACATGTACATGGTTTATCGAACAAAGCACAACAACCATAACAAGGTACTCAAAATTTTTTCTCACACCAGATTGAACAAGATTCTACAAGTGTTCATATTGTCTCACTTATGCATTTATCTTAAAACATGAGTTCATATGGTCGTTTTTTAAAATATAATTTATGTCTACTGAAGTAAGAACACATGGAGACGAACAAATAGGATTGTGTCGTATACAAGTTGACATGGACAATTAATTTCAATTGTCTGCAACTATTCAGATCTGGAGAAATGCGAATTTTGGCATGCTCATCTGGTGTTGTCGAGTTATGGTGACGCAGGAAAGTATCAGCGGGTTTAATAGCTGAAGATGAAGAGTGGTAGTAGAGAAAATTTGTGGCCACCGCTGATTAAAAAAAGAAGAAGAAGATAACTGATAACATCATATTTTGACCACTTTTATGGATCATAATTATGTCTTATGCAGGTGTTTTAACTCAGTTTTCAACGGTTTTTAAAGTGTTTTCAATGTTTTAAAGTTTCAAAAGATTTTTCAGGAAACTTGGACAAAAGATATGCTATTTGGAACAAATAACAATTTTGGATAAATGGAGATCGTCAGAAGTATGGCAAGCGATGAAAACCTTCTCACCATCCGATCACCCCCAAATTTTGTGACAACACAGAGGATACAACCAGCTTTCTAATGCACTTGGTTTGGATACAATCTAACGGTTAGATATTCAGATACACCCAATGCGATAAAGACAGAAAATGCAGTCTCGCAAGATGGCACAAGACGGGACCGCGGCCAAAGGCTATTTCCCCATGGGTAGAAGCACCGCGACCGCGGCCATTAGTCATTCACTTCCCAGACGATCCAATTAAAGCCCAAGTCAATTCCCTTTATTATTTTTGAAGCCCTAAATATCTAGGACAACTCCAAAAGCTATAAATACCCCCTTTAGGTCATTCTAAAGGGTGTGTTCGTTTTTGTGCTTAGATTTTCGTTTGAGACTCACAACACCTAGAGAGAGAGAGGCCGTCGTTTTAGAAGTAGGAGCCTCCGAGGGTGAGCATCATCGCGCCTCCACCGTCGCCTCTGCTCTTTGTTCTTCTTCCCTGTTTTCTTTAATTTCCTGCAACTTTCAATACTCTGTGATGATTGTTTACAATATGTTTGAGTAGTTTCCCAGTTGGGTTTAAAGGGATTTTTCAAAGGGAAGTTTGTAAGTCTTTACTTATGAATTGATAGATTTAGGATTATTAATCTTTTAGATGTTCTTCGTTTGCCTTTAATCTTACCGCGTGATTCTCTGCTGGCCACTTAGAAACCGATCTGATATGATATGCTGCAAAAGCTTTCATTGATTGTCTGAACTAGGGTGAAACAAGCAATGATTCTATAGGAGTGGAAACCTACCTGTAGTTGAGTTGTGAATGTTGATGAGTCTTGTTCTGCTATTGCATCTTCTCTCTTCCAGGATCAGAGTGGAAACCTACTAATCAGAGTTACGTGAGATAGTTGTTTAGTGCTGCGAAAGTAGGCTATTCATACTTCTGTGCCTCGAGTTCTAGAACATACGTAGTTGATTACCTTTATCACTTGTTTAAAATAGACATATTTTAGTCCATGAATCCCTGCGATACCCTTAAGCCCAACGTTCGTTTTCTATTGCTTACAACCTTTGCTTTTTCATTCGATTTTTCCTTGCTTTCATTCGCCTTCAATTTCATTCGCCTTTTACTTGCTTTCATTTGCTTTCGTTTTTCAATTGCTTTTTACTTGCTTTTTAGTTTAGATTTAGTGACAACCAAAACCTAAAACCAAAATCCAAACTTGTTTAGTTCTAGTCTGATTTAACCATTAGCGTGAATTTGTACTGAAACAACTAAGTCTATGTTGATCGATACCCTAAGTACTACAGCGCACATCTGTGCACTTGCATACATTTAGGGGTTATAAATTTAAAACTTGAAGCTAAGTAAAACCGACCAACCCCGTTTACAATCGCATCAAGTTTTTGGCGCCGTTGCCAGGGACTTTGATTTGTTTCGTTGCGAATCCAAGCTTAAATCCATTAGAACACTTGTTTACGTTTACTTTTTCTTTTG
The DNA here is from genome assembly GCF_000478725.1 of Eutrema salsugineum. Lineage (NCBI taxonomy): Eukaryota > Viridiplantae > Streptophyta > Magnoliopsida > Brassicales > Brassicaceae > Eutrema > Eutrema salsugineum. Next base: position 11,254,581 of record NW_006256547.1, on the reverse strand, counting down.
AATTTTTCAGATTTGTTTGCAATGGGAGACCGGAAACACGTTCCCGGAACTCTTGGTGATCCACCATATCACGTGGATGGTGATCCGATCGATGATGATGACCTGAGTAATGATGAGTTTGAATAACCAATCTATGATGACAATGAGCTAATCAGATCGGTAAAACATGAAGATGATGATGAACTGATTGGAAGTTTCGATTCACTCGAAAAGTTCATCGGAGATCGAAGAGCTATTCAACCAGCCTTACAAGAGGATGGTAAAACCGAAATTAAGGTACCCTATATCCACTTAGTTTAACAAAATCAATTCTATGGTTATTCATCTGAACACCCGATGGTTCATATCGAGGCGTTCGAAGAATTATGTGTAACCATTACAGCAAATGGGGATTACCACAAGTGTAATCTTTTCCCATTCTCTTTGAGAGACAATGCCAGCAAATGGCTAAAATATTTAGAACCTGCTTCACTAAAAACGTGGGCAGCGTGTAGAACAGCTTTTCTAAACCGTTTTTACACTAGAAATCGTTCCAACCTCTTAAGGAACAAGATAAAAACTTTTAAACAAAAAGAAGATGAAGATCTTTTAGATACTTGGGAGAGATATAGGGAATACCAAAGAGATTGTCCACACCATGGATATACCGACGAATACCTGATGGGTATCTTCTATCGAGGCATAACACCAAAGTTACATCACTCTTTCGACACTGCAAGTAATGGAGACTTCTCAACTAGATCTGTAGAAGATGCTCGTGTTTTCATCAACAATCTCTCAAACAGCATCCGTAATCAAGCAACCTTTGGCAACTCTGCACTTCCTGAGAAGAAAGAAGAGATTTCGGAAGTTATGAAGTGTCTCCATCACATAATGAGCCAACTTGGATTGCAACAACCAAACAAGGCACACAATACGTGTAACTTTGATGGTTGGGACAACCCTATGGATTCTTATGATCAAGAGATGATGAACACTGCAGAAGTCTATCAAATTCAAGATTTTCTCTTCGTACCTGATCACTGCGGGTCTATTATTTTGGACCGCGGGAAACCATGCTTTCACCACGGTCGTGCTTCACTGGACCGCGGCCAAGACCCATTTGCCACGGTCGCGAGGCATACGACCGCGGGAAACCATCTTCCAAACCTATCTGGGCTATTCAAGCTAGTTCCAATCCCTATCCTAGTTTTCCCTCTTCTGAAACTGAAAATTTAAACAAAATAATTCTAAAGCTTGAAAAATCTAGGACTGAAGAAATTAGTGATCTTAAATCTGAATTAAAAACGATGCAAGAAGATTTCAATGAACAATTTTCCACCCTCCTCAGCCTGATGATCAAAACTAATTCTAAAAACATAGATAATTCCAAGGAGGAGCCAAGTGAAAATTCTTTCGAAAGCTCAAGCGAAGCCGACCCCTCCGATCATGTGAAAGCTATCACACTTAGGAGTGGTTTAGCTTACAAAGAGCCTGAATTTCCTAAAGATCCCGAAGGTGAGGAAAAGGGTAAGGAAAAGGAAAGAGAAAGAAAGAGTCACGGTGGAAGACATTGAAAAAGAAGTGGTAGGAGAGAAGGTTGGAGAAGAAGTAAGAGAAGATACATCCCGGGAAACCCTCGGAGAAGACCCGATTCCACCTCCACCAGCTCGTGTCTATAAACCTAAACCACCATATCTTAGAGCCTTAAGAGCCCCGAAGAAGGAGAAAGAAAAAGCTAAGCTGAAAGAGTTAATCGATCAATTAAATGTGAGATTACCTTTCGTAGAAGCTTGTGCTATGATTCCCGCTTTAAGAAAATACATGAAGGGTATTCTAACAAATTCTTTAACTCTTGAAGAAGGCGTAATGATGATAACCCATGAATGTAGTTCTATCCTGCAAAGCCGAATCCATGAAAAGAAAAACGATCCTCGAAGCTTCGTACTTTCTTGCACCATCAAAGATACGACTTTTGAGCTTGCTCTCTGTGATTTAGGATAGAGAATAAACATGATGCCTCTTTCAGTCAAAAAAATTTTAGGGCACCACACTTTCCAGCCCACTAAAATTTCCTTAGTATTAGTTGATCGTTCTGTTAGACAACCCGTAGGTATCTTAATAGATGTTCCCGTCAAAATCGAAAAATGTTCCATACCAACTGATTTTGTAGTTCTAGAACTAGAAAGAGAACTTAAGGATCCTCTTATTCTTGGACGACCATTCTTATCTACAGCCGGAGCCATAATCAAATGTTCGTGAAAGAAAAATTGATCACCTTCATTTAGCCGGCCTAGTTATGCAATTTGACATGAACAAAAGTTTCGATAAACCGAATTTGGATGGCAAAATTTGTTGGATTTATGAGTTAGATGAAATTATTGAGGAAGTCTATGAAGATCTACTTCTCGACGACCCTTTAAGTGTCACGCTTTCACCCACAAAAGACGAACTCAATTTCCTTGAAGAAATTTCAAGTGAGTGCGCGTGTATGCTTGATAAGTCTGAAACTTATAGGAAGCCTCTAAACTATCTAGATCTTAAGGACCAAACAAACATCCGTACACCTCTTAAAGACACTGCTTCAGAAATTAATGATCCTTGGAGCGAGCTTAAAGCCCCTACAGTCGAGCTCAAACCTCTTCCCGTCGAACTTAAATACGTTTTTCTTGGATCAAATTCTATTTATCCTATCATTATAAACTCTGGTTTGACAGAAGAAGAAACCACAATGCTGTTGTCTGAACTGAGAAAACATAGAAAAGCCTTAGGATATTCACTTGATGATATACCTGGAATTTCTCCAGATCTTTGTATGCACAAGATTAATCTAGAGGATAATGCTAAAAACTCAATTGAGAGTCAAAGGAGACTAAACCCTAACCTCATGAATGTTGTCAAGAAGGAAATTATGAAGCTTTTAGAAGCTGGAATAATATTTTCTATCTCAGACCGCACTTGGGTTAGTCCAGTTCATGTTGTCCCGAAGAATGGAGGAGTCACTGTCATTAAAAACGATAAAGATGAAATGATCGCTACAAGAACAGTCACTGGACATCGTATGTGCATCGATTACCGGAAACTGAACGCAGCAACTAGGAAAGATCATTTTCCACTTTTTCATAGGTCAAATTCGCCATGGGCATAAAAACCGGAATCGAGACCCGAACCAGAACCGACCCGAAATAACCGGTTCGGTTCGGTTTCGGATTTGAGATTAAAACCTATTGGATCCTGGTTTGAAGATCCACGGATATCGGGTCGGTTCCGGTTCTTACCCGATAACCGAATATCCGAACCGAATATCCGAAACATAATTTTGATGGGCTTTCTCGATTTTGAATGGGTTTTAATTTGTGGGAAATTTGTGGGCTTTACCAAATTAAAAAGAAATAAAGGGAGTGAGCTTTAAATGAAACCAAACCCAATATCCAAAATTGGAAAGAAAAAAAAATAATAACAAAAGCTTAAAAAATTTCTAAACCCAAAAAGAGAAAGAAATCGACTAAACACAAAAACCTAATCTCTCTCATCTCTAAAACACGACCCGATCCACTGATTCACCAAGCTGGAATCTGCAAATCCGAACAGCCGTCGTGTGTTGCCGGCTCCACCGTCTTTTGCATCCATAAACCAGCCAGAGGTAAGTATCTTCCTCTTCTCTTATTGTAATTCCCAAATCGAATTTAGGGTTTTTAAAAAAAATGAAATCGGTTTGGGGTTTAGGGTTATCATGTTGAAATGAACTCATTTCATCATCTTTTTTTACGTTTCCACTATGAAATTGTCAACATATACTTGAAAATCGTTTGAATCATGATGAAATCGATTTAGGGTTTTTTTTTTAAATGAAATCGATTTGGGGATTTGGGTTTTTGGTTGTGAAAATATGAAATTGAGTTCATTTAATCATCTATTTCGACGTCTATACTACGAATTTCTCATCACTCTTCTCGAAATCGGATTTAGGTTTTTTTTTTAAATGAAATCGATTTGGGGATTAGGGTTTTTGGTTGCGAAAATATCAAATTGAGTTCATGTAATCATCTATTTGGACGTTTATACTATGAATTTGTCATCACTCTCTTGGAAATCGGATTTAGGATTTTTAAAAAAAAAATGAAATCGATTTGGGGATTTAAGGTTTTCGGTGCAAAAATATGAAATTGATTTGGGGATTAGTCTTTTCTTTACCTTTATTTAACAAATAGAGTTCATTTGCCTTTGTTTTTTTTGTGTTTGTGTTAAATTTTCTTCTTAAATGAAATAGTCATTAGCCTTTCTGCATTGTTATTTCGTGAATGTTCTGGTTAGCTTAGGTGAATGTTATCGTGAATCTTTGGAATTGTTATTCGTGAATGTTCAAGTAGAAACTGGTTAGCTTAGGTGAATGTCGGATATGTGAAGATCCGTATGATTTATGATTTGCTTGGTTTGGTAGTGAAATATTGTTAAGTAAGAATAAGGAAACCTTATTCTTCGAATCACATAAAACACTGCAGATGGATTCAAATCCAGAAGATCCAAACATGAATGAAGATCCTGATATTGATATGGATGATGACTTAGAGGTGACAGAGGATGAAGCTGAGACTCCTCCGCCTACTTCTACAAGTAAAGGGAAAGGGAAAAAGAAGGTTACTGCTAAGGGAAAGAAAAGAACAAGATCAAAAGTTTGGGAGCACTACACAAGAACGAAGGCGAACTATGACAAGTGTAATTGTCATTACTGTGGGAGGTCAATGGCATGTGCATCAACATCCGGCACCTCCAATCTGAGGAAGCATCTTCTCTTCTGTAAGCAGCATCATGCGTGGGCTGCAGCAAAGAAGAAGAATCAAGAGCAAATAGATCCTGATGGTATGAAGCTGTGTAGAGTATCTGATGCTGTGGTGAGAGAGGCTACGAATGAGATGATAATGATAGGTGAGTTGCCTCTTTCGTTCGTGGAATGCTTGGCTTGGAGGCATTTTTGCAACAGAGTGAAATTGTGCAAGCCTGTATCTCGGAGAACATCTACAAGGGACATCTAGGAGATGTTTGTGAGGAAGAAGACACTGATGAAGAAGGTGCTTGGCGATAGTAAGCAGAGGTTGTCCCTGACAACTGATATATGGACAGCTCCCACCACCAACTCTAGCTACATGGTAATCACTGCCCACTTCATTGACCGAGATTGGCAGTTGAAGCATCTGATCATCGGATTCAAGCATGTTTGTGATCACAAAGGAAAAGCAATTTGTGCTGCTCTTATAGATTGTTTAGCTGATTGGGAGATCAAGAAAGTCTTTTGCATCACAGTTGACAATGCAACAGCCAACTCCTCTGCCATTCGAAGATTTAAGCAACAATTTACTCAAGTTGGAGCAGATTCTCTTGTTCTCGGTGGTGAGTACTTACACGTACGGTGTAGTACTCACATTATCAATCTCATAGTGAGAAATGGACTGCACGATCTGGACAAGCATGTCTGTGCCATTCGGAATGGTGTGGGCGTTGTGAGGTCTTCAACACCAAGGCAGATGTCTTTTGAGCTGCGGGTTGACACTGCAAAGATGACAAGGGGGAGTCTGTCTCTCGATTGCAAGACCAGGTGGAACTCGACATATCTAATGTTGAGTAGGGCTATGGACTTCAGGCTTGCATTTGAGAAGATGGTTGCTGAGGACAAGCTGTATAATGACTACTTTAAAGAGAGAGTGGATGGGACGAAGAGGATTGGACCTCCTGTTCAAGAAGATTGGGACGAGGTAGACAGGTTTCTAAACTTCCTCATCATCTTCTATAATGCTACGTTAGTGCTTTCTGCTACTAATTCACCTCGTGCACATAAGTGTTATAATGAGATGGTGACCATAGAAAGAAACTTAGTCTTATTGACCATTGATCCTGATACTGAATTGAAGAAAGCCGATGATATGATGGCTAAGTTAGGGAAGTATTGGAATCCATTTGGGTTTGAAACAGAAATGAATAGGATGTTGATAGTGGCTAGTGTGTTCGACCCAAGGAACAAAATGAAGTTTGCTAAGCTTTGTTTTGAGAAGCTATATGGACCAGATAGTATGGTTGCTAATGAAATGTATGATTCGGTCATGGAAATTCTGAAGATGTTGTTTGAAGAGTATAATGGTAGGATTGGTAGTTCCTTGAACAGAACCTCAAATGCATCAACTTCTGCTACTTCTGATCCGACACAAGCAAGTGGATCATCATCTCAGCCTCGGTCTCAAGAGTTAGGTAGAAGCAGAAACCGCAGAATGGACTTAGCTGGTCGAACACGTTATGAGAGAATGGATCAGGTTTACATGGAGCTGGTGCAAGAAACCGGATTTCAAGAAGTTACTACTGAGCTTGAGTTGTATCTGCCCGAGAATGTGGAGAATCCACACATTTTCGAAGGAACAGAGTATGATGTTCTATCATGGTGGAAAGTTAATAGCCTAAAATTTCCAGTTCTATCACAAGTCGCTAAAGATGTCCTAGCAATGCAAATTTCATCAGTTGCATCTGAGTCTGCTTTCAGCACTAGTGGTCGCATATTGGATCCTTCGAGAAGTTGCTTGACACACTACACTTTAGAAGTGTCGATGTGTACAGAGCAATGGCTGAAGAGGGAGATTCGTATGGATAGCAAAGGGACTATAACCATTGAACAGCTCCTTGATGATGTTGAAGACCAGGATGATCTTCAGAAAGGTAAACTGTCTACTCGATTTTTTTGTTTTATTGTTGACTTGTTTAAGTATTTATTGTCTTTGGAATGTTCATACAGAGTTTGGAGAATTAAATATTGAAGACTAAGGAGTCAATGATGAACAAGGACATAAATCTGGTAAGAAGTCCACGTTTAGATCAGATAGTATGATGTTTTTCTTTTTCACTTGTCATTCCACTATCTGATCGTTTCATGTTTTTCTTTTTTTACAGGGTTTAGGAGTCGCAGGTCATCTTTCAGGAGTTGCATCTCTCGCTTCTACTCTTCTATGTCTGTTTCCATTTTTCATTGAGTCTGAATTTAGACAATGTTATTGATTCAGCACTTATACTCTTCAGAACTTGTTTTTAGTTTGGTTATTGATTCGGCACTTGTTGTTGTATGAACTTGGTTTAGGATGATGCAGAACTTGTTTTTATTTATGTATGAACTTCTCTTTTAAGTTTGGAACTTGTTATGAAAATGTGAACTTTGATGATTCGGTTTTTTTTGTGATTTCAGATACAATTTTGCTGATTTTGGGTATTTTACCCGGTTTAGGAACCAAAAATTTAGAGAACCGAAATTTTCGGATAATTTTCGGTTCTAAACTTTGATATCCAAACCGATCCAGAACCGACAGGTACCGAACCGGAACCGAACCGAAATTATTTCGGTACCTATTTGGTTCCAAACCTTGAGAACCGAAATACCCGAAACATTTCGGATCCGATCCGGAACCGAACCGGATACCCGAAAGCCCAGGGCGAGGTCAAATGCTAGAAAGGTTAGCTAATCACCCCTAATATTGCTTCCTTGATGGATACTCCGGATTTTTCCAAATTCTTATTCGACCGGAGGATCAAGAAAAAACGACATTTACCTGTCTATATGGCAGGTTCGCTTACCGAGGAATGCCTTTTGGATTGTGTAATGCACCGGCTATCTTCCAGCGGTGCATGATGTCGATCTTCACAGACTTTATTGAAGATTTCATGGAAGTATTCATGGATGATTTCCCCGTGTATGGATCTTCTTTTGAAAAATGCCTAGGCAACCTTGGTAAAGTTCTGCAAAGATGTGAAGATAAGCACTTAGTATTAAATTAGGAAAAATATCACTTCATAGTACGAGACGGAATCGTGCTTGGGCACATGATTTCTAAAAAAGGAATTGAAGTTGACAAAGCAAAAATCGAAGTCATGACAAGCATACAACCCCCTACAAACGTAAAAGACATTCGTAATTTTTTAGGACACGCAGGATTCTATAGGCGTTTCATAAAAGATTTTTCTCAAATAGCTAGACCTCTTACGCATTTGCTTTGCAAGAAAACGAACTTCGAGTTCGATGATGAGTGCTTAGCCGCGTTTCATAAGATCAAAGAAGCCCTTGTCTCCGCTCCAGTCGTGCAAGCACCTGATTGGGAACTCCCATTCGAAATCATGTGTGATGCAAGTGACTATGCAGTCGGAGCAGTGCTTGGCCAACGAAAAGATAAGAAACTGCACGTAATCTACTACGCAAGCAGAACTCTTGATAAAGCTCAATGCAATTATGTATCAACAGAGAAGGAACTACTAGCTGTCGTATTTGCATTTGAGAAATTCCGTTCTTATCTCGTAGGATCTAAGGTTATAGTTCATACTGATCATGCTGCAATCAAGTATTTAATGTCTAAGAAAGACGCTAAACCGAGGTTGATAAGATGGATCCTCCTACTGCGAATTCGACATTGAAATTTGGGTCGGAAAGGAGCAGATAATGGAGTTGCATACCATCTTTCACGAATTCAAGTTGAAGAAAGGTTGCCTTTAAATGATAGTTTGCTGGAAGAAAACATCTATGCAATAGATACAACCCCCACCAATGCCAGTGCCGCACCACCACGTCAACTCATGCGACAATCAGATGCTTTCAATACCCCATGGTTTAGGCACATAGCGAACTACCTAGCAGCTGATGTAGAACCACCACATTTTTCGGTTATAGGAAGAAAAAGTTTCTGAAAGACATAAGATGCGTGGCTGAAGAAGAGATGGAAGGAATTTTATTTGGATGCCATAGCTCGTCTTACGCAGGACATTTCGCAACCTTCAAAACTGCTTCAAAGATCTTACAAGCAGGTTTTTAGTGGCCTACTTTGTTCAAAGATACTCAAGCTTACATATCGCGATGCGATAAATGCCAAAGGATGGGTAACATAAGCAAAACGAATGAGATGCCTCAAAATTTTATTCTCGAAGTCAAAATTTTTGATGTCTGGGGAATAGATTTTATGGGACCATTTCCTACTTCTTTCGGAAACCAATACATCTTAGTATCAGTAAACTACGTCTCTAAGTGGGTTGAAGCAGTTGCTAGTCCCACCAACGATGCAAAGGTCATCATGAAGCTATTTAAATCTGTTATATTCCCGCGTTTTGGAGTCCCTAGAATTGTGATAAGCGACGGAAGATCGTATTTCATCAACAGATTTCGAAAATCTTCTTAGAAAGAATGGAGTTACGCATAAAGTTGCTTCTCCATACCATCCCCAAACCAGCGGTCAAGTAGAAATCTCAAATAGAGAAATCAAGTCAATTTTGCAGAAAACAACTGCAGTTCATCGCAAGGATTGGTCTACAAAGCTTGACGACGCATTATGGGCGTATCAAACAGCTTTCAAAACACCATTAGGAACAACACCATTCAACCTAGTTTATGGAAAAGCATGTCACCTTCCAGTAGAACTCGAGTATAAAGCGCAACGGGCTATCAAGGAGATGAACATGAACACGAAAACATCTGGAGAAAGAAGACTATTTCAACTTCACGAGTTAGAAGAAATTCGACACAATGCTTGCGAAAACTCGAAGATCTACAAAGAGAAGACTAAAGCATATCATGATAAGAAGATTATTCATAGAACTTTTGCTCCTAACGATAAAGTTCTTCTTTTCAATTCTCGTCTTAAGCTTTTTCCAGGAAAATTACGTTCAAGATGGTCCGGACCCTTCACGATAAAGGAAGGCAAACCATACGGAGCCATTGTCCTTGGGACAAAACCGTAAACTCATTTACAGTGAATGGACAACACGTCAAGCCATATCTGGCTGAAGAAAGAGAAGACAAGAGAGAAGTGATGCTTTTAATCGATCCATCATCGGCCAAGGATGAGATCAAGGAGTGTCACGACCCCGGATAAATCTAATCGAACAACAATGTCAAGCTAACGACTTGAACAAGCGCTTAGTGGAAGGCAACCCACTTGGTATTTTATTTATTTCCCTTTGACCTTTATTTTCTATTTCTATTGCTTTGTTTTTGTTTCATTTAATTACAAAAGATGAGCAGCATTCTCCAGCACAATAAGACGAGCAGCATTCTCCAGCACAATAAGTACACTTAAACACTTCGATTTTCTATTTTCTTTACCATTCTTTCCAAGATTTATCACACTGAGGACAGTGTGAAATAAATCTAGGGGAGGATGTTCATCTGTTACTAACAAAATTTGAATTGTTTTGAGTTTGTTTTGGACACATAAAATTTTTCAAAAAGTTTTTCAAAATATTTTTCAAAAAGTTTTTCAAAACGTTTTTCATTAAAAATTTTCAAAAAGCTTTCAAATCAGGAACACATAAAACATTACTATGATGATTTAGACCAGTGTGCTTCTACGCTATTTTCTTGTTTTTTGCTCTCTTTGTGATGTAGGCCTAGATTAGGCGGTAGCTAGAGTACTTGCACTACGAACTCCCACCAGAGGACTTCTATTCATGGAGATTCTTTCTGACAGGATATACTAGCTCATTTTATCTAGACTTAATTTTGACTTTTCTCATTAAAGCATTAGATCAGGGAAACGAATCATAAATACAAGACTCCTTTATCTTTTTACCACTCTTTGTTGATCCTGAATGGCTAGTTTATCTTTAGTTAGTTCCCCACCGAACCTAACATCTTTCAAACCACATGCACTCTTGTTTTTCATTGTCCAATATGCAGATATGTGCAAAAACGTCGGAGAAAAAGAGGACCAACGCGGTTTTCAGTCACTGAAGACGGAGACTTGCGATTTCATTTGAATGATTCAACAAAAGGAGAAAATTCAGTTTGCCTTGAAAAAACTTCAAAATCTTGGTACAATTTCTTCCCTTAGACTCCTCTCTATAAAATGTGTTTCCCCTTTCTCAAAAAAAAAAAAAAAAATCTGAAAAAAAAAGAAAAGAAAAAAAAACAAGAAGGGAAAGGAAATTTAAAACCTTAGAGAGTCTAAAAGGATCGAATTTTCTACTTGAGGCAAGCTTGAATCTGATTCTATGGAGTTTTGGAGATCATCTTTATGATTCCCGGAAAAGATCTAAGTCTAGGGGAACAGCTGTTTACAACAAAGGAGGAAGATTATGCAACAACATTTGGCAAAGGAGAAGTGACTGAAAATTAGCGATCACCAACAGGTCCTTCTCTCTCTTGAGGTTTTGCATAATATCTTGCATCCTCCAGATCTTCAGGTAACCCGAAACACTTAAACTCCACCACTTAAACAGCCCTTAATGCCAAACGCTGTTTACCCTGAATAATGCCTTTGATGAGAATTCACTATTGCACCTAATGAATGTAGAGAGCTAGTTGACTGGAAGTTAGATCTAAGTGTGTAGATTTTCGCATGACGTATTAACAAACTAGTTTGCTTGTATTTTGATGAGAATTTTCTAGACTAGATCCAAATAGATGTTTCACGATAAGTTATGGTTTAGAATGACGGTCACTGAGTTATTGTTTAGTTCCTGCGATTTTTTTAAAATTCTTTCCTGACTTGATCTAAGTTTGTTTGAGGACAAACAAAAAGATAAGTCTAGGGGAGTTGATAACACCGTATTTTGACCACTTTTAAAGATCATAATTATGTCTTATGCAGGTGTTTAACTCTGTTTTCAACGGTTTTTAAAGTGTTTTCAATGTTTTAGAGTTTCAAAAGACTTTTCAGGAAACTTGGACAAAAGATATGCAATTTGGAACAAATGAACAATTTTGGATAAATGCAAATTGTCAGAAGTATGGCAAGCGATGAAAATCTTCTCACCGTCTGATCACCCCCAAAATTTGTGAAAACATATAGGATACAACCAGATTTCTAATGCACTTGGTTTGGAGACAATCCAACGGTTAGATCTTCAGATACACCCGATGCGATAAAGACAGAAAATGCAGTCTCGGAAGATGGCACAAGACGGAACCGCGGCCAAAGGCTATTTCCCCACGGGTAGAAGAACCGCGACCGCGGCCATTAGTCATTCACTTCCCAGACGACCTAATTAAAGCCCAAGTCGATTCCCTATATTATTTTTGAAGCCCTAAGTTTCCAGGACAACTCCAGAAGCTATAAATACCCCCTTTAGGTCATTCTAAAGGGTGTGTTCGTTTTTGTGCTTAGATTTTTGTGTGAGACTCACAAACCCTAGAGAGAGAGAGTCCGCTGTTTTAGAAAGAGGAGCCGCCGATGGAGAGCATCATCGCGCCTCCACCGTCGCCTCTGCTCTTCGTTCTTCTTCCCTGTTTTCTTTAATTTCCTATAACTTTCTATACTCTGTGATGATTGTTTACAATATGTTTGAGTAGTTTCCCAGTTGGGTTTATAGGGATTTTTCATGTGTCTTTGCTTATGAATCGATAGTTTAGGATTATTAATCTTCTAGATGTTTTTCGTTTGCCTTTAATCTTACCGCGTGATTCTATGCTGGCCACTTAGAAGCCGATCTGATATGATATGTTGCAAAAGCTTTAATTGATTGTCTGAACTAGGGTGAAACGAGCAATGATTCTATAGGAGTGGAAACCTACCTGTAGTTGAGTTGTGAATGTTGATGAGTCTTGTTCTGCTATTGCATCTTCTCTCTTCCAGGATCAGAGTGAAAACCAACTAATCAGGGTGCGAGAGATAGTTGTTTAGTGCTGCGAAAGTAGGTTATTCATACTTCTGTGCCTCGAGTTCTAGAACATATGTAGTTGATTACTTTTATCACTTGTTTAAATCCGACATAGTTTAGTCCATGAATCCCTGCGATACCCTTAAGCCCAACGTTCGTTTTCTATTGCTTACAACCTTTGCTTTTTCATTCGATTTTTCCTTGCTTTCATTCGCCTTTTACTTGCTTTCATTTGCTTTCGTTTTTCAATTGCTTTTTACTTGCTTTTTAGTTTAGATTTAGTGACATCCAAAACCCAAAACCAAAACCTAAACCTGTTTAGTTCTAGTCTGATTTAAGCATTAGTGTGAATTCGTACTGAAACAACTAAGTCTCTGTGGATCGATATCCTAAGTACTACAGCGCACATCTGTGCACTTGCAGACATTTAGGGGTTATAAATTTAAAACCTGAAGCTTAGTAAAACCGACCAACCCCGTTTACAGTCGCATCAATAACAAAGTGGATAAGTGGAAGAAGAGAGATCTGAGCGAGAGAAAAAAAAAAGAGATCCAAGAGGAAAAGAACAAGATAGAGAAGAGGAAGAATAGGGATCTGAGAGAGAGAAAAATCTGAGAGAAAAAGAGTGGGAAAGATAAAAGATGGAACCAGATTATTTTACTTAATATAAATCGATATATTCTCATTTTTTATTGGTAAAGACATCAATGTTATTTCTTACATATAAACTCAGATAAATTAAATGCTACTTAAATTTAAAGTGCCTAAATTTGTAATTAATAACTCAAAAAGAGTCATTAGGTGTAAGCGACTCTTTTTTAAATGGTAAATATGTAAGTATAATAATTACATTTTGCATCTTTTCTATTAAAATAGAAGCATGTTTTGTGTCCAAACAGATTTTTTTTTAGTTTTCTACTATTCTACTTCTGGATATCTATTATTTCTGTTGCCAAACAAAAATTTTAATTTTATTTATCTATTTTATTTATTTACAAAAATTAATAAAATAAGATATTTAAATTTTTTCCTTAAAATTAATTTCGAAAAATTTTAAATTTTAATTCAATTAGTTTAGATTTTCTAAAATATAGTTAAGATTAATTATAAAAATTATTAAATTAGTTATTATTTTTACAAAATAGTAAATAAGATATTACTTTTTTTAAATATCAAAATTTAAATAATATTTTCATAATGATCAAAAATAATAAACGTTATATTATCATATGCTTTTTCATAATCAATTATTTAAAAAATTTAAATACTTAAAATTAAAAAAGTATTATATAGATAATATGAACAGATAGAGTAAAATTATGTTTTTATAATCATAATCTTTTCGAATTAATCGAATAAACGGATTAAAATTATATTTTTATAATCATAATAAAATTTGTTAGTAAAAATAGATTTAAAAAAAACTATATCTAAACATAAAAATAAATTATATCATTTATTAGAAAAAATATTATATATATAAACAATATAAATTATATTATAAAATTAGATTAAAAAAAAATTCTTCTGCAAACGCACGAGATAATCTAGTTATTAGTTATTTATTACTAATTTGTATTCGGTTTAGTATCAAACTATTATCAATAACAAATTTAAATTGTCAAAAATTTTGGATTACTTTATTAAAATTTCTCGGCCTAGTTATTATACAAAGTTACAAAGTACAAACAATGTCTTTTGCTTTCCAAAATTTGCTTTTGTCTTGCCTCACAGCGGCAAAATCTACATGGTGTCAGCCTCTGCTTTGTTCTTCTAGATGCAGCTGCTCCTCGAATCTACAAGAGAAAAAAACCCCTAAATTGCGGCTGAATCTAGTTTCTTTGTGTATTACTTTTTACCTCCTATCACAGCTCCTGAATCTTTGATTTGAACCCTATTTTCTCTCTGAAATGCGTGCCGCTCCTTCCAACTAGATGACCTGTGTGAGATTTGAATCGAGATTTCTGTCTCTTTGGATCTGGTGATTTCCTTCTCACCAAATTTGTTACCAAGAACAAACAGAGGCAGAGAGTTTGACGGTAATGGCGAGCTCTAACCATCATAACAGGCTTCCTATTCGAGAACGGGTCTGTGTCCTCCTCTTCTTTTAGCTTGAATCTGTTGAAGCTTTTGTAATTTTTGGGATGCTGATGCTATCGATGTATCACAGATCGTTGAAGAATTTTGTGTAATCTAATTCAGTCTTATATGCTTTGTTAGTTACTTATTAGGGCTTTTGATTTAGGGTTTTAGTTACTCGATCTATTATCGAGCTCTGTTTAGCTTTAATTCTGAATAAATTCCTATTAGAGGTTGTTGTGTGGACCGATCTTTGATGTAGACAGTTCTTTTGGACCTTTCCTTGCGAAAGTCAAGTCATAAGTCTTGTAATAGAAACTATATATCAACTCATTGCTTCAGAATCTTGATTAGTTTGTCATTGTTAAGCCTCTTTAATAGGCTTAAGAAATAGTTCACTTATTCTTGAATAGGCTCAAGAAATATTTCACAATTCCTTTGTATACACAACAAATTAGTGGTTGTAGCGAAAAGATGCAATCCTGTTGAATTCTCATGCTTATGTGAGTATGTTTCACAGTTTTGTATGTTTGGGTGTTTCATTCTTTCTCATGAGTTTTTACTGGATTGACAGAGGAAGCGATGGGTTGGGTGTTTAAAAGCATTGTCTTGTTTTGGTTCAAAAAAAGGAGAGAGACGAATCGTGCCGGCTTCTCGAATAACTGAGGGGAATGTAGCAGCAACTGGTCAATCAAATCAATCTCAGGCACCGGGATTGAGTAATCACGCTACATCTATGCTTGCTCCACCTTCGTCTCCAGCTTCTTTCTCACATTCTCCTGCTCCTTCGATAGCCCAATCTCCGAATTGTCTCCTTTCTTTATCTGCTAACTCGCCTGGAGGTCCTTCATCTGCATTATTTGCAACCGGGCCTTATGCCCATGAGACCCAATTGGTTTCACCACCGGTTTTCTCAACCTATACCACAGAGCCATCTACTGCTCCTTTCACTCCTCCTCCTGAGTTAGCACACCTCACCACTCCTTCTTCACCCGATGTACCTTATGCTCGGTTCTTGACATCTGCTGCCGATCTCAAGAAAACAGAGAAAGCCAATTATATTTCTGCAAACGATCTTCATGCAACATACGCACTGTGTCCTGGCAGTCCTGCAAGCAGTCTCAGATCTCCAGTCTCAAGGATCTCAGGCGATTGTCGATCCTCATCTT
This sequence comes from Eutrema salsugineum, assembly GCF_000478725.1. Lineage (NCBI taxonomy): Eukaryota > Viridiplantae > Streptophyta > Magnoliopsida > Brassicales > Brassicaceae > Eutrema > Eutrema salsugineum. Next base: position 11,238,745 of record NW_006256547.1, on the reverse strand, counting down.
TTCCTGAGCGCGAGTTCTCACCACAATGGGATCCTTTGGCTTCTCCAAGAACCGTCAAATGTTCAAGGAGTGACTCTAGTTATGCTCAGACACCTGAAACAAACACTACTCCAAAGGCATCTCAGGACTCAAATTTCTTCTGTCCTGACACATTTGCTCGATACTATCTTGACCATGATGCTCCGTTTTCTCATACTGGTGGAAGACTAAGTGTTTCTAAGGATTCAGATGTTTATCCGAATAGCGGCAACGGTCAAAGCATTTCTAAGCAAGATATGGAAGAGCTAGAAGCATACAGAGCTTCCTTTGGTTTTAGCGCAGATGAAGTCATTACTACAAGCCAATATGTGGAGATCACACATGTTAACGATGACTCCTTGAGACCTCGTAGTACCTTGGATGCATCAGAAGGTGAAAGGTTAAATTCATATGGCTCTGAGGCGGCTAGCTTGGACCTCGAGTTGTACAACGGTAATACTAATATGTCACACTACCTATTTTGAAATTTACGGTTTAAGGCAGATAGATATATTAACGAGAGCCGCTCTGTTTTGTCTCTTTTGATCCCAAATGTGTTATATCAACGCAGATCATATGCGGAGATCAAGCACGCCGGGCAATGTAGGACAAGAAAAGTCTAGTAGAAAGTACAAGACGGGTCTGTGCAGTTCGGATGCAGAAATCGATTACAGAAGAAGTGGACGAAGCTTCAGGGAAGGCAGAGGAGATTTTGCGTGGCATGACTAGAAAACCCTTTTTACTGATCTGTAGAGTTTAGTTTTTCTTTTGTTCGTTTTGTGGCTTGCCAGAACAAATTAAGCTTGGGTTCTGTTCTCTGGTGTTTTAGTTTATATTATACAAAGAAATATACTCATAGAATATACGTATAATTCCTAACAAATGACTGTTTGTATGCTAAGAGTCTGCTTGTCTGCTTGGTAAGAACTGTTCCTCTTGATATTTACAGTAGATTTTTAACTGTAAAAATTTCTGTTGTAAAATTTTTTGTTTTTACTTAAAAAAATTGTTTGATAATAAAAACTGTAGAAACTAATTGTTAACTTTTACATTACAAAAATTTTAATTTTTTCTTTCAAAAAAAGCAGAAAAATAAGATTTAATCAATTAAATTTAATTTGCAATTATTTGTATATAAATCTAAAAAATCATTTGAATAATTTTGGGAAAAAAAGAAATAGATAAAAAAAATAAATGTAATTATTTCTGTTAATTTTTTGTAAAAACTACTCTCACGTACTTTTTAGAATTGATGACCAAAACCAAAAAGTTTGGTTTTTAAAACTTAAAAAAAAATTAAAGAAAAAAGTGTATTTGACAAAAATATAATTTTTAAACTGTAAAATGAGTTTAAAAGCCAATGCCAAGCAATGCCTTAAACTCTTTGTTGTTATTTATTGGCATATTGTTTAAAATTCATTTTCGGTTTGGATATGTATTTTCAGTTCGAGAATTTTTATTTTTGGGTTAGTGAAAAGTGAACGGATATTTTCCTAAATCTTCAGTCTTTTTGTTGTTTTTTTTTAATAAAAAATACATCCACTATTTAAACAAATATTAGGATATGCGTGCGGGCTTGAACATTTTTCTAAAAATTGAATGTTATTGGGTTCTGTTAAGTATATTGGACTGATGTTAAGTATATTGAACCGATGTTAAATATATTACTAGTTTATAATTTGGGTTTTAATGGGCTTAAGTTTGGGATTTATTCGTATATATATCATATTTATGTTGAATGAAGAGAGTAAAGCTGAACATCATGTTTGGGGTGATTTCACAACTAATGGTGGATGTACGTTTCATTTATTTTATTTAAAGATATTAGCTAATATGTATATTGAAGAACAAAATTTGATTGTAATATAGATAACAATGCATTAGTTTTAATAAAAGGCATCTTTTTTGGGAATCAGTGAGAATTCAGTCAAATGTTAGTTAATGAGTTTTAATTTCAAAAGATTTTTGGAGAAATATAAAAACACACGGAAAATGGAAAGTGATCACTCTCTACTTACTCTATAACATAAACAACAGAAGAGAAGTTTTTCCAGTTAACCAACAATAAAATTTTTGTATTTAAAGAAAACCGTCTATAAATGCTTCTTCTGTTCTGATTTTATGAGAAATGTACAAAAAACATATTTGCATCAAATAATATTTTTTCTTTTGTTTCTGACCTGTAATAGAAAAGAGAAAGTAGTTATTTTCTTACTTTTTTCTAAACTATCTCTTTTGATTTGATCCTCAGATAGACGCACAAATAGCATATGTTCAAAATGAAACATGTAGCTGGTATTGATCATATCGGATTCTTTGTGCGTCTATCTACGATCAGATCAGTAGCAATAGTTTATTTGTTTTAGTTCTTACAAGTTTGAGTGAAAACAAAATATTTTCATTGTCTTACTTGTAAGTGCTCACTTGACAAGAAGTACATTGTCTTACTTGTAAATGGACCAATGTTAAGTATATTAAAAGTTATTATTTATGTTATTGACTCAGATCTTTTATTATATTTGGTATTTTCTTTTGCTATATATATATATATATATATATATATATATATATATTATATTTTGCATTTCTTTCTATATTTTAAATTATTACTTAATCTATATATTGTTTGACTACATTATCCAAAATTATAAATTATTAGTTAGTTAGTTAGATTATCTTTTATTGTTTTGGTGATAAAGTCCTTCTTATACTTGATTTATTAATACTAGGTATACAAAGTTGACATATAATCTAAAAAATACTATTTGACTTATCATATAAGTTTTTTCCTTTTCTATTCAAAAGAATTATAGATCCTTACTTATTATACTTGGTAGTTATAGATTATAGGAACCGTTTCTCTTAATAGATAATATTTCATAATTACACACATAATTTATTTATATCAACTGAATTTAAAGAAAAGATCTTATATCTAATTTGATAGTGAATAAGAACTTATATTCCCAATGTTATTTAAACCTACTCGATTATGTTAAACCTGTTTACAAATAAAGGAAAAAATCGATTTCATGTTGTTATTCAGCAAAACGAGTACTTTTTGAAATGGAATGATTTGAAAAAGTTTCTCAGTTACATGGTTGGCGATCTGGTTAGAAAATAGCAGTATTGGTGCTGAAGTAGTGGAAGAATGTTGGTCCGCAAGGATTTGAAGGTTTAGAATTCATTTTTGTTGATGAAGAAGTAAGTATTCACTTTATTATCAAAATCATTTATTTTCTTTAACAAGTAATTCAGTAATCTTTATGAATTTATTCTGTTGCTATCTTTTTAAAAACATGGTTTGATACATAAAGATGTGCATATATTATATTGTTAGTTGATTTAGAGTTTACTATTTTGAAAACAATATCTCTTACCAACAAAATGTTTTCCAAAGATGCAAAACTCAAGCCTCTATAAAAAACCCCGTCAATGTTTCATATTACAACAATGCTTTTCATGAAGGAAAATGGAATTCGGTTAAAGATTTCATTGTGCATTCTGTTCAAAACAAATGACCCCAAACAAATCACGTATATTCATACTTGATAACACAACTGTGGATCCAATAAAACTAAGATCAAATAAAATATTTTTGACTTATTCCGATTTTCGAGAAGTTTATGATGGTATTGTTAATACTTAATACTAAGTATCTGATTGGTAAGTGTTATGCTATTATATCGTTCTGTTATTTGATGAACAACGTTTAGTATAAAAAACTGTTTTCACATTTTATAAATTATAATTGTCTTGAAAAGGTTATTTTCATGAGTGAATTTATTCTATATCAATGGTTAATCAAAAAATTAAATATATAGCATTCATAAATTAATAATTAGTAAGTAGCAAAGATAATTTTTTGTTTTATCCATTACTATCCTTTTAACTTTACTTATTTACACAAATTGCCATTGGTCTTTTTTTTGCACATGGCATTACTGTAGATACTGTTCATCATCGCTGACACTATTCATCTAAGAGAAGATATTTTTTATTATTGGATAACTATTTAGTTAACATAAAATATATAAAAGTTATCGCTATAAGTTTGTGTTAATTTTGTTATCATATAATATATTAACATGTTAACAAATATATATGATAATTATAAGTGGTAACAAATATATCAGATAATTATAACGTGATAATTTCAAAATTTTGTAATAAAATATTAACATGTTATCGCTATAAAATGAAAGTTTGTGTTAAATACGAAAGTTATCGCTATAAATTTGTGTTAACTTTGTTATCATATAATATATTAACATATTAACAAATATATATGATAATTATAAGTGGTAACAAATATATCAGATAATTATAACATGATACTTCCAAAATTTTATAATAAAATATTAACATATTAACAATAATATTTGTTAAATATAAAATATTAACACTAATAATCGAGAAATATAGTACGTTAACAATACTTTAACAATAATATTTATATTAATACATAATTTATATAAAATATAAACAATAATATCAGCATAATATGTGTATTAACAGTAATTTATTTAGAATATTCATTGATAATAATTAAAAAATTATCGTGATAACTGTGATAGCAAAATTTTGAAGAATAAGGATGATATAGTCTTTTTGTGGTGAATAGGTCTGTGGGACCTACACTCATAATGTGTCTCTTAATTTTGATAATATCTAGAGACAATTTGCTAGAAATTCTACATTCTAGTCAAAATTAAGTAAATGGGAAAAACAGTAAATTGATAAGACAGTTGTCGGACACTTTGAAAATGTTATTACTTTTTAACCTCTCATTCTTTTGTTAGGAGTCTTTCTTCCCATATGGAGTTTCTCTTTCATCATTTTTCTTTCGTTAACATATAAGTTATACAACTACATAACTTATCATCATACTACATATTTTATTATGTTATCTTGCTAATACTAAGTTTACATCAATAAAGGATATGTTATCTTGCTAACACTAAATTTGTATTCGCTAATAATTTATTTAATGTTTCTAATATACTATTTTTATCCGCTAACAATTTATTTATCATCTCTAACATAATATTTGTATTCGCTAACATGTTATTTATTTTCAAAACATTGAAACTTAGTTAGAGGTAAGACATTGGCAGCTATCTACGTTTTAGAGTAAATACATTTGCAGCTATCTAGGTTACTTTAAAGTATGATATTATTTTGTTTAACGCGATACAAATAAATTTAACATGTTAACAACTTATATATTGCACTAAAACATCTGTCTAGAATCAGTATCCATGGCGACAAAAGTGAAATCGTCGACGACTTCTCGAATCAGTGCCATCTCTGATTCAAGATTCTCGTTCCACACCTCGCCATCTCTGATTCAAGATTCTCGTTCCACACCTTGCAGATTTGTATCGAGTCGTCCTCTGGATACATTGTCATGATTTGTGATGAATCTTGACAGATCTAGAGCAAGATTCGATCCGGTTTGCAGAACTTAAAAAAAAATCAATCATTTCTACCATTAGAGCACAAAAAACAAAATCTGAGCAGGTACGTATTGAAACATTTAAGCAAAAAAGACAACAATAAATTATAGTTTTCATCCTTGTCTATGCTTCAAATTGTAGTGAGGGAGAGAAAGAAATAGGTGAGAGAGAGTGTGTTCGTCGCTGTAGGCTTCGAATTGTAGTGAGGGAGAGAAAAAGTTACAGGAATAACTAAATAGGGGTAAGATTGTATTATTGAAAAATGCACAGTGCTTGAATAATTGTTTTTTCCATTTACCTAACTATGAATAGTAATAAGGTCATATGGTACATTTATTTTAATATCTATTACCCTTTATTGTAATTACTCTATTTTCAAAACAGATTTGATAGGTGTTCTGGTGTATGTTGGAAGACTTATTAGGGTTAAAGAATACTCAACTGATTGTGAATATGAAAAATTTACCAGCTGTTTAAAGTTTGCTATAAGAGATAACAGGTGATTGATGTTAATTTTACCCTTTTAATTCAAGTATCATTATAACTAACAATTTTGTTTCAATCAGTTGTCTTGCAAATGGTAACTTGGCTGATGAGTTCCAAAGTCACTGGTGGTCTGGATGTGCTTCTGAAATTATTGTGTTTTAACTGATTGCAAGTTTGATTCATGATTTGATATAGTTTTGTTATTATAATCAACGTATGGATAAGATTCTGGTGACGATATATAGTACGTTTTTACTACAGTAATTTTAATTTTATAGGTGTCTTAACAGTACATGAAGACATAGGGTTATCAAGATTTCTGTTTAATCCTCAAATAGAAAAAGTAGAGTCGTTTAAAGAAAGGTATGAACAATCAAATATACTTTATAATTCTCTAAAAATAGCAATGATATAACAATTCTAATTACATAGGTATATGCCTTGATTAAGAAGACCAATGACATTGATCAAACTGATGAGTAAGATTGGATCTAATACAACTATGCTACGTGATGGGTTTCTTAGAGAAGAGCTTATAATGTTTGTTGTTAAATCAAAAACTGTAATAGATTATCTGAGTTATTTTTGTTCTCTGATTTCATTATCATAGCGGATTTCAGTTTACTATTATATTCTATTTTCCTAGTTTATTGTGATCTGAACGTCATATCAATCCACTATAGATATAAATCAAAGTTATTCAACATGAAATCATGAAACCAAAATAAAGAACCAAAAAAAATACGAAATATATTATTATATATATATATATGTAAACCATACAAATTTTTTAAGAGGTTCATAATCTAGTATTATTAATATTCTACTATGCGAGTGAGTAATGTTTCGAACAGAACTGGAATATTAATCAGGGTTGTTGTCGACCTTTAGAAATGCTGATGGCATGTTGAAGTTGCCTGGGTTTGATTTTCGGGAAAAGAAGGGGGCAAGATGATGAGGGTTCTGCCTCTGTAGAAATATCTTTCAACTCCGTGGTGGGCGCCAATTGTTGTAAGATTAGGCCTGAAACAAATTATATTAAAAATTGAGCTCGGAGAATTTCGTATTGTATAAAGCTTTAGAGTTTGGCAATCGTTAGGATGATTTGTTTAGCTAGATGACGAGCTAGCTACAAAGGGATATTTGAGCTCGGTCCTGAATAATTTAATAAAGAAATCGGAGTTTGGACGTTATAAGTTGATTTCTTTATTTAGGATGGGACTCTCTTTTTACAACGAACGACACGCTTTCTTTTTATAATGAAATTAAGACAGTTATTAGAAAATATTTAGGCCAGTCATCACAGGTGGCGAAATCCGGCATGGTAATATATTGGCACAAAAAAACATAACTAAAAAAAAAAAGAAAAGAAATAAATTACAGACACAAACTAACCATTGAACGACTAAGTACAAAAGATTGTGGTTAAATTATAAAACTCTCTCTCATAATTTCCCAATGGATATAATAACGGAAGTTGAAGTCATGCTTAATCCAGTTAATGCATCTATCTTGCCTTTTCTTCACAACTCTTCTCATTTTCGTTCTTTTTGTCTCTCTTAGGCACTCCGATATGATATTAAAGAGTTCTGCCATGTTGAGAGAAGTATCCTTTGCGTAGTTGTCAATGATCTTTGGCAAGAGAATCCTTGTCTCCCTCTTATCAAATTCAACTCTTGTCTGGATGAAACCGTCTCTTGCTTGCCTTAGTTCTTGAAAGATTCCTTCCGCTGTATAAATTCGGACCTGGTGAATCCAATAGATTGTTAGGGAATAGCTATCTCGGTTGGTGAGTAGATCAAAATAGGAAAGAATTTAGTCGGTGTAATACCATTGGATCGGTTAATGCCCCGGTAGAAAGGGCAAAGTGAAGAAGTGGTTCGGCATACTCCAACGCATATGTGTGGCCACTGCTACTTGTCTTTGAACTCCTAGCAGGTGAAAACAGCATCCATAAACGCTATCATGACCAAATAGAAAACGTGTTAAAATTGTATTCTTGAAATGAGGAGATTGCAACATGATTGTATGTAAAGAAATGCCCTGGTTGTTTTTTATAAGTTTTTTTTTTAACGAAATTGTTTTTTATAAGTTTCACAAAGACTTTCTCAAATTTTCTCTTAAATAGTTTTGCAAAGAGAAATTCATTTGCAACTCGCAGTGGGGTTTTGGTTAAATACTAAGCACCATGGTTTTATTTGAGGAAATCTAATGCAAACGTAAACAAATAATTGAAATCATAATCAACTTACTGATGGTGAACGGCATTCACGAAGCCCCAGTATCGAACTTTGGACATCGTATGCATTCACCCACTTCCCACCAATGTTAAATGCTGCCTATACAGGTTAAACATATAATTGCTTAAGATCTTAGATGATAAATGATCTAACATTAAACCTCTAATGATCCATATTTCAAACCTTCAAGATCATCGTGCTTGTTGCATCTTCACCCATTCCATTTACAATATACGCCTGTAACACAGCAACATTTAGATCATAAAGATAACAAAAGGGGCAGAAAATATATTCCACGACTCGGATTTGCTATTTTTCGTACATGCATCACCAGAGCATTATGGATATTGATCCAGAATGCAACCTTTTCTTCCCGAGCCATCCTTGCCGGATCAACATTTTCAAGCTTTTGAACCAGCGATCTGCATTTAGTCAGCTCTAAACGGAGTAAGCAACTTTAATATCTATGTAGTGCAAGTATTTTTTACAGCGTAACCTTACCTAAAATTCTGAAGCAAACTATCAACGGACTTCAAATTGTCCTCATCGAGGCAAAGCTTATGGATAATGACTCCAAGTTCCTGTCCACACTTCTCATCATTGATATTTTCATTATTTGTGTTATTGACCAATCTGCTATGCCCCTTGTCTGAGAGTTTGAAGTGTATCACACTAATAAGTCTCAGAAGCTCTTCAGAGAGTTTATTAGGACCAAGATTGTTAAGACCAAGAAGATCTGCCAAACTCGGGTTACCAGACTCGGATCTTTTTATCTTGTCCTGAAACGTATTGCAATCACAAATTTATATTAGTGGACAAAAAAAAAAAAAAAACTGCAACTACATCTATGTATGCATCTTCAAACTAAGACCATTCACCGTTTCCAAAAATGGTTTGAAACTCGGCGAGAGAGATGTATCAGACACAGAAGACACTTGGTCATTGTGAACTTTGGTCGTGTAAGGCTTCCATGGAGGAAGGGAAGAATCATCTGGTAATAATAATGAAGGAAAATGATCTCCAAAAGATGTTCTATAGAGCGAGAGAAGATACCGCTCTAACTGTAAGATCTCTGTCTCAAGCTCCGTGATCTCCTCCCTCAGTTCTTCGTTAGACTGCAAAATCCAGAGCCCATAAACAGATGAGCTCGCATGTATGTATTTTATTTATTTTGTCTGCCTAAAATTTAAACATAATAATTTTCAGAAAATATAGTTCTGGAATCAGAGCAAGGGTGTACAAGGTCCTGATTCAAATAGAAAAATTTCTTAGAAGGAAACTTTAACTATATACATAAATCACGGCCTTGTATATATATGTCATATTAAATATACGTTTAATAAATAACTTGAACAGAGCTTGTGATAGAATGAGATTAGAAGTCAGACAATCCGTCCAGAATTTTAAGCTACGAGAAATCAAAGGCAGTGTGAAATTAATAAAATCTATCGCCAAGCAAACAAAACCCGTTCAAAATAGTATATAAAAAGCATGAAATGTGAAGTTGACCTTAGGCATTGTGCAACCAAAGCTGGACTTGGCTTTTTCGACATCCCAGGGTGGAGATTTCTTTGGATACAAAGTAAAACCACGATTTCAGAAACAAAATGATAAATTAATCAATTCATCAAGATTTCAAGTAGATGAGTATTATTTTATAAAAAAACGAGTAGATGAGTATTAGTAACAAGAACTTACAGAAATGGCTACTGAGGGCCCATTTTGAAATGCTCTGCAAAATGAATAAAAATCCCCATGATTAATTAACAATATTGAAATTTCAATAAGAATCAAATTAGACTAGATTAACCTCATTAAAGTAACTACCTTGGAGTAGTTAGCTGGGAAGAAGATGACGAAGAAGAAAAAGAAGAAGATGAATAGGAAGAGAACCGATAATTCCTTGATGGCATTCTTGTAGTTAAGATTTTCTTTCAAAACCCAGAAAGCTGCTAGAATGGAAGATGGTGACTGGTCAAGGTGTGGCAGAGAAGAAGCTAATAAAAGAAGGAATTAAGAGACGGGGGAAGGTGAAAAGTGTAGTGATTGGGTTTGGTATCTGAACAAAGCCACCACTCGGGCAAAATAATCTAACTGAACCACATACGAAATCTAACCAACGCTGATCAAACAAGAAAATTATAATAATACATCAAGTGAAATTATGTGGCATACCGAATTAAAACTCACACATCCAAATCTTTCCCCAGAATTTTTTTTTTCTTTTTGTCCACAAGTAGAAAAGAGGATGACCCACTCCTCCCATTAATAGTATAAACATAAAAAAAAAACAAAGTCAGTGCCACTTCTCCCATTAAAAACATACAAAGAGCAAATATAATGCCCGTTGTTTCTCATGTCTTGTTTGTAAGAATATTTCTGTTCTTAGGTAACATGTAAATTTTTTTTTAATTATAAGGATTAAGTTCATATTAAAATTTAGAATTCTAACATAAAAGATAACACCGTGATGGATTCGATTACAGACATTAGGATTCGGGTGTATTAACCATCATCCTTACCTTCCAATATTGACAAAGTATTTCATTAAAGATCATATATATATATATATATATATATATATATAAGAAATGAGGTGTGTAATAAGTAAAGCTTGGTGAGCAAGCTAAAGAAAAACTTGGACCTTAAGCTAAAGAGAAACTTTGGCTCTAAGCTAAAAGAAAACTTAGAGAAAAAGTTTGTACTCTTACTCTCTTATAAATAGATGAATTAGCTCCATCCTAAAGGTTATGAGAGAGAGAATCACTATAAAAGAAAAGCTTTTTAAACACCCATAAAAGAAAAGAAAGATAGAAATGTTTGATCTATTCTCCATCAAAAGAGATCCTAAAAGACAAATATTAAGGAAGAAGTAATCAATTGATTTCATGACCAATCTAAGCATGGATCAAGGTTAGTATTTCTTCTTCTTCTATAAAAGTGTAATTAGTTGGATTAAATTCAAATCTAGATGATCTTGGAAGTAGATTTCGTAATTGAAATCATAATAGAATTCTTACATTATGGTATCAGAGCAATCTAGATTTGTTTAATTCATCATGGATGAAGGGTTCTTTGCATAAAATTGTTATACTTCAAGAGAGCACCATTATAAAATAAAACTTGAACAGTTGATTTAGTTTTGTATGGTTGGTGTCTCATATGGTTTTGAAGTAACACTTAATGTTATTAGATATTATGAAAAATTGAAATGCTTCCGCTTTGAATTTATCAAAAATAAAAGGGTAATTATGTTATGAAATGTTTACCTATTAAAGTTTCAATGTTTATATTGTATATATAGCATGTTAGTCACTAAAGTAGTCTTGTTATATTACACATATACATTTTAAAAAATAGTCAATTATGATAATTAAAGAGATGCTATAAATAATATTAAAATTAATTTTGATTGAACAATTGTTTTACTATCTATATTCAAAGAGATTACCCAAAGGTGAATCATTTGAAAATAGTCTAATATTAAAAGGATTAACCATTTTTTTACTATGGTCAATAACATGTATACCCAAAAGTAGGATGGTTATTTGATTTGTGTATGATTTGGTTAGTCATAAAAGAGTAAATTTTAGCATCGATTAAAGTATGTGTATTTAAGTACTGCCCAAAGATTGCTTAATTACATGCGTTAAAGTTTATATTACAGTGTTTGAATCTATATTAAAGTCACAAAGCATTAAAGGATAAGCATGTATAAAATGTTTGCAGCTTCATATATTTGCATCTGCTAACTCTGTCGTAAAGTTCAATGAGCTCGGTTTTGGGAAATGGTCCGAACAGATCTGGTTTACATTGGGTGTTATGGCATTGGACTCTGCCATATTGATAGAAAAGGAGCCCTCAATCATTACAGTATATAGCTCTGAATATGAAAAGTCTTGGTATGGGAGAGAGGAGCGATCTTACAGGCTGAGCTTGAACCTTATGAGGTTGACGATGGCGGAAATTATTAAGCCGTCTATGTCTAAGACAAAGAAATCAAAGGAATTTTTGCAGAAAATTAAGGAGTGTTCATAGTAGGATTTGGCTGATAAATCAATTGTAGGAAGCTTAATGAATGAACTTACTACAAGAAAGTTTGACTGGTCTCAGCCAATCCATGATCATGTGACACACATGTCGAACTTGGCAGCAAAGTTGATGACCTTGGGAATGCAGGTTTATGAACAGTTCTTTGTCCAATTCAACATGAACTCTCTTCTTTTAATTTGAGTTTAGCCAGTTCCAGGTGAATTACAACACCATTAAAGAAAAACATAACTTTAAGGAATTAAAGGCTATGTTAGTTCAAGAGAAAGAGAAATTAAAGCAAATGAAGGATCAAGTTGTGAATCTCGTAGGTCATGGAAGTGCCAACAGCAATAAAGGAAATCAAGTAGAAAGGACCAAGGAAAGGATAAAACCCTTGTGAAATAACATGAAAGTATAAGTCATAAGAAATGGAATTGTTTCTTTTACAGGAGGAAAGGGCAGTTAAAGAAAGATTATCCGAAAATAAAGGTATGTTCGATAAGAAAGGTAAACATTACAGTTTTCGTTTGCTCTGAATCGAACCTTATCGAAGTGCCTAATAATATTTGGTGGTTAGATTATGGTGCTACTGTTCATGTGTCTCATATTAAGCAAAGATTCAGTTTATCAATGTCCATAAGAGGACATGAACATTTTTGTTCATGGGAAACAAGATGAAAGAAATAATAGAATGCATAGGGACGTATAGATTTGTCATGGACACTGGGTGTCATATTGATCTTGAAAAGTGTCTCTATGTACCTGAATGAGCTAGAAATCTTGTTTTTCTAAGTAACTGGATAATTTAGATTTTTTTTATTTTAAGAATAGACATTGTTTCTCATTGTACCGTAATGATTACATTTTGGTAGTGGTGCTTTATTGATTCACTTTATAGGTTCAATCTTGATGAAACGTTTTCTGAATCTCTGTTTAATATTGAAAACTGAGGCGTTCAGCATAGTGCATCAGATGAAAGTTTTTTTTTCTTATGGCATCAAAGGTTAGTTCACATTTCCAAAGAAAGGATTATGAAGTTAGTAAAGAATGAGATCTTCCTCAATTGGATTCTAATAACCTAAATGTATGTATATATTACATTAAAGGAAAGCAAACTAAACCTACAGTAAAGAAAACAGCCACAAGAAGCACTCAGATATTAGAGTTAATACATACCGATGTTTGTGGGCCTTTTGATGGGGAAAACGACCAATTAGTACCTCAACTCTGTCAACTGGTACCGATTAGTACCTAAACAATTTTGATGTGCTAATTAATACCCGAACTTTTGAAAATCGGAATATTCATACCCAAACTAATATTATTTTGGCCAGAATCAACTTTGACCCGAATTCTGTTAGTCAATGTCGTTAAAATATTAACGGTGATGACTCAGATGCCATGTGTCACGAAAAAAAATTAAACATGACATGCATACTTTGGTGATCGGACTTGGGTTCAAAGAAGGCCGATGGGCCATGTTACCACTGCGCTATAACAACTTTTTTGAATATGTGTAACCACAAAAATAGAAAAGGGGATGATTAGCTGCTAAGATCCAAATCCAATCTCTTTCTTCTCGTCACTCGATCCAACCCAAAACCCGACCCGACTCTCCTCTTTCTCCACTTCCTTCGTCTTCTCCGAGCTCCCTGACATATCAACAAGCCCTGGCTTCGGCATCTGCTTCGTCCTCTCCCATTCCACCAACATCCCCGTTCAATTCCCCGTTCCTTTCCTCGCCGTCAAATTCAACACCGGTCAGAACTTTGAAGTCAACGACATCGACGGAAACCACATAGGGATCGACCTTAACAGTATCCGTGATCTGGTTATTGCAAATTATGTCGATTGATATATGGACGTCGACTTGGGTTGAGGTTCGAACTTACGGTTTATTTGTTTATGTGATTATTAGCCTACAAAGTTATGCAATTGGCGCAGTGGTTAGTGGTTACATAGTGCCCAACACCCTTCTTGAACCCAGATTCGATTCCTGAGGCGTGCATGTCATGATTAATTTGTTTTTTTTCACTAAACGACGCTGTTTTGTAGTTTCGTTCCAACGAGGATGACACATGGCATCTGAGTCATCACCATTAATATTTTAACGATATTGACTAACAGAATTCGGGTATAAATTGGTTTCGGCCAAAAAAATATTAGTTTGGGTATGAATATTCCGATTTTCAGAAGTTCAGGTATTAATTAGCACACCAAAATTGTTCAGGTACTAATCGGTACCAATTGACAGAGTTGAGGTACTAATTAGCCGTTTTCCCGCCTTTTGATGTTCTGTGATGGAGCGGTGAACAGTATTTCATTACCTTTATTGACAATTACTTACGTTTTGGATATACATACATATCTACTGCATGAAAAGTCTGTGTCAAGGAATGTTCTAGAAATATTCATTGATGAAGTGGAAAGGCAATTATATAAAAAAATTAAAAGTTGTGAGGTCTGATAGAGGTGGTGAGTATTATGGAAAGTTCAATGAAAGTTGACAATGTCCAGGTCCATTTGCAAAGTTCCTTGAAAATAAAGGCATTTGTGCACAATATATAATGTTTGATACTCCTCAGCAGAATGGTGTAGCTAAGAGGCAGAATCGACTTTAACGGATATGGTTATTACTGTTCTAATCATAGTACGAGAATAGTTGAGACGGGTAATGCTTGGTTCATTGAGAATGGTGAAACTAATGGGAGTGGTGAATCACAAAAATAGACATTAAATATATAAAGGATGAAATTCCTTTACCTGGTATTGCACCTAAGATAGTTGTTCCTATTGTTTCATCACAGTTCAGCGACACAATAGAACAACATGATGGTGTGCAAAACCCACTAGCTGAAAGTATAGTTAATGAACCTGTCACAATTCAAAAAGATAATAATGCACCACAAGAACCATTAAGGCGTTCTGGAAGGAAAAAAAAATCTGCCAATTCAGATGAATATGTGGTTTTACACTATTGAAAGTGAATGTGACATAAGCATTGATGTAGACCCTAACTCATACCAGCAAGCCATGGAAAGTAACAATTCAGAAAAGTGGTTGATTGCTTTGAAATAAGAAATGAAGTCTGTGGGTGATAACAATGTTTGTGACTTAGTAGAGTTGCCTAACGGTTTTAAGACTTTTGGCTGTAAATGGGTCTTTAAGACTAAACACGACTCAAAAGGTAACACTGAAAAGGACAAGGCTTGTTGCTAAATGTTTCATCCAAAAGGTCGACATTGACTATAAAGAGATATTCTCTCCAGTTTCAAAGAAGGATTCTTTAAGAATTGGTTTGTCATTGCTGGATCAGTATGATCTTGAGCTTCACCAAATGGATGTAAAGACTGTCTTTCTGAATGGAAAGATTGAGGAAGAAGTATATATGGACAAACCTGAAGGGTTTGTGGCCACAAAAAAAAAGAACATCTGGTATGTAAGCTGAGGAAGTCAATATATGAACTAAAAAAAACTTCCAAATGATGGTATGTAAAGTTTAACGATACTATCTTGTCGTATGGTTTTGAGAGATTATCACTGATTTTTGTATCTACATTAAGGTCAGTGGGAGCAAGTTTGTGGTTTTAGTCCTATATGTTGATGATATTTTGTTTGGTGCAAATGACATGGGTATGTTACATGATATAAAGAAGTATCTCTCGAAGATTTTTGAAATGAAAGATATGGGTGAGGCATCTTATGTGATCGGGATTGAAATACTTCGAGATAGATCACAAGGATGGTTAATTTTGTCTCAGAAATGATATATCCATAAAGTCTTTGAGAGATATAGAATGGAAAATTGCTCCACAGAGATAGCTCCAATTTACAAAGGCAACAAATTTAGAAAAACGCAATGTCCAGAAAGTGAATTGGAGCATAAGGAAATGACAAGAATTTATTATGCATCAGTGGTTGGGAGTTTGAACTAGGTTCAGACATGTATTTGATCATATATCAGTTTTGCTATTGGTATGCTGGGTCGATATCAAAATAATCTCGGAATAGACCACTTGAAACCTGCAAAGAAGGTTCTTAGGTACTTGCAAGGCACCAAAAAGCACATGCTTACATATAGAAGTCTGATCATCTAGAGATCATTGGATATTCAGATTCAGACTAGGCCGGATGCGACGATTGTATGAAATTGATGTTTGGATATCTGTTCTTTTTAGTTGAACAGTGTCATGGAAAAGTGGAAAGCAGTCTGTCATTCCTACTTCCACTAGTAAGGTTGAATTTGTGGCATGATTTAAGGCCACAATTCATGCATTGTGGCTACAGAACTTTATCTCAGGATTTTGAATTTTTTGACAGTATAGAGAAGGCGCTGAGAAATTATTGTGATAATTTTGTAGCTGTCTTCTTTTTAAAGAATTACAAGTACTCCAAGGGTGCTAAACATATGGAGTTAAAGTACTTGTCTGTCAAAGAAGAAGTGCAGAAACGTAAAATGTCTTTTAAGCATATAAGAAATGATATGATGGTTGCAAATCCGTTAATTAAGGGGTTACTGATAACACCGTATTTTGACCACTTTTATGGATCATAATTATGTCTTATGCAGGTGTTTTAACTCTGTTTTCAATGGTTTTTAAATTGTTTTCAATTTTTTAGAGTTTCAAAAGACTTTACAGGAAACTTGGACAAAAGATATGCAATTTGGAACAAATGAGTAATTTTGGATAAATGCAGATGGTCAGAAGTATGATAAGAGATGAAGACCTTCTCACCGTGTGATCACCCCCAAAATTTGAGACAACATAGAGGATCCAACCAGCTTTCTAATGCACTTGGTTTGGAGACAATCCAACGGTTAGATCTTCGGGTTCTCCCGATGCAATAAAGACAGAATTACGGAAGGGAGCCACAAGCCTGGACCGCGGCCAACACCCATTTTCCCGCGGTAGAGCCACCGCGACCGCGGACATTGGTTGTTCACTTTCCTGACGACTTAATTAAAGCCCAGATCAATTCTTTTCATTATTTTTGAAGCCCTAAGTGTCCAAGACCACTTCAGAAGCTATAAATACCCCCTTTAGGTCATTATAAAGGGGAGGAACGAAACCTAGAAACTTTAGAGAGGGAGAGAGGGATTTCGTGTGGAACCCTAGAGAGGAGGCCGCCGCATCAGAAGAAGGAGCTGCCGCTGGGGAAGCCATCGCGCCTCCATCTGCTTTTCTGTTCTTCGTTTTTTTTCCTTCTTTTCTTTAGTTTCTTACACTCTCAATTTCGTTTATGATGCTTTGTTACAATATGTTTGAGTAGTTACCCAGTTGGGTTTAAAGGGATTTTTCAAAGGGAATTTCATGTGTCTTTGCTTATGAATCGATAGATTTAGGATTTATAATATTCTAGATGTTATTCGTTTGCCTTTAATCTTACTGTGTGATTCTCTGCTGGCCACTTAGAAGCCGATCTGATATGATATGTTGCGAAAGCTTTCATTGATTGTCTGAACTAGGGTGAAACAAGCAATTCTTCTATAGGAGTGGAAACCTACCTGTAGTTGAGTTGTGAATATTGATGAGTCTTGTCCTGCTATTGCATCTTTTCCCTTCCAGGATCAGAGTGGAAACCTACTGATCAGGGTTGCGAGAGATAGTTGTTTAGTGCTGCGAAAGTAGGCTATTCATACTTCTGTGCCTCAAGTTCTAGAACATACGTAGTTGATTACCTTTATCATTTGTTTAAAATCGACTTAGCATAGACCATGAACCCCTGCGAATTACCCTTGAGCCCCAACATTTGTCTTTCATTGCTTACAACCTTCGATTTAGCTCGCTTTCCATTCGCTTGTTCTTTGCTTTCAATCGCCTTGTTTAATCGCTTTTAGTTGCTTTACTCGCTTTCGTTTTTCAATTGCTTTTACTTGCTTTGCTTTCTAGTTTAGATTTAGTGACAACCAAAACCCAAAACCAAAACCAAAACCTTTTTAGTTCTAGTCTGATTTAAGCATTGTCGTGAATTCGTACTGAAACAACTAAGTCTCTGTGGATCAATACCCTAAGTACTACAGCGCACATCTGTGCACTTGCAGACATTTAGGGGTTATAAATTTAAAACCTGAAGCTTAGTAAAACGAAAACAACAACCCCGTGCTTTTGCTTGCATCAAGTTTTTGGCGCCGTTGTCGGGGACTTTAATTTGTTTCGTTGCGAATCCCAGCTTAAATCCATTAAGACACTTGTTTACTTTTACTTTTTCTTTTGATTTTTTCAGGTTTCTCTGCAATGAGAGACCGGGAACACGTTCCCGGAACTCTTGGTGATCCACCATATCGTATGGATGGTGATCCAAGCGCTGATGACCTGACTGATGATGAGTTTGGAGGACCGATTTATGATGGCAATGAACTGATTGGATCGACAAACGTGAGATGATGATGAACTGATTGGAAGTTTCATTTCACTCGAGAAATTCTTGGGA